>NC_132911.1:47788581-48128403 GCF_047675955.1 Chlorocebus sabaeus
AAGCTTTCAGAGAAATTGCTCTGGGTTCTGTTAATTCATCTCACACAGTTACATCTTTCTCTTCAAGAAGACTATCGCTAAAGCTGTTCTTGTGGAATTGACAAAGGGATATTTGGAAGCCCATAGAGGGCTATGGTGAAAAAGGAAATATCTTCCGTTCAAAACTGGAAAGAATCTTTCTCAGAAACTGCTCAGTGTTCTGTTAATTCATCTCACGGAGTTACATCTTTCCCTTCAAGAAACCTTTCGCTAAGTTTGTTCTTGTGGAATCGGCAAAAGGATATTTGGAAGCCCATAGAGGGCAATGGTGAAAAAGGAAATATCTTCCGTTCAAAACTGGAAAGAAGCTTTCTGAGAAACTGCTCTGTGTTCTGTTAATTCATCTCACAGAGTTACATCTTTCCCTTCCAGAAGCCTTTCGCTAAGGCTGTTCTTGTGGAATTGGCAAAGGGATATTTGGAAGCCCATAGAGAGCTATGGTGAAAAAGGAAATATCTTCCGTTCAAAACTGGAAAGAAGCTTTCTGAGAAACTGCTCTGTGTTCTCTTAATTCATCTCACAGAGTTACTTCTTTCCCTTCAAGAAACCTTTCGCTAAGGTTGTTCTTGTGAAATCGGCAAAGGGATATTTGGAAGCCCATAGAGGGCTACGGTGAAAAAGGAAATATCTTCCGTTAAAAACTGGAAAGAAGCTTTCTGAGAAACTTCTCTGTGTTCTGTTAATTCATCTCACAGAGTTACATCTTTCCCTTCAAGAAGGTTTCCCTAAGGCTGTTCTTGTGGAATTGGCAAAAGGATATTTGGAAGCCCCTAGAGGGCTATGGTGAGAAAGGACATATCTTCCTTTCAAAACTGGAAAGAAGCTTTCTGAGAAACTGCTCTGTGTTCTCTTAATTCATCTCACAGAGTTACATCTTTCCCTTCAAGAATTCTTTCGCTAAGGCGGTTCTTGTGGAATTGGCAAAGGGATATTTGGAAGCCCATAGAGGGCTATGGTGAAATAGGAAAAATCTTCCGTTCAAAACTGGAAAGAAGCTTTCTGAAAAACTGCTCTGTGTTCTGTTAATTCATCTCACAGAGTTACATCTTTCCCTTCAAGATGCCTTTCGCTAAGGCTGTTCTTGTGGAATTGGCAAAGGGATATTTGGAAGCCCATAGAGGTCTATGGTGAAAAAGGAAATATCTTCCGTTCAAAACCGGAAAGAAGCTTTCTGAGAAACTGCTCTGTGTTCTGTTTATTCATCTCACAGAGTTACATCTTTCCCTTCAAGAAGCCTTTCGCTAAGGCTGTTCTTGTGGAATTGGCAAAGGGATATTTGGAAGCCCATAGAGGGCTATGGTAAAAATGGAAATATCTTCCGTTCAAAACTGGAAAGAAGTTTTCTGAGAAACTGCTTTGTGTTCTGTTAATTCATCTCACAGAGTTACAGCTTTCCCTTCAAGAAGCCTTTCGCTAAGGCTGTTCTTGTGGAATTGTCAAAGGGATATTTGGAAACCCATAGAGGGCTATGGTGAAAAAGGAAATATGTTCCGTTCAAAACTGGAATGAAGCTTTCTGAGAAACTGCTCTGTGTTCTGTTAATTCATCTCACAGAGATACATCTTTCCCTTCAAGAAGCCTTTCGCTAAGGGTGTTCCTGTGGGTTGACAAAGGGATATTTGGAAGCCCATAGAGGGCTATGGTGAAAAAGGACATAACTTCCGTTGAAAACTAGAAAGAAGCTTTCTGAGAAACTGCTCTGTGTTCTGTTAATTCATCTCACAGAGTTACATCTTTCCCTTCAAGAAACCTTTCGCTAAGGCTGTTCTTGTGGAATCGGCAAAAGGATATTTGGAAGCCCATAGAGGGCTATGGTGAAAAAGGAAATATCTTCCGTTCAAAACTGGAAAGAAGCTTTCTGAAAAACTGCTCTGTGTTCTGTTAATTCATCTCACAGAGTTACATCTTTCCCTTCAAGAAGCCTTTCGCTAAGGCTGTTCTTGTGGAATTCAAAAAGGGGTATGTGGAAGCCCATAGAGGGCTATGGTGAAAAAGGAAATATCTTCCGTTCAAAAGTGGAAAGAAGCTTTCTGAGAAACTGCTCTGTGTTCTGTAAATTCATCTCACAGAGTTACATCTTTCCCTTCAAGAAGCCTTTCGCTAAGGCTGTTCTTGTGGAATTGGCAAAGGGATATTTGGAAGTCCATAGAGGGCTATGGTGAAAAAGAAAATATCTTCCGTTCAAAACTGGAAAGAAGCTTTCTGAGAAACTTCTCTGTGTTCTGCTAATTCTCCTCACAGAGTTACATCTTTCCCTTCAAGAAGTCTTTCGCTAAGGCTGTTCTTGTGAAATCGGCAAAATGATATTTGAAAGCCCATAGAGGGCTATGGCGAAAAAGGAAATATCTTCCGTTCAAAACTGGAATGAAGCTTTCTGAGAAACTGCTCTGTGTTCTGTTAATTCATCTCACAGAGTTACATCTTTCCCTTCAAGAAGGTTACCCTAAGGCTGTTCTTGTGGAATTGGCAAAGGGATACTTGGAAGCCCATAGAGAGCTATGGTGAAAAAGGAAATATCTTCCATTCAAAACCGGAAAGAAGCTTTCTGAGAAACTGCTCTGTGTTCTGTTAATTCATCTCACAGTGTTATATCTTTCCCTTCAAGAATTCTTTCGCTAAGGCTGTTCTTGTGTAATTGGCAAAGGGATATTTGGAAGCCCATAGAGGGCCATGGTGAAAAGGGAAATATCTTCCGTTCAAAACTGGAAAGAAGCTTTCTGAGAAACTGCGCTGTGTTCTGTTAATTCATCTCCCAGAGTTACATCTTTCCCTTCAAGATGCCTTTCGATAAGGCTGTTCTTGTGGAATTGGCAAAGGGATATTTGGAAGCCCATAGAGGGCTATGGTGAAAAAGGAAATATCTTCCGTTCAAAACCGGAAAGAAGCTTTCTCAGAAACTGCTCTGTGTTCTGTTAATTCAACTCACAGAGTTACATCTTTCCCTTCAAGAAGCCTTTCGCTAAGGCTGTTCTTGTGGAATTGGCAGACGGATATTTGGAAGCCCATAGAGTTCTATGGTGAAAAAGGAAATATCTTCCGTTCAAAACTGGAAAGAAGCTTTCTGAGAAACTGCTTTGTGTTCTCTTAATTTATCTCACAGAGTTATATCTTTCCCTTCCAGAAGCCTTTCGCTAAGGCTGTTCTTGTGGAATCGGCAAAAGGATATTTGGAAACCCATAGAGGGCAATGGTGAAAAAGGTAATATCTTCCGTTAAAAACTGGAAAGAAGCTTTCTGAGAAACTGCTCTGTGTTCTGCTAATTCTCCTCACAGAGTTACATCTTTCCCTTCAAGAAGTCTTTCGCTAAGGCTGTTCTTGTGAAATCGGCAAAATGATATTTGAAAGCCCATAGAGGGCTATGGCGAAAAAGGAAATATCTTCCGTTCAAAACTGGAATGAAGTTTTCTGAGAAACTGCTCTGTGTTCTGTTAAATCATCTCACAGAGTTACATCTTTCCCTTCAAGAAGGTTTCCCTAAGGCTGTTCTTGTGGAATTGGCAAAGGGATACTTGGAAGCCCATAGAGAGCTATGGTGAAAAAGAAAATATCTTCCGTTCAAAACCGGAAAGAAGCTTTCTGAGAAACTGCTCTGTGTTCTGTTAATTCATCTCACAGTGTTATATCTTTCCCTTCAAGAATTCTTTCGCTAAGGCTGTTCTTGTGGAATTGGAAAAGGGATATTTGGAAGCCCATAGAGGGCCATGGTGAAAAGGGAAATATCTTCCGTTCAAAACTGGAAAGAAGCTTTCTGAGAAACTGCGCTGTGTTCTGTTAATTCATCTCCCAGAGTTACATCTTTCCCTTCAAGATGCCTTTCGATAAGGCTGTTCTTGTGGAATTGGCAAAGGGATATTTGGAAGCCCATAGAGGGCTATGGTGAAAAAGGAAATATCTTCCGTTCAAAACCGGAAAGAAGCTTTCTCAGAAACTGCTCTGTGTTCTGTTAATTCAACTCACAGAGTTACATCTTTCCCTTCAAGGAGCCTTTCGCTAAGGCTGTTCTTGTGGAATTGGCAAACGGATATTTGGAAGCCCATAGAGTTCTATAGTGAAAAAGGAAATATCTTCCGTTCAAAACTGGAAAGAAGCTTTCTGAGAAACTGCTTTGTGTTCTCTTAATTCATCTCACAGAGTTACATCTTTCCCTTCCAGAAGCCTTTCTCTAAGGCTGTTCTTGTGGAATTGGCAAAGGGATATTTGGAAGCCCATAGAGGGCTATGGTGAAAAAGGAAATATCTTCCCTTCAAAACTGGAAAGAAGCTTTCAGAGAAATTGCTCTGGGTTCTGTTAATTCATCTCACACAGTTACATCTTTCTCTTCAAGAAGCCTTTCGCTAAAGCTGTTCTTGTGGAATTGACAAAGGGATATTTGGAAGCCCATAGAGGGCTATGGTGAAAATGGAAATATCTTCCGTTCAAAACCGGAAAGAAGCTTTCTCAGAAACTGCTCTGTGTTCTGTTAATTCAACTCACAGAGTTACATCTTTCCCTTCAAGGAGCCTTTCGCTAAGGCTGTTCTTGTGGAATTGGCAAAGGGATATTTGGAAGCCCATAGAGGGCTATGGTGAAAAAGGAAATATCTTCCCTTCAAAACTGGAAAGAAGCTTTCAGAGAAATTGCTCTGGGTTCTGTTAATTCATCTCACACAGTTACATATTTCTCTTCAAGAAGCCTTTCGCTAAAGCTGTTCTTGTGGAATTGACAAAGGGATATTTGGAAGCCCATAGAGGGCTATGGTGAAAAAGGAAATATCTTCCGTTCAAAACTGGAAAGAATCTTTCTCAGAAACTGCTCAGTGTTCTGTTAATTCATCTCACAGAGTTACATCTTTCCCTTCAAGAAACCTTTCGCTAAGTTTGTTCTTGTGGAATCGGCAAAAGGATATTTGGAAGCCCATAGAGGGCAATGGTGAAAAAGGAAATATCTTCCGTTCAAAACTGGAAAGAAGCTTTCTGAGAAACTGCTCTGTGTTCTGTTAATTCATCTGACAGAGTTACATCTTTCCCTTCCAGAAGCCTTTCGCTAAGGCTGTTCTTGTGGAATTGGCAAAGGGATATTTGGAAGCCCATAGAGAGCTATGGTGAAAAAGGAAATATCTTCCGTTCAAAACTGGAAAGAAGCTTTCTGAGAAACTGCTCTGTGTTCTGTTAATTCTCCTCACAGAGTTACTTCTTTCCCTTCAAGAAACCTTTCGCTAAGGTTGTTCTTGTGAAATCGGCAAAGGGATATTTGGAAGCCCATAGAGGGCTATGGTGAAAAAGGAAATATCTTCCGTTAAAAACTGGAAAGAAGCTTTCTGAGAAACTTCTCTGTGTTCTGTTAATTCATCTCACAGAGTTACATCTTTCCCTTCAAGAAGGTTTCCCTAAGGCTGTTCTTGTGTTATTGGCAAAAGGATATTTGGAAGCCCCTAGAGGGCTATGGTGAGAAAGGACATATCTTCCTTTCAAAACTGGAAAGAAGCTTTCTGAGAAACTGCTCTGTGTTCTCTTAATTCATCTCACAGAGTTACATCTTTCCCTTCAAGATGCCTTTCGCTAAGGCTGTTCTTGTGGAATTGGCAAAGGGATATTTGGAAGCCCATAGAGGTCTATGGTGAAAAAGGAAATATCTTCCGTTCAAAACCGGAAAGAAGCTTTCTGAGAAACTGCTCTGTGTTCTGTTTATTCATCTCACAGAGTTACATCTTTCCCTTCAAGAAGCCTTTCGCTAAGGCTGTTCTTGTGGAATTGGCAAAGGGATATTTGGAAGCCCATAGAGGGCTATGGTGAAAAAGAAAATATCTTCCGTTCAAAACTGGAAAGAAGCTTTCTGAGAAACTGCTCTGTGTTCTGTTAATTCTCCTCACAGAGTTACATCTTTCCCTTCAAGAAGTCTTTGGCTAAGGCTGTTTTTGTGAAATCGGCAAAATGATATTTGAAAGCCCATAGAGGGCTATGGCGAAAAAGGAAATATCTTCCGTTCAAAACTGGAATGAAGCTTTCTGAGAAACTGCTCTGTGTTCTGTTAATTCATCCCACAGAGTTACATCTTTCCCTTCAAGAAGGTTTCCCTAAGGCTGTTCTTGTGGAATTGGCAAAGGGATATTTGGAAGCCCGTAGAGGGCTATGGTGAAAAAGGAAATATCTTCCGTTCAAAACCGGAAAGAAGCTTTCTCAGAAACTGCTCTGTGTTCTGTTAATTCAACTCACAGAGTTACATCTTTCCCTTCAAGAAGTCTTTCGCTAAGGCTGTTCTTGTGGAATTGGCAAACGGATATTTGGAAGCCCATAGAGTTCTATGGTGAAAAAGGAAATATCTTCAGTTCAAAAGTGGAAAGAAGCTTTCTGAGAAACTGCTCTGTGTTCTGTTAATTCATCTCACAGAGTTACATCTTTCCCTTCAAGAAGCCTTTCGCTAAGTCCGTCCTTGTGGCATTGGCAAAGTGATATTTGGAAGCCCATAGAGGGCTATGGTGAAAAAGGAAATATCTTCCGTTCAAAAGTGGAAAGAAGCTTTCTGAGAAACTTCTCTGTGTTCTGTTAATTCATCTCACAGAGTTACAACTTTCCCTTCAAGAAGCCTTTCGCTAAGGCTGTTCCTGTGGGTTGGCAAAGGGATATTTGGAAGCCCATAGAGGGCTATGGTGAAAAAGGAAATATCTTCCGTTCAAAACTGGAAAGAAGCTTTCTGAGAAACTGCTCTTTGTTCTGTTAATTCATCTCACAGAGTTACATCTTTCCCTTCAAGAAGCCTTTAGCTACGGCTGTTCATTTGGAATTGGCAAAGGGATATTTGGAAGCCCATAGAGGGTTATGGTGAAAAAGGACATATCTTCCGTTCAAAACTGGAAAGAAGCTTTCTGAGAAACTGCTCTGTGTTCTGTTAATTCATCTCACAGAGTTACATCTTTCCCTTCAAGAAGCCTTTCGCTAAGGCTGATCTTGGGGAATTGGCAAAGGGATATTTGGAAGCCCATATAGGGCTATGGTGAAAAAGGAAATATCTTCCGTTAAAAACTGGAAAGAAGCTTTCTGAGAAACTTCTCTGTGTTCTGTTAATTCATCTCACAGAGTTACATCTTTCCATTCAAGAAGCCTTTTGCTAGGACTGTTCTTGTGGAATTCGCAAAGGGATATTTGGAAGCCCATAGAGGGCTATGGTGAAAAAGGAAATATCTTCCGTCCAAAACTGGAAAGAAGTTTTCTGAGAAACTGCTCTGTGTTCTGTTAATTCATCTCACAGAGTTACATCTTTCCCTTCAAGAAGCCTTTCGCTAAGGCTGTTATTGTGGAATTCGCAAAGTGATATTTGGACGCACTTAGAGGGCTAAGGTGAAAAAGGAAATATCTTCCGTTCAAAACTGGAAAGAAGCTTTCTGAGAACCTGCTCTGTGTTCTGTTAATTCATCTCACAGAGTTACATCTTTCCCTTCAAGAAGCCTTTCGCTAAGGCTGTTCTTGTGGAATTGGCAAAGGGATATTTGGGGGCCCATAGAGGTCTATGGTGAAAAAGGAAATATCTTCCGTTTAAAACTGGAAAGAACCTTTCTGAGAAACTGCTCTGTGTTCTCTTATTCATCTCACAGAGTTACATCTTTCACTTCAAGAAGCCTTTCGCTAAGGCTGTTCTTGTGGAATTTTCAAAGTGATATTTGGAAGCCCATTGAGGGCCATGGTGAAAAAGGAAGTATCTTCCGTTCAAAACTGGAAAGAAGCATTATGAGAAACTGCTCTGTGTTCTGTTAATTCATCTCACAGAGTTACATCTTTCCCTTCAAGAATGCTTTCGCTAAGGCTGTTCTTGAGGAATTGGCAAAGGGATATTTGGAAGCCCATTGAGGGCTACGGTGAAAAAGGAAATATCTTCCGTTCAAAACTGGAAAGAAGCTTTCTGAGAAACTGCTCTGTGTTCTGTTAAATCATCTCTCTGAGTTACATCTTCCCCTTCAAGAAGCGTTTGGCTAAGGTTGTTCTTGTGGAATTGGCAAAGGGATATTTGGAAGCCCATAGAGGGCTAATGTGAAAAAGGAAATATCTTCCGTTCAAAACTGGAAAGAAGTTTTCTGAGAAAGTGCTCTGTGTTCTGTTAATTCATCTCACAGAGTTACATCTTTCCCTTCAAGAAGCCTTTCGCTAAGGCTGTTCTTGTGGAATTGGCAAAGGGATATTTGGAATCCCATAGAGGGAAATGGTGAAAACGGAAATATCTTTCGTTCAAAACTGGAAAGAAGCTTTCTGAGAAACTGCTCTGTGTTCTGTAAATTCATCTCACAGAGTTACATCTTTCCCTTCAAGAAGCCTTTCGCTAAGACTGTTCTTGTGGAATTGGCAAAGGGATATTTGGAAACCCATAGAGGGCTATGGTGAAAAAGGAAACATCTTCCGTTCAAAACTGGAAAGAAGCTTTCTGAGAAACTGCTCTGTGTTCTGTTAATTCATCTCACAGAGTTACATCTTTCGCTTCCAGAAACCTTTCGCTAAGGCTGTTCTTGTGGAATTGGCAAAGGGATATTTGGAAGCCCATAGAGGGCTATGGTGAAAAAGGAAATATCTTCCGTTCAAAACTGGAAAGAAGCTTTCTGAGAAACTGCTCTGTGTTCTGTTAATTCTCCTCACAGAGTTACATCTTTCCCTTCAAGAAGTCTTTCGCTTAGGCTGTTCTTGTGAAATCGGCAAAAGGATATTTGGAAGCCCATAGAGGGCTATGGTGAAAAAGGAAATATCTTCCGTTCAAAACTGGAATGAAGCTTTCTGAGAAACTGCTCTGTGTTCTGTTAATTCATCTCACAGAGTTACATCTTTCCCTTAAAGAATGTTGCCCTAAGGCTCTTCCTGTGGAATTGGCAAAGGGATATTTGGAATCCCATAGAGAGCTATGGTGAAAAAGGAAATATCTTCCTTTCAAAACTGGAAAGAAGCTTTCTGAGAAACTGCTCTGTGTTCTCTTAATTCATCTCAATGAGTTACATCTTTCCCTTCAAGAAGCCTTTCGCTAAGGCTGTTCCTGTGGAATTGGCAAAGGGATATTTGGAAGCCCCTAGAAGGCTATGGTGAAAAAGGAAATATCTTCCGTTCAAAACTGGAAAGAAGCTTTCTGAGAAACTGCTCTGTGTTCTGTTATTTCATCTCACAGAGTTACATCTTTCCCTTCAAGAAGCTTTTCGCTAAGGCTGTTCTTGTGGAATTGGCAAAGGGATATTTGGAAGCCCATAGAGGGCTATGGTGAAAAAGGAAACATCTTCCGTTCAAAACTGGAAAGAAGCTTTCTGAGAAACTGCTCTGTGTTCTGTTAATTCATCTCACAGAGTTACATCTTTCGCTTCCAGAAACCTTTCGCTAAGGCTGTTCTTGTGGAATTGGCAAAGGGATATTTGGAAGCCCATAGAGGGCTATGGTGAAAAAGGAAATATCTTCCGTTCAAAACTGGAAAGAAGCTTTCTGAGAAACTGCTCTGTGTTCTGTTAATTCTCCTCACAGAGTTACATCTTTCCCTTCAAGAAGTCTTTCGCTTAGGCTGTTCTTGTGAAATCGGCAAAAGGATATTTGGAAGCCCATAGAGGGCTATGGTGAAAAAGGAAATATCTTCCGTTCAAAACTGGAATGAAGCTTTCTGAGAAACTGCTCTGTGTTCTGTTAATTCATCTCACAGAGTTACATCTTTCCCTTAAAGAATGTTGCCCTAAGGCTCTTCCTTTGGAATTGGCAAAGGGATATTTGGAATCCCATAGAGAGCTATGGTGAAAAAGGAAATATCTTCCTTTCAAAACTGGAAAGAAGCTTTCTGAGAAACTGCTCTGTGTTCTCTTAATTCATCTCAATGAGTTACATCTTTCCCTTCAAATAGCCTTTCGCTAAGGCTGTTCCTGTGGAATTGGCAAAGGGATATTTGGAAGCCCCTAGAGGGCTATGGTGAAAAAGGAAATATCTTCCGTTCAAAACTGGAAAGAAGCTTTCTGAGAAACTGCTCTGTGTTCTGTTATTTCATCTCACAGAGTTACATCTTTCCCTTCAAGAAGCTTTTCGCTAAGGCTGTTCTTGTGAAATTGGCAAAGGCATATTGGGAAGCCCATAGAGGGCTATGGTGAAAAAGGAAATATCTTCCATTCAAAACTGGAAAGAAGCTTTCTGAAAAACTGCTCTGTGTTCTGTTAATTCATCTCACTGTGTTACATCTTTCCCTTCAAGAATTCTTTCGCTAAGGCTGTTCTTGTGGAATTGGCAAAGGGATATTTGGAAGCCCATAGAGGGCTATGGTGAAAAAGGAAATATCTTCCGTTCAAAACTGGAAAGAAACTTTCTGAGAAACTGCTCTGTGTTCTGTTAATTCATCTCACAGTGTTACATCGTTCCCTTCAAGAAGCCTTTCGCTAAGGCTGTTCTTGTGGAATTGGCAAAGGGATATTTGGAAGCCCATATAGGGCTATGGTGAAAAAGGAAATATCTTCCGTTCAAAACTGGAAAGAAGCTTTCTGAGAAACTGCTCTGTGTTCTGTTAATTCTCCTCACAGAGTTACATCTTTCCCTTCAAGAAGTCTTTCGCTAAGGCTGTTCTTGTGAAATCGGCAAGAGGATATTTGGAAGCCCATAGAGGGCTATGGTGAAAAAGGAAATATCTTCCGTTCAAAACTGGAATGAAGCTTTCTGAGAAACTGCTCTGTGTTCTGTTAATTCATCTCACAGAGTTACATCTTTCCCTTCAAGAAGGTTTCCCTAAGGCTGTTCTTTTGGAATTGGCAAAGGGATATTTGGAAGCCCATAGAGAGCTATGGTGAAAAAGGAAATATCTTCCTTTCAAAACTGGAAAGAAGCTTTTTGAGAAACTGCTCTGTGTTCTCTTAATTCATCTCACAGAGTTACATCTTTCCCTTCAAGAAGCCTTTCGCTAAGGCTGTTCTTGTGGAATTTTCAAAGGGATATTTGGAAGCCCATAGAGGGGTATGGTGAAAAAGGAAATATTTTCCGTTCAAAACTGGAAAGAAGCTTTCTGAGAAACTGCTCTGTGATCTGTTAATTCATCCAACAGAGTTACATCATTCCCTTCAAGAAGCCTTTCGCTAAGGCTGTTCTTGCGGAATTGGCAAAGGGATATTTGGAAGCCCATAGAGGGGTATGGTGAAAAAGGAAATATTTTCCGTTCAAAACTGGAAAGAAGCTTTCTGAGAAACTGCTCTATGTTCTGTTAATTCACCTCTCAGAGTTACATCTTTCCCTTCAAGAAGTCTTTCGCTAAGGCTGTTCTTGTGGAATCGGCAAGGGGATATTTGGAAGCCCATAGAGGGCTATGGTGAAAAAGGAAATATCTTCCGTTCAAAACTGGAAAGAAGCTTTCTGAGATACTGCTATGTGTTCTGTTAATTCATCTCACAGAGTTACATCTTTCCCTTCCAGAAGCCTTTCGCTAAGGCTGTTCTTGTGGAATTGGCAAAGGGATATTTGGAAGCCCATAGAGGGCTATGGTGAAAAAGGAAATATCTTCCGTTCAAAACTGGAAAGAAGCTTTCTGAGAAACTGCTCTGTGTTCTGTTAATTCTCCTCACAGAATTACATCTTTCCGTTCAAGAAGTCTTTCGCTAAGGCTGTTCTTGTGAAATCGGCAAAAAGATATTTGGAAGCCCATAGAGGGCTATGGTGAAAAAGAAATATCTTCCGTTCAAAACTGGAAAGAAGCCCTCTGAGAAACTGCTCTGTGTTCTGTTAATTCATCTCACAGAGTTACATCTTTCCCTTCAAGAAGGTTTCCCTAAGGCTGTTCTTGTGGAATTGGCAAAGGGATATTTGGAATCCCATAGAGGGCTATGGTGAAAAAGGAAATATATTCCTTTCAAAACTGGAAAGAAGCTTTCTGAGAAACTGCTCTGTGTTCTCTTAATTCATCTCACAGTGTTACATCTTTCCCTATTCTGTTAATTCATCTCACAGAGTTACATCTTTCCCTTCAAGAATTCTTTCGCTAAGGCTGTTCTTGTGGAATTGGCAAAGGGATATTTGGAAGCCCTTAGAGGGCTATGGTGAAAAAAAATATCTTCCGTTCAACACTGGAAAGAAGCTTTCTGAGAAACTGCTCTGTGTTCTGTCAATTCATCTCAGAGAGTTACATCTTTCCCTTCCAGAAGCCTTTCGCTAAGGCTGTTATTGTGGAATTGGCAAAGGGACATTTGGAAGCCCATAGAGGGCTATGGTGAAAAAGGAAATATCTTCCGTTCATAACTGGAAAGAAGCTTTCTGAGAACTGCTCTGTGTTCTGCTAATTCTCCTCACAGAGTTACATCTTTCCCTTCAAGAAGTCTTTCGCTAAGGCTGTTCATGTGAAATCGGCAAAATGATATTTGAAAGCCCATAGAGGGCTATGGCGAAAAAGGAAATATCTTCCGTTCAAAACTGGAATAAAGCTTTCTGAGAAACTGCTCTGTGTTCTGTTAATTCATCTCACAGTGTTACATCTTTCCCTTCAAGAAGCCTTTCGCTAAGGCTGTTCTTGTGGAATTGGCAAAGGGATATTTGGAATCCCATAGAGGGCTATGGTGAAAAAGGAAATATCTTCCGTTCAAAACTGGAAAGAAGATTTCTGAGAAACTGCTCTGTGTTCTGTTAATTCATCTCACAGAGTTATATCTTTCCCTTCAAGAAGCCTTTCGCTAAGGCTGTTCTTGTGGAATTGGCAAAGGGATATTTGGAAACCCATAGAGGGCTATGGTGAAATAGGAAATATCTTCCGTTCAAAACTGGAAAGAAGCTTTCTGAGAAACTGCTATGTGTTCTGTTAATTCTCCTCACAGAGTTACATCTTTCCCTTCAAGAAGTCTTTCGCTAAGGCTGTTCTTGTGAAATCGGCAAAAGGATATTTGGAAGCCCATAGAGGGCTATGGTGTAAAAAGAAATATCTTCCGTTCAAAACTGGAATGAAGCTTTCTGAAAAACTGCTCTGTGTTCTGTTAATTCATCTCACAGAGCTACATCTTTCTCTTCAAGAATGTTGCCCTAAGGCTGTTCCTGTGGAATTGGCAAAGGGATATTTGGAAGCCCATAGAGAGCTATGGTGAAAAAGGAAATATCTTCCGTTCAAAACTGGAAAGAAGCTTTCTGAGAAACTGCTCTGAGTTCTGTTAATTCATCTCACAGAGTTACATCTTTCCCTTCAAGAAGCCTTTCGCTAAGGCTCTACTTGTGGAAATGGCAAAGGGATATTTGGAAGCCCTTAGAGGGCTATGGTGAAAAACGAAATATCTTCCGTTCAAAACTGGAAAGAAGCTTTCTGAGAGACTACTCTGTGTTCTGTTAATTCATCTCACAGAGTTACATCTTTCCCTTCAAGAATCCTTTCGCTAAGGCTGTTCTTGTGGAATTCGCAAAGGTTTATTTAGAAGCCCATAGAGGGCTATGGTGAAAAAGGAAATATCTTCCGTTCAAAACTGGAAAGAAGCTTTCTGAGAAACTGCTCTGTGTTCTGTTAATTCATCTCACAGAGTTACATCTTTCCATTCAAGAAGCCTTTTGCTAGGACTGTTCTTGTGGAATTCGCAAAGGGATATTTGGAAGCCCATAGAGGGCTATGGTGAAAAAGGAAATATCTTCCGTCCAAAACTGGAAAGAAGTTTTCTGAGAAACTGCTCTGTGTTCTGTTAATTCATCTCACAGAGTTACATCTTTCCCTTCAAGAAGCCTTTCGCTAAGGCTGTTATTGTGGAATTCGCAAAGTGATATTTGGACGCACTTAGAGGGCTAAGGTGAAAAAGGAAATATCTTCCGTTCAAAACTGGAAAGAAGCTTTGTGAGAACCTGCTCTGTGTTCTGTTAATTCATCTCACAGAGTTACATCTTTCCCTTCAAGAAGCCTTTCGCTAAGGCTGTTCTTGTGGAATTGGCAAAGGGATATTTGGGGGCCCATAGAGGGCTATGGTGAAAAAGGAAATATCTTCCGTTCAAAACTGGAAAGAAGCTTTCTGAGAAACTGCTCTGTGTTCTGTTAATTCTCCTCACAGAGTTACATCTTTCCCTTCAAGAAGTCTTTCGCTAAGGCTGTTCTTGTGAAATCGGCAAGAGGATATTTGGAAGCCCATAGAGGGCTATGGTGAAAAAGGAAATATCTTCCGTTCAAAACTGGAATGAAGCTTTCTGAGAAACTGCTCTGTGTTCTGTTAATTCATCTCACAGAGTTACATCTTTCCCTTCAAGAAGGTTTCCCTAAGGCTGTTCTTTTGGAATTGGCAAAGGGATATTTGGAAGCCCATAGAGAGCTATGGTGAAAAAGGAAATATCTTCCTTTCAAAACTGGAAAGAAGCTTTCTGAGAAACTGCTCTGTGTTCTCTTAATTCATCTCACAGAGTTACATCTTTCCCTTCAAGAAGCCTTTCGCTAAGGCTGTTCTTGTGGAATTTTCAAAGGGATATTTGGAAGCCCATAGAGGGGTATGGTGAAAAAGGAAATATTTTCCGTTCAAAACTGGAAAGAAGCTTTCTGAGAAACTGCTCTGTGATCTGTTAATTCATCCAACAGAGTTACATCATTCCCTTCAAGAAGCCTTTCGCTAAGGCTGTTCTTGCGGAATTGGCAAAGGGATATTTGGAAGCCCATAGAGGGGTACGGTGAAAAAGGAAATATTTTCCGTTCAAAACTGGAAAGAAGCTTTCTGAGAAACTGCTCTATGTTCTGTTAATTCACCTCTCAGAGTTACATCTTTCCCTTCAAGAAGTCTTTCGCTAAGGCTGTTCTTGTGGAATCGGCAAGGGGATATTTGGAAGCCCATAGAGGGCTATGGTGAAAAAGGAAATATCTTCCGTTCAAAACTGGAAAGAAGCTTTCTGAGATACTGCTATGTGTTCTGTTAATTCATCTCACAGAGTTACATCTTTCCCTTCCAGAAGCCTTTCGCTAAGGCTGTTCTTGTGGAATTGGCAAAGGGATATTTGGAAGCCCATAGAGGGCTATGGTGAAAAAGGAAATATCTTCCGTTCAAAACTGGAAAGAAGCTTTCTGAGAAACTGCTCTGTGTTCTGTTAATTCTCCTCACAGAATTACATCTTTCCCTTCAAGAAGTCTTTCGCTAAGGCTGTTCTTGTGAAATCGGCAAAAAGATATTTGGAAGCCCATAGAGGGCTATGGTGAAAAAGAAATATCTTCCGTTCAAAACTGGAAAGAAGCCCTCTGAGAAACTGCTCTGTGTTCTGTTAATTCATCTCACAGAGTTACATCTTTCCCTTCAAGAAGGTTTCCCTAAGGCTGTTCTTGTGGAATTGGCAAAGGGATATTTGGAATCCCATAGAGGGCTATGGTGAAAAAGGAAATATATTCCTTTCAAAACTGGAAAGAAGCTTTCTGAGAAACTGCTCTGTGTTCTCTTAATTCATCTCACAGTGTTACATCTTTCCCTATTCTGTTAATTCATCTCACAGAGTTACATCTTTCCCTTCAAGAATTCTTTCGCTAAGGCTGTTCTTGTGGAATTGGCAAAGGGATATTTGGAAGCCCTTAGAGGGCTATGGTGAAAAAAAATATCTTCCGTTCAACACTGGAAAGAAGCTTTCTGAGAAACTGCTCTGTGTTCTGTCAATTCATCTCAGAGAGTTACATCTTTCCCTTCCAGAAGCCTTTCGCTAAGGCTGTTATTGTGGAATTGGCAAAGGGACATTTGGAAGCCCATAGAGGGCTATGGTGAAAAAGGAAATATCTTCCGTTCATAACTGGAAAGAAGCTTTCTGAGAACTGCTCTGTGTTCTGCTAATTCTCCTCACAGAGTTACATCTTTCCCTTCAAGAAGTCTTTCGATAAGGCTGTTCATGAAAAATCGGCAAAATGATATTTGAAAGCCCATAGAGGGCTATGGCGAAAAAGGAAATATCTTCCGTTCAAAACTGGAATAAAGCTTTCTGAGAAACTGCTCTGTGTTCTGTTAATTCATCTCACAGTGTTACATCTTTCCCTTCAAGAAGCCTTTCGCTAAGGCTGTTCTTGTGGAATTGGCAAAGGGATATTTGGAAGCCCATAGAGGGCTATGGTGTAAAAGGAAATATCTTCCGTTCAAAACTGGAAAGAAGCTTTCTGAGAAACTGCTCTGTGTTCTGTTAATTCATCTCACAGAGTTGTATCTTTCCCTTCAAGAAGCCTTTCGCTAAGGCTGTTCTTGTGGAATTGGCAAAGGGATATTTGGAAACCCATAGAGGGCTATGGTGAAATAGGAAATATCTTCCGTTCAAAACTGGAAAGAAGCTTTCTGAGAAACTGCTATGTGTTCTGTTAATTCTCCTCACAGAGTTACATCTTTCCCTTCAAGAAGTCTTTCGCTAAGGCTGTTCTTGTGAAATCGGCAAAAGGATATTTGGAAGCCCATAGAGGGCTATGGTGAAAAAAGAAATATCTTCCGTTCAAAACTGGAATGAAGCTTTCTGAAAAACTGCTCTGTGTTCTGTTAATTCATCTCACAGAGTTACATCTTTCCCTTCAAGAATGTTGCCCTAAGGCAGTTCCTGTGGAATTGGCAAAGGGATATTTGGAAGCCCATAGAGAGCTATGGTGAAAAAGGAAATATCTTCCGTTCAAAACTGGAAAGAAGCTTTCTGAGAAACTGCTCTGAGTTCTGTTAATTCATCTCACAGAGTTACATCTTTCCCTTCAAGAAGCCTTTCGCTAAGGCTCTACTTGTGGAATTGGCAAAGGGATATTTGGAAGCCCTTAGAGGGCTATGGTGAAAAACGAAATATCTTCCGTTCAAAACTGGAAAGAAGCTTTCTGAGAGACTACTCTGTGTTCTGTTAATTCATCTCACAGAGTTACATCTTTCCCTTCAAGAATCCTTTCGCTAAGGCTGTTCTTGTGGAATTCGCAAAGGTTTATTTAGAAGCCCATAGAGGGCTATGGTGAAAAAGGAAATATCTTCCGTTCAAAACTGGAAAGAAGCTTTCTGAGAAACTGCTCTGTGTTCTGTTAATTCATCTCACAGAGTTACATCTTTCCATTCAAGAAGCCTTTTGCTAGGACTGTTCTTGTGGAATTGGCAAAGGGATATTTGGAAGCCCATAGAGGGCTATGGTGAAAAAGGAAATATCTTCCGTCCAAAACTGGAAAGAAGTTTTCTGAGAAACTGCTCTGTGTTCTGTTAATTCATCTCACAGAGTTACATCTTTCCCTTCAAGAAGCCTTTCGCTAAGGCTGTTATTGTGGAATTCGCAAAGTGATATTTGGACGCACTTAGAGGGCTAAGGTGAAAAAGGAAATATCTTCCGTTCAAAACTGGAAAGAAGCTTTCTGAGAACCTGCTCTGTGTTCTGTTAATTCATCACACAGAGTTACATCTTTCCCTTCAAGAAGCCTTTCGCTAAGGCTGTTCTTGTGGAATTGGCAAAGGGATATTTGGGGGCCCATAGAGGGCTATGGTGAAAAAGGAAATATCTTCCGTTTAAAACTGGAAAGAACCTTTCTGAGAAACTGCTCTGTGTTCTCTTATTCATCTCACAGAGTTACATCTTTCACTTCAAGAAGCCTTTCGCTAAGGCTGTTCTTGTGGAATTTTCAAAGTGATATTTGGAAGCCCATTGAGGGCCATGGTGAAAAAGGAAGTATCTTCCGTTCAAAACTGGAAGGAAGCATTCTGAGAAACTGCTCTGTGTTCTGTTAATTCATCTCACAGAGTTACATCTTTCCCTTCAAGAATGCTTTCGCTAAGGCTGTTCTTGAGGAATTGGCAAAGGGATATTTGGAAGCCCATTGAGGGCTACGGTGAAAAAGGAAATATCTTTCGTTCAAAACTGGAAAGAAGCTTTCTGAGAAACTGCTCTGTGTTCTGTTAAATCATCTCTCTGAGTTACATCTTCCCCTTCAAGAAGCGTTTGGCTAAGGCTGTTCTTGTGGAATTGGCAAAGGGATATTTGGAAGCCCATAGAGGGCTAATGTGAAAAAGGAAATATCTTCCGTTCAAAACTGGAAAGAAGTTTTCTGAGAAAGTGCTCTGTGTTCTGTTAATTCATCTCACAGAGTTACATCTTTCCCTTCAAGAAGCCTTTCGCTAAGGCTGTTCTTGTGGAATTGGCAAAGGGATATTTGGAATCCCATAGAGGGCAATGGTGAAAACGGAAATATCTTTCGTTCAAAACTGGAAAGAAGCTTTCTGAGAAACTGCTCTGTGTTCTGTTAATTCATCTCACAGAGTTACATCTTTCCTTTCAAGAATCCTTCCGCTAAGGCTGTTCTTGTGGAATTGGCAAAGGGATATTTGGAAGCCCATATAGGGCTATGGTGAAAAAGGAAATATCTTCCGTTCAACACTGGAAAGAAGCTTTCTGAGAAACTGCTCTGTGTTCTGTTAATTCGTCTCACAGAGTTACATCTTTCCCTTTAAGAAACCTTTCGCTAAGGCTGTTCTTGTGGAATTGGCAAAGGGATATTTGGAAGCCCATAGAGGGCTATGGTGAAAAAGGAAATATCTTCCGTTCAAAACTGGAAAGAAGCTTTCTAAGAAACTGCTCTGTGTTCTGTTAAATCATCTCACAGAGTTACATCTTCCCCATCGAGAAGCGTTTCGCTAAGACTGTTCTTCTGGAATTGGCAAAGGGATACTTGGAAGCCCATAGAGGGCTATGGTGAAAAAGGAAATATCTTCCGTTCAAAACTGGAAAGAAGCTTTCTGATAAACTGCTCTGTGTTCTGTTAATTCGTCTCATAGAGTTACATCTTTCCCTTCAAGAAACCTTTCGCTAAGGTTGTTCTTGTGGAATTGGCAAAGGGATATTTGGAAGCCCATAGAGGGCTATGGTGAAAAAGGAAATATCTTCCGTCCAAAACTGGAAAGAACGTTTTTGAGAAACTGCTCTGTGTTCTGTTAATTCATCTCACAGGGTTACATCTTTCCCTTCAAGAAGCCTTTCGCTAAGGCTGTTCTTGTGGAATTCGCAAAGTATTATTTGGACGCACTTAGAGGGCTAAGGTGAAACAGGAAATATCTTCCGTTCAAAACTGGAAAGAAGCTTTCTGAGAACCTGCTCGGTGTTCTGTTAATTCATCTCACAGAGTTACATCTTTCCCTTCAAGAAGCCTTTCGCTAAGGCTGTTCTTGTGGAATTCGCAAAGGGATATTTGGAAGCCCATAGAGGGCTATGGTGAAAAAGGAAATATCTTCCGTTCAAAATTGGAAAGAAGCTTTCTGAGAAACTGCTCTGTGTTCTGTTAATTCATCTCACAGAGTTACATCTTCCCCTTCAGGAAGCGTTTCGCTAAGGCTGTTCTTGTGGAATTGCCAAAGGGATATTTAGAAGCCCCTAGAGGGCTATGGTGGAAAAGGAAATATCTTCCGTTCAAAACTGGAAAGAAGCTTTCTGAGAAACTGCTCTGTGTTCTGTTAATTCATCTCCCAGAGTTACATCTTTCCCTTCAAAAAGCCTTCCGCTAAGGCTGTTCTTGTGGAATTGGCAAAGGGATATTTGGAATCCCATAGAGGGCCATGGTGAAAAAGGAAGTATCTTCCGTTCAAAACTGGAAAGAAGCTTTCTGAGAAACTGCTCTTTGTTCTGTTAATTCATCTCACACAGTTACATCTTTCCCTTCAAGAATGCTTTCGCTAAGGCTGTTCTTGAGGAATTGGCAAAGGCATATTTGGAAGCCCATTGAGGGCTATGGTGAAAAAGCAAATATCTTCCGTTCAAAACTGGAAAGAATCTTTCTGAGAAACTGCTCTGTGTTCTGTTAAATCATCTCTCAGAGTTACATCTTCCCCTTCAAGAAGCGTTTGGCTAAGGCTGTTCTTGTGGAATTGGCAAAGGGATATTTGGAAGCCCATAGAGGGCTAGGGTGAAAAAGGAAATATCTTCCGTTCAAAACTGGAAAGAAGCTTTCTGAGAAGCTGCTCTGTGTTCTGTTAATTCATCTCACAGAGTTACATCTTTCCCTTCAAGAAGCCTTTCGCTTAGGCTGTTCTTGCGGAATTGGCAAGGGGATATTTGGAAGCCCATAGAGGGCAATGGTGAAAACGGAAATATCTTTCGTTCAAAACTGGAAAGAAGCTTTCTGAGAAACTGCTCTGTGTTCTGTTAATTCATCTCACAGAGTTACATCTTTCCCTTCAAGAAGCCTTTCGCTAAGGCTGTACTTGTGGAATTCGCAAAGTGATATTTGGACGCACTTAGAGGGCTAAGGTGAAAAAGGAAATATCTTCCGTTCAAAACTGGAATGAAGCTTTCTGAGAACCTGCTCTCTGTTCTGTTAATTCATCTCACAGAGTTACATCTTTCCCTTCAAGAAGCCTTTCGCTAAGGCTGTTCTTGTGGAATTGGCAAAGGGATATTTGGAGGCCCATAGAGGGCTATGGTGAAAAATGAAATATCTTCCGTTCAAAACTGGAAAGAAGCATTCTGAGAAACTGCTCTGTGTTCTCTTATTCATCTCACAGAGTTACATCTTTCACTTCAAGAAGCCTTTCGCTAAGGCTGTTCTTGTGGAATTTTCAAAGTGATATTTGGAAGCCCATAGAGGGCCATGGTGAAAAAGCAAGTATCTTCCGTTCAAAACTGGAAAGAAGCTTTCTGAGAAACTGCTCTGTGTTCTGTTAATTCATCTCACAGAGTTACATCTTTCTCTTCAAGAATGCTTTCGCTAACGCTGTTCTTGAGGAATTGGCAAAGGGATATTTGGAAGCCCATTGAGGGCTATGGTGAAAAAGGAAATATCTTCCGTTCAAAACTGGAAAGAAGCTTTCTGAGAAACTGCTCTGTGTTCTGTTAAATCATCTCTCTGAGTTACATCTTCCCCTTCAAGAAGCGTTTGGCTAAGGCTGTTCTTGAGGAATTGGCAAAGGGATATTTGGAAGCCCATAGAGGGCTAATGTGAAAAAGGAAATATCTTCCGTTCAAAACTGGAAAGATGTTTTCTGAGAAACTGCTCTGTGTTCTGTTAATTCATCTCACAGAGTTACATCTTTCCCTTCAAGAAGCCTTTCGCTAAGGCTGTTCTTGTGGAATTGGCAAAGGGATATTTGGAATCCCATAGAGGGCAATGGTGAAAACGGAAATATCTTTCGTTCAAAACTGGAAAGAAGCTTTCTGAGAAACTGCTCTGTGTTCTGTTAAATCATCTCACAGAGTTACATCTTCCCCATCGAGAAGCGTTTCGCTAAGACTGTTCTTCTGGAATTGGCAAAGGGATATTTGGAAGCCCATAGAGGGCTATGGTGAAAAAGGAAATATCTTCCGTTCAAAACTGGAAAGAAGCTTTCTGAGAAACTGCTCTGTGTTCTGTTAATTCGTCTCACAGAGTTACATCTTTCCCTTCAAGAAACCTTTCGCTAAGGCTGTTCTTGTGGAATTGGCAAAGGGATATTTGAAAGCCCATAGAGGGCTATGGTGAAAAAGGAAATATCTTCCGTCCAAAACTGGAAAGAAGCTTTCTGAGAAACTGCTGTGTGTTCTGTTAATTCATCTCACAGGGTTACATCTTTCCCTTCAAGAAGCCTTTCGCTAAGGCTGTTCTTGTGGAATTCGCAAAGTGATATTTGGACTCACTTAGAGGGCTAAGGTGAAAAAGGAAATATCTTCCGTTCAAAACTGGAAGGAAGCTTTCTGAGAACCTGCTCTGTGTTCTGTTAATTCATCTCACAGAGTTACATCTTTCACTTCAAGAAGCCTTTCGCTAAGGCTGTTCTTGAGGAATTTTCAAAGTGATATTTGGAAGCCCATAGAGGGCCATGGTGAAAAAGGAAGTATCTTCCGTTCAAAACTGGAAAGAAGCTTTTTGAGAAACTGCTCTGTGTTCTGTTAATTCATCTCACAGAGTTACATCTTTCCCTTCAAGAATGCTTTCGCTAAGGCTGTTCTTGAGGAATTGGCAAAGGGATATTTGGAAGCCCATTGAGGGCTATGGTGAAAAAGGAAATATCTTCCGTTCAAAACTGGAAAGAAGCTTTCTGAGAAACTGCTCTGTGTTCTGTTAAATCATCTCTCAGAGTTACATCTTCACCTTCAAGAAGCGTTTGGCTAAGGCTGTTCTTGTGGAATTGGCAAAGGGATATTTGGAAGCCCATAGAGGGCTAGGGTGAAAAAGGAAATATGTTCCGTTCAAAACTGGAAAGAAGCTTTCTGAGAAACTGCTCTGTGTTCTGTTAATTCATCTCACAGAGTTACATCTTTCCCTTCAAGAAGTCTTTCGCTAAGGCTGTTCTTGTGGAATTGGCAAAGGGATATTTGGAAGCCCATAGAGGGCAATGGTGAAAACGGAAATACCTTTCGTTCAAAACTGGAAAGAAGCGTTCTGAGAAACTGCTCTGTGTTCTGTTAATTCATCTCACAGAGTTACATCTTTCCTTTCAAGAAGCCTTTCGCTAAGGCTGTTCTTGTGGAATTGGCAAAAGGATATTTGGAAGCCCATAGAAGGCTATGGTGAAAAAGGAAATATCTTCCGTTCAAAACTGGAAAGAAGCTTTCTGAGAAACTGCTCTGTGTTCTGTTAATTCATCTCTCAGAGTTACATCTTTCCCTTCAAGAAGCCTTTCTCTAAGGCTGTTCTTGTGGAATTGGCAAAGGGATATTTGGACGCCCAGAGTGGGCTATGGTGAAAAAGGAAATATCTTCCGTTCAAAACTGGAAAGAAGTTTTCTGAATAACTGCTCTGTGTTATGTTAATTCATCTCACAGAGTTACATCTTTCCCTCAAGAAGCCTTTCGCTAAGGCTGTTCTTGTGGAATTGGCAAAGGGATAATTGGAAGCCCATAGAGGGCTATGGTGAAAAAGGAAATATCTTCCGTTAAAAACTGGAAAGAAGCTTTCTGAGAATCTGCTCTGTGTTCTGTTAAATCATCTCACGGAGTTACATCTACCCCATCGAGAAGCGTTTCGCTAAGACTGTTCTTCTGGAATTGGCAAAGGGATATTTGGAAGCCCATAGAGTGCTATGGTGAAAAAGGAAATATCTTCCGTTCAAAACTGGAAAGAAGTTTTCTGAGAAACTGCTCTGTGTTATGTTAATTCATCTCACAGAGTTACATCTTTCCCTTCAAGAAGCCTTTCGCTAAGGCTGTTCTTGTGGAATTGGCAAAGGGATAATTGGAAGCCCATAGAGAGCTATGGTGAAAAAGGAAATATCTTCCGTTCAAAACTGGAAAGAAGCTTTCTGAGAAACTGCTCTGTGTTCTGTTAATTCATCTCACAGAGTTACATCTTTCCCTTCAAGAAGCCTTTTGCTAGGACTGTTCTTGTGGAATTCGCAAAGGGATATTTGGAAGCCCATAGAGGGCTATGGTGAAAAAGGAAATATCTTCCGTCCAAAGCTGGAAAGAAGCTTTCTGAGAAACTGCTCTGTGTTCTGTTAATTCATCTCACAGAGTTACATCTTTCCCTTCAAGAAGCCTTTCGCTAAGGCTGTTCTTGTGGAATTCGCAAAGTGATATTTGGACGCACTTAGAGGGCTAAGGTGAAAAAGGAAATATCTTCCGTTCAAAACTGGAAAGAAGCTTTCTGAGAACCTGCTCTGTGTTCTGTTAATTCGTCTCACAGAGTTACATCTTTCCCTTCAGGAAGCCTTTCGCTAAGGCTGTTCTTGTGGAATTGGCAAAGGGATATTTGGACACCCATAGTGGGCTATGGTGAAAAAGGAAATATCTTCCGTTCAAAACTGGAAAGAAGCTTTCTGAGAAACTGCTCTGTGTTATGTTAATTCATCTCACAGAGTTACATCTTTCCCTTCAAGAAGCCTTTCGCTAAGGCTGTTCTTGTGGAATTGGCAAAGGGATAATTGGAAGCCCGTAGAGGGCTATGGTGAAAAAGGAAATATCTTCCGTCAAAAACTGGAAAGAAGCTTTCTGAGAAACTGCACTGTGTTCTGTTAAATCATCTCACATTTACATCTTCCCCATCGAGAAGCGTTTCACTAAGACTGTTCTTGTGGAATTGGCAAAGGGATATTTGGAAGCCCATAGAGGGCTATGGTGAAAAAGGAAATATCTTCCTTTGAAAACTGGAAAGAAGCTTTCTGAGAAACTGCTCTGTGTTCTGTTAATTCGTCTCACAGAGTTACATCTTTCCCTTCAAGAAACCTTTCGCTAAGACTGTTCTTGTGGAATTGGCAAAGGGATATTTGGAAGCCCTTAGAGGGCTATGGTGAAAAAGGAAATATCTTCCTTTCAAAACTGGAAAGAAGCTTTCTGAGAAACTGCTCTGTGTTCTGTTAAATCATCTCACAGCGTTACATCTTACCCATCGAGAAGCGTTTCGCTAAGACTGTTCTTCTGGAACTGGCAAAGGGATATTTGGAAGCCCATAGAGGGCTATGGTGAAAAAGGAAATATCTTCCGTTCAAAACTGGAAAGAAGCTTTCTGAGAAACTGCTCTGTGTTCTGTTAATTCGTCTCACAGAGTTACATCTTTCCCTTCAAGAAACCTTTCGCTAAGGCTGTTCATGTGGAATTGGCAAAGGGATATTTGGAAGCTCATAGAGGGCTATGGTGAAAAAGGAAATATCTTCCGTTCAAAACTGGAAAGAAGCTTTCTGAGAAACTGCTCTGTGTTCTGTTAATTCATCTCACAGAGTTACATCTTTCCCTTCAAGAAGCCTTTCGCTAAGGCTGTTCTTGTGGAATTCGCAAAGTGATATTTGGACGCACTTAGAGGGCTAAGGTGAAAAAGGAAATATCTTCCGTTCAAAACTGGAAAGAAGCTTTCTGAGAACCTGCTCTCTGTTCTGTTAATTCATCTCACAGAGTTACATCTTTCCCTTCAAGAAGCCTTTCGCTAAGGCTGTTCTTGTGGAATTGGCAAAGGGATATTTGGAGGCCCATAGAGGGCTATGGTGAAAAATGAAATATCTTCCGTTCAAAACTGGAAAGAAGCTTTCTGAGAAACTGCTCTGTGTTCTCTTATTCATCTCACAGAGTTACATCTTTCACTTCAAGAAGCCTTTCGCTAAGGCTGTTCTTGTGGAATTTTCAAAGTGATATTTGGAAGCCCATAGAGGGCCATGGTGAAAAAGCAAGTATCTTCCGTTCAAAACTGGAAAGAAGCTTTCTGAGAAACTGCTCTGTGTTCTGTTAATTCATCTCACAGAGTTACATCTTTCCCTTCAAGAATGCTTTCGCTAACGCTGTTCTTGAGGAATTGGCAAAGGGATATTTGGAAGCCCATTGAGGGCTATGGTGAAAAAGGAAATATCTTCCGTTCAAAACTGGAAAGAAGCTTTCTGAGAAACTGCTCTGTGTTCTGTTAAATCATCTCTCTGAGTTACATCTTCCCCTTCAAGAAGCGTTTGGCTAAGGCTGTTCTTGAGGAATTGGCAAAGGGATATTTGGAAGCCCATAGAGGGCTAATGTGAAAAAGGAAATATCTTCCGTTCAAAACTGGAAAGATGTTTTCTGAGAAACTGCTCTGTGTTCTGTTAATTCATCTCACAGAGTTACATCTTTCCCTTCAAGAAGCCTTTCGCTAAGGCTGTTCTTATGGAATTGGAAAAGGGATATTTGGAATCCCATAGAGGGCAATGGTGAAAACGGAAATATCTTTCGTTCAAAACTGGAAAGAAGCTTTCTGAGAAACTGCTCTGTGTTCTGTTAATTCGTCTCACAGAGTTACATCTTTCCCTTCAAGAAACCTTTCGCTAAGTCTGTTCTTGTGGAATTGGCAAAGGGATATTTGAAAGCCCATAGAGGGCTATGGTGAAAAAGGAAATATCTTCCGTCCAAAACTGGAAAGAAGCTTTCTGAGAAACTGCTGTGTGTTCTGTTAATTCATCTCACAGGGTTACATCTTTCCCTTCAAGAAGCCTTTCGCTAAGGCTGTTCTTGTGGAATTCGCAAAGTGATATTTGGACGCACTTAGAGGGCTAAGGTGAAAAAGGAAATATCTTCCGTTCAAAACTGGAAGGAAGCTTTCTGAGAACCTGCTCTGTGTTCTGTTAATTCATCTCACAGAGTTACATCTTTCACTTCAAGAAGCCTTTCGCTAAGGCTGTTCTTGAGGAATTTTCAAAGTGATATTTGGAAGCCCATAGAGGGCCATGGTGAAAAAGGAAGTATCTTCCGTTCAAAACTGGAAAGAAGCTTTTTGAGAAACTGCTCTGTGTTCTGTTAATTCATCTCACAGAGTTACATCTTTCCCTTCAAGAATGCTTTCGCTAAGGCTGTTCTTGAGGAATTGGCAAAGGGATATTTGGAAGCCCATTGAGGGCTATGGTGAAAAAGGAAATATCTTCCGTTCAAAACTGGAAAGAAGCTTTCTGAGAAACTGCTCTGTGTTCTGTTAAATCATCTCTCAGAGTTACATCTTCCCCTTCAAGAAGCGTTTGGCTAAGGCTGTTCTTGTGGAATTGGCAAAGGGATATTTGGAAGCCCATAGAGGGCCAGGGTGAAAAAGGAAATATGTTCCGTTCAAAACTGGAAAGAAGCTTTCTGAGAAACTGCTCTGTGTTCTGTTAATTCATCTCACAGAGTTACATCTTTCCCTTCAAGAAGTCTTTCGCTAAGGCTGTTCTTGTGGAATTGGCAAAGGGATATTTGGAAGCCCATAGAGGGCAATGGTGAAAACGGAAATACCTTTCGTTCAAAACTGGAAAGAAGCTTTCTGAGAAACTGCTCTGTGTTCTGTTAATTCATCTCACAGAGTTACATCTTTCCTTTCAAGAAGCCTTTCGCTAAGGCTGTTCTTGTGGAATTGGCAAAAGGATATTTGGAAGCCCATAGATGGCTATGGTGAAAAAGGAAATATCTTCCGTTCAAAACTGGAAAGAAGCTTTCTGAGAAACTGCTCTGTGTTCTGTTAATTCATCTCTCAGAGTTACATCTTTCCCTTCAAGAAGCCTTTCTCTAAGGCTGTTCTTGTGGAATTGGCAAAGGGATGTTTGGACGCCCAGAGTGGGCTATGGTGAAAAAGGAAATATCTTCCGTTCAAAACTGGAAAGAAGTTTTCTGAATAACTGCTCTGTGTTCTGTTAATTCATCTCACGGAGTTACATCTTCCCCATCGAGAAGCGTTTCGCTAAGACTGTTCTTCTGGAATTGGCAAAGGGATATTTGGAAGCCCATAGAGGGCTATGGTGAAAAAGGAAATATCTTCCGTTCAAAACTGGAAAGAAGTTTTCTGAGAAACTGCTCTGTGTTATGTTAATTCATCTCACAGAGTTACATCTTTCACTTCAAGAAGCCTTTCGCTAAGGCTGTTCTTGTGGAATTGGCAAAGGGATAATTGGAAGCCCATAGAGGGCTATGGTGAAAAAGGAAATATCTTCCGTTCAAAACTGGAAAGAAGCTTTCTGAGAAACTGCTCTGTGTTCTGTTAATTCATCTCACAGAGTTACATCTTTCCCTTCAAGAAGCCTTTCGCTAAGGCTGTTCTTGTGGAATTGGCAAAGGGATATTTGGAGGCCCATAGAGGGCTATGGTGAAAAAGGAAATATCTTCCGTTCAAAACTGGAAAGAAGCTTTCTGAGAAACTGCTCTGTGTTCTCTTATTCATCTCACAGAGTTACATCTTTCCCTTCAAGAAGCCTTTCGCTAAGGCTGTTCTTGTGGAATTTTCAAAGTGATATTTGGAAGCCCATAGATGGCCATGGTGAAAAAGGAAGTATCTTCCGTTCAAAACTGGAAAGAAGCTTTCTGAGAACCTCCTCTGTGTTCTGTTAATTCATCTCACAGAGTTACATCTTTCCCTTCAAGAAGCCTTTCGCTAAGGCTGTTCTTGTGTAATTGGCAAAGGGATATTTGGAAGCCCATAGAGGGCTATGGTGAAAAAGGAAATATCTTCCGTTCAAAACTGGAAAGAAGCTTTCTGTGAAACTGCTCTGTGTTCTGTTAAATCATCTCACAGAGTTACATCTCCCCATGAAGAAGCGTTTCGCTAAGACTGTTCTTCTGGAACTGGCAAAGGGATATTTGGAAGCCCATAGAGGGCTTTGGTGAAAAAGGAAATATCTTCCGTTCAAAACTGGAAAGAAGCTTTCTGAGAAACTGCTCTGTGTTCTGTTAATTCGTCTCACAGAGTTACATCTTTCCCTTCAAGAAACCTTTCGCTAAGGCTGTTCATGTGGAATTGGCAAAGGGATATTTGGAAGCTCATAGAGGGCTATGGTGAAAAAGGAAATATCTTCCGTTCAAAACTGGAAAGAAGCTTTCTGAGAAACTGCTCTGTGTTCTGTTAATTCATCTCACAGAGTTACATCTTTCCCTTCAAGAAGCCTTTCGCTAAGGCTGTTCTTGTGGAATTCGCAAAGTGATATTTGGACGCACTTAGAGGGCTAAGGTGAAAAAGGAAATATCTTCCGTTCAAAACTGGAAAGAAGCTTTCTGAGAACCTGCTCTCTGTTCTGTTAATTCATCTCACAGAGTTACATCTTCCCTTCAAGAAGCCTTTCGCTAAGGCTGTTCTTGTGGAATTGGCAAAGGGATATTTGGAGGCCCATAGAGGGCTATGGTGAAAAATGAAATATCTTCCGTTCAAAACTGGAAAGAAGCTTTCTGAGAAACTGCTCTGTGTTCTCTTATTCATCTCACAGAGTTACATCTTTCACTTCAAGAAGCCTTTCGCTAAGGCTGTTCTTGTGGAATTTTCAAAGTGATATTTGGAAGCCCATAGAGGGCCATGGTGAAAAAGCAAGTATCTTCCGTTCAAAACTGGAAAGAAGCTTTCTGAGAAACTGCTCTGTGTTCTGTTAATTCATCTCACAGAGTTACATCTTTCCCTTCAAGAATGCTTTCGCTAACGCTGTTCTTGAGGAATTGGCAAAGGGATATTTGGAAGCCCATTGAGGGCTATGGTGAAAAAGGAAATATCTTCCGTTCAAAACTGGAAAGAAGCTTTCTGAGAAACTGCTCTGTGTTCTGTTAAATCATCTCTCTGAGTTACATCTTCCCCTTCAAGAAGCGTTTGGCTAAGGCTGTTCTTGAGGAATTGGCAAAGGGATATTTGGAAGCCCATAGAGGGCTAATGTGAAAAAGGAAATATCTTCCGTTCAAAACTGGAAAGATGTTTTCTGAGAAACTGCTCTGTGTTCTGTTAATTCATCTCACATTGTTACATCTTTCCCTTCAAGAAGCCTTTCGCTAAGGCTGTTCTTGTGGAATTGGCAAAGGGATATTTGGAATCCCATAGAGGGCAATGGTGAAAACGGAAATATCTTTCGTTCAAAACTGGAAAGAAGCTTTCTGAGAAACTGCTCTGTGTTCTGTTAATTCGTCTCACAGAGTTACATCTTTCCCTTCAAGAAACCTTTCGCTAAGGCTGTTCTTGTGGAATTGGCAAAGGGATATTTGAAAGCCCATAGAGGGCTATGGTGAAAAAGGAAATATCTTCCGTCCAAAACTGGAAAGAAGCTTTCTGAGAAACTGCTGTGTGTTCTGTTAATTCATCTCACAGGGTTACATCTTTCCCTTCAAGAAGCCTTTCGCTAAGGCTGTTCTTGTGGAATTCGCAAAGTGATATTTGGACGCACTTAGAGGGCTAAGGTGAAAAAGGAAATATCTTCCGTTCAAAACTGGAAGGAAGCTTTCTGAGAACCTGCTCTGTGTTCTGTTAATTCATCTCACAGAGTTACATCTTTCACTTCAAGAAGCCTTTCGCTAAGGCTGTTCTTGAGGAATTTTCAAAGTGATATTTGGAAGCCCATAGAGGGCCATGGTGAAAAAGGAAGTATCTTCCGTTCAAAACTGGAAAGAAGCTTTTTGAGAAACTGCTCTGTGTTCTGTTAATTCATCTCACAGAGTTACATCTTTCCCTTCAAGAATGCTTTCGCTAAGGCTGTTCTTGAGGAATTGGCAAAGGGATATTTGGAAGCCCATTGAGGGCTATGGTGAAAAAGGAAATATCTTCCGTTCAAAACTGGAAAGAAGCTTTCTGAGAAACTGCTCTGTGTTCTGTTAATTCATCTCTCAGAGTTACATCTTTCCCTTCAAGAAGACTTTCTCTAAGGCTGTTCTTGTGGAATTGGCAAAGGGATGTTTGGACGCCCAGAGTGGGCTATGGTGAAAAAGGAAATATCTTCCGTTCAAAACTGGAAAGAAGTTTTCTGAATAACTGCTCTGTGTTCTGTTAATTCATCTCACAGAGTTACATCTTTCCCTTCAAGAAGCCTTTCGCTAAGGCTGTTCTTGTGGAATTGGCAAAAGGATATTTGGAAGCCCATAGAAGGCTATGGTGAAAAAGGAAATATCTTCCGTTCAAAACTGGAAAGAAGCTTTCTGAGAAACTGCTCTGTGTTCTGTTAATTCATCTCTCAGAGTTACATCTTTCCCTTCAAGAAGCCTTTCTCTAAGGCTGTTCTTGTGGAATTGGCAAAGGGATGTTTGGACGCCCAGAGTGGGCTATGGTGAAAAAGGAAATATCTTCCGTTCAAAACTGGAAAGAAGTTTTCTGAATAACTGCTCTGTGTTCTGTTAATTCATCTCACGGAGTTACATCTTCCCCATCGAGAAGCGTTTCGCTAAGACTGTTCTTCTGGAATTGGCAAAGGGATATTTGGAAGCCCATAGAGGGCTATGGTGAAAAAGGAAATATCTTCCGTTCAAAACTGGAAAGAAGTTTTCTGAGAAACTGCTCTGTGTTATGTTAATTCATCTCACAGAGTTACATCTTTCCCTTCAAGAAGCCTTTCGCTAAGGCTGTTCTTGTGGAATTGGCAAAGGGATAATTGGAAGCCCATAGAGGGCTATGGTGAAAAAGGAAATATCTTCCGTTCAAAACTGGAAAGAAGCTTTCTGAGAAACTGCTCTGTGTTCTGTTAATTCATCTCACAGAGTTACATCTTTCCCTTCAAGAAGCCTTTCGCTAAGGCTGTTCTTGTGGAATTGGCAAAGGGATATTTGGAGGCCCATAGAGGGCTATGGTGAAAAAGGAAATATCTTCCGTTCAAAACTGGAAAGAAGCTTTCTGAGAAACTGCTCTGTGTTCTCTTATTTATCTCACAGAGTTACATCTTTCCCTTCAAGAAGCCTTTCGCTAAGGCTGTTCTTGTGGAATTTTCAAAGTGATATTTGGAAGCCCATAGATGGCCATGGTGAAAAAGGAAGTATCTTCCGTTCAAAACTGGAAAGAAGCTTTCTGAGAACCTCCTCTGTGTTCTGTTAATTCATCTCACAGAGTTACATCTTTCCCTTCAAGAAGCCTTTCGCTAAGGCTGTTCTTGTGTAATTGGCAAAGGGATATTTGGAAGCCCATAGAGGGCTATGGTGAAAAAGGAAATATCTTCCGTTCAAAACTGGAAAGAAGCTTTCTGTGAAACTGCTCTGTGTTCTGTTAAATCATCTCACAGAGTTACATCTCCCCATGAAGAAGCGTTTCGCTAAGACTGTTCTTCTGGAACTGGCAAAGGGATATTTGGAAGCCCATAGAGGGCTTTGGTGAAAAAGGAAATATCTTCCGTTCAAAACTGGAAAGAAGCTTTCTGAGAAACTGCTCTGTGTTCTGTTAATTCGTCTCACAGAGTTACATCTTTCCCTTCAAGAAACCTTGCGCTAAGGCTGTTCATGTGGAATTGGCAAAGGGATATTTGGAAGCTCATAGAGGGCTATGGTGAAAAAGGAAATATCTTCCGTTCAAAACTGGAAAGAAGCTTTCTGAGAAACTGCTCTGTGTTCTGTTAATTCATCTCACAGAGTTACATCTTTCCCTTCAAGAAGCCTTTCGCTAAGGCTGTTCTTGTGGAATTCGCAAAGTGATATTTGGACGCACTTAGAGGGCTAAGGTGAAAAAGGAAATATCTTCCGTTCAAAACTGGAAAGAAGCTTTCTGAGAACCTGCTCTCTGTTCTGTTAATTCATCTCACAGAGTTACATCTTCCCTTCAAGAAGCCTTTCGCTAAGGCTGTTCTTGTGGAATTGGCAAAGGGATATTTGGAGGCCCATAGAGGGCTATGGTGAAAAATGAAATATCTTCCGTTCAAAACTGGAAAGAAGCTTTCTGAGAAACTGCTCTGTGTTCTCTTATTCATCTCACAGAGTTACATATTTCACTTCAAGAAGCCTTTCGCTAAGGCTGTTCTTGTGGAATTTTCAAAGTGATATTTGGAAGCCCATAGAGGGCCATGGTGAAAAAGCAAGTATCTTCCGTTCAAAACTGGAAAGAAGCTTTCTGAGAAACTGCTCTGTGTTCTGTTAATTCATCTCACAGAGTTACATCTTTCCCTTCAAGAATGCTTTCGCTAACGCTGTTCTTGAGGAATTGGCAAAGGGATATTTGGAAGCCCATTGAGGGCTATGGTGAAAAAGGAAATATCTTCCGTTCAAAACTGGAAAGAAGCTTTCTGAGAAACTGCTCTGTGTTCTGTTAAATCATCTCTCTGAGTTACATCTTCCCCTTCAAGAAGCGTTTGGCTAAGGCTGTTCTTGAGGAATTGGCAAAGGGATATTTGGAAGCCCATAGAGGGCTAATGTGAAAAAGGAAATATCTTCCGTTCAAAACTGGAAAGATGTTTTCTGAGAAACTGCTCTGTGTTCTGTTAATTCATCTCACAGAGTTACATCTTTCCCTTCAAGAAGCCTTTCGCTAAGGCTGTTCTTGTGGAATTGGCAAAGGGATATTTGGAATCCCATAGAGGGCAATGGTGAAAACGGAAATATCTTTCGTTCAAAACTGGAAAGAAGCTTTCTGAGAAACTGCTCTGTGTTCTGTTAATTCGTCTCACAGAGTTACATCTTTCCCTTCAAGAAACCTTTCGCTAAGGCTGTTCTTGTGGAATTGGCAAAGGGATATTTGAAAGCCCATAGAGGGCTATGGTGAAAAAGGAAATATCTTCCGTCCAAAACTGGAAAGAAGCTTTCTGAGAAACTGCTGTGTGTTCTGTTAATTCATCTCACAGGGTTACATCTTTCCCTTCAAGAAGCCTTTCGCTAAGGCTGTTCTTGTGGAATTCGCAAAGTGATATTTGGACGCACTTAGAGGGCTAAGGTGAAAAAGGAAATATCTTCCGTTCAAAACTGGAAGGAAGCTTTCTGAGAACCTGCTCTGTGTTCTGTTAATTCATCTCACAGAGTTACATCTTTCACTTCAAGAAGCCTTTCGCTAAGGCTGTTCTTGAGGAATTTTCAAAGTGATATTTGGAAGCCCATAGAGGGCCATGGTGAAAAAGGAAGTATCTTCCGTTCAAAACTGGAAAGAAGCTTTTTGAGAAACTGCTCTGTGTTCTGTTAATTCATCTCACAGAGTTACATCTTTCCCTTCAAGAATGCTTTCGCTAAGGCTGTTCTTGAGGAATTGGCAAAGGGATATTTGGAAGCCCATTGAGGGCTATGGTGAAAAAGGAAATATCTTCCGTTCAAAACTGGAAAGAAGCTTTCTGAGAAACTGCTCTGTGTTCTGTTAATTCATCTCTCAGAGTTACATCTTTCCCTTCAAGAAGACTTTCTCTAAGGCTGTTCTTGTGGAATTGGCAAAGGGATGTTTGGACGCCCAGAGTGGGCTATGGTGAAAAAGGAAATATCTTCCGTTCAAAACTGGAAAGAAGTTTTCTGAATAACTGCTCTGTGTTCTGTTAATTCATCTCACAGAGTTACATCTTTCCCTTTAAGAAGCCTTTCGCTAAGGCTGTTCTTGTGGAATTGGCAAAGGGATAATTGGAAGCCCATAGAGGGCTATGGTGAAAAAGGAAATATCTTCCGTTAAAAACTGGAAAGAAGCTTTCTGAGAAACTGCTCTGTGTTCTGTTAAATCATCTCACGGAGTTACATCTTCCCCATCGAGAAGCGTTTCGCTAAGACTGTTCTTCTGGAATTGGCAAAGGGATATTTGGAAGCCCATAGAGGGCTATGGTGAAAAAGGAAATATCTTCCGTTCAAAACTGGAAAGAAGTTTTCTGAGAAACTGCTCTGTGTTATGTTAATTCATCTCACAGAGTTACATCTTTCCCTTCAAGAAGCCTTTCGCTAAGGCTGTTCTTGTGGAATTGGCAAAGGGATAATTGGAAGCCCATAGAGGGCTATGGTGAAAAAGGAAATATCTTCCGTTCAAAACTGGAAAGAAGCTTTCTGAGAAACTGCTCTGTGTTCTGTTAATTCATCTCACAGAGTTACACCTTTCCCTTCAAGAAGCCTTTCGCTAAGGCTGTTCTTGTGGAATTGGCAAAGGGATATTTGGAGGCCCATAGAGGGCTATGGTGAAAAAGGAAATATCTTCCGTTCAAAACTGGAAAGAAGCTTTCTGAGAAACTGCTCTGTGTTCTCTTATTCATCTCACAGAGTTACATCTTTCCCTTCAAGAAGCCTTTCGCTAAGGCTGTTCTTGTGGAATTTTCAAAGTGATATTTGGAAGCCCATAGATGGCCATGGTGAAAAAGGAAGTATCTTCCGTTCAAAACTGGAAAGAAGCTTTCTGAGAACCTCCTCTGTGTTCTGTTAATTCATCTCACAGAGTTACATCTTTCCCTTCAAGAAGCCTTTCGCTAAGGCTGTTCTTGTGTAATTGGCAAAGGGATATTTGGAAGCCCATAGAGGGCTATGGTGAAAAAGGAAATATCTTCCGTTCAAAACTGGAAAGAAGCTTTCTGTGAAACTGCTCTGTGTTCTGTTAAATCATCTCACAGAGTTACATCTCCCCATGAAGAAGCGTTTCGCTAAGACTGTTCTTCTGGAACTGGCAAAAGGATATTTGGAAGCCCATAGAGGGCTTTGGTGAAAAAGGAAATATCTTCCGTTCAAAACTGGAAAGAAGCTTTCTGAGAAACTGTTCTGTGTTCTGTTAATTCGTCTCACAGAGTTACATCTTTCCCTTCAAGAAACCTTTCGCTAAGGCTGTTCATGTGGAATTGGCAAAGGGATATTTGGAAGCTCATAGAGGGCTATGGTGAAAAAGGAAATATCTTCCGTTCAAAACTGGAAAGAAGCTTTCTGAGAAACTGCTCTGTGTTCTGTTAATTCATCTCACAGAGTTACATCTTTCCCTTCAAGAAGCCTTTCGCTAAGGCTGTTCTTGTGGAATTCGCAAAGTGATATTTGGACGCACTTAGAGGGCTAAGGTGAAAAAGGAAATATCTTCCGTTCAAAACTGGAAAGAAGCTTTCTGAGAACCTGCTCTCTGTTCTGTTAATTCATCTCACAGAGTTACATCTTCCCTTCAAGAAGCCTTTCGCTAAGGCTGTTCTTGTGGAATTGGCAAAGGGATATTTGGAGGCCCATAGAGGGCTATGGTGAAAAATGAAATATCTTCCGTTCAAAACTGGAAAGAAGCTTTCTGAGAAACTGCTCTGTGTTCTCTTATTCATCTCACAGAGTTACATCTTTCACTTCAAGAAGCCTTTCGCTAAGGCTGTTCTTGTGGAATTTTCAAAGTGATATTTGGAAGCCCATAGAGGGCCATGGTGAAAAAGCAAGTATCTTCCGTTCAAAACTGGAAAGAAGCTTTCTGAGAAACTGCTCTGTGTTCTGTTAATTCATCTCACAGAGTTACATCTTTCCCTTCAAGAATGCTTTCGCTAACGCTGTTCTTGAGGAATTGGCAAAGGGATATTTGGAAGCCCATTGAGGGCTATGGTGAAAAAGGAAATATCTTCCGTTCAAAACTGGAAAGAAGCTTTCTGAGAAACTGCTCTGTGTTTTGTTAAATCATCTCTCTGAGTTACATCTTCCCCTTCAAGAAGCGTTTGGCTAAGGCTGTTCTTGAGGAATTGGCAAAGGGATATTTGGAAGCCCATAGAGGGCTAATGTGAAAAAGGAAATATCTTCCGTTCAAAACTGGAAAGATGTTTTCTGAGAAACTGCTCTGTGTTCTGTTAATTCATCTCACAGAGTTACATCTTTCCCTTCAAGAAGCCTTTCGCTAAGGCTGTTCTTGTGGAATTGGCAAAGGGATATTTGGAATCCCATAGAGGGCAATGGTGAAAACGGAAATATCTTTCGTTCAAAACTGGAAAGAAGCTTTCTGAGAAACTGCTCTGTGTTCTGTTTAATCATCTCACAGAGTTACATCATCCCCATCGAGAAGCGTTTCGCTAAGACTGTTCTTCTGGAATTGGCAAAGGGATATTTGGAAGCCCATAGAGGGCTATGGTGAAAAAGGAAATATCTTCCGTTCAAAACTGGAAAGAAGCTTTCTGAGAAACTGCTCTGTGTTCTGTTAATTCGTCTCACAGAGTTACATCTTTCCCTTCAAGAAACCTTTCGCTAAGGCTGTTCTTGTGGAATTGGCAAAGGGATATTTGAAAGCCCATAGAGGGCTATGGTGAAAAAGGAAATATCTTCCGTCCAAAACTGGAAAGAAGCTTTCTGAGAAACTGCTGTGTGTTCTGTTAATTCATCTCACAGGGTTACATCTTTCCCTTCAAGAAGCCTCTCGCTAAGGCTGTTCTTGTGGAATTCGCAAAGTGATATTTGGACGCACTTAGAGGGCTAAGGTGAAAAAGGAAATATCTTCCGTTCAAAACTGGAAGGAAGCTTTCTGAGAACCTGCTCTGTGTTCTGTTAATTCATCTCACAGAGTTACATCTTTCACTTCAAGAAGCCTTTCGCTAAGGCTGTTCTTGAGGAATTTTCAAAGTGATATTTGGAAGCCCATAGAGGGCCATGGTGAAAAAGGAAATATCTTCCGTTCAAAACTGGAAAGAAGCTTTTTGAGAAACTGCTCTGTGTTCTGTTAATTCATCTCACAGAGTTACATCTTTCCCTTCAAGAATGCTTTCGCTAAGGCTGTTCTTGAGGAATTGGCAAAGGGATATTTGGAAGCCCATTGAGGGCTATGGTGAAAAAGGAAATATCTTCCGTTCAAAACTGGAAAGAAGCTTTCTGAGAAACTGCTCTGTGTTCTGTTAAATCATCTCTCAGAGTTACATCTTCCCCTTCAAGAAGCGTTTGGCTAAGGCTGTTCTTGTGGAATTGGCAAAGGGATATTTGGAAGCCCATAGAGGGCTAGGGTGAAAAAGGAAATATGTTCCGTTCAAAACTGGAAAGAAGCTTTCTGAGAAACTGCTCTGTGTTCTGTTAATTCATCTCACAGAGTTACATCTTTCCCTTCAAGAAGTCTTTCGCTAAGGCTGTTCTTGTGGAATTGGCAAAGGGATATTTGGAAGCCCATAGAGGGCAATGGTGAAAACGGAAATACCTTTCGTTCAAAACTGGAAAGAAGCTTTCTGAGAAACTGCTCTGTGTTCTGTTAATTCATCTCACAGAGTTACATCTTTCCTTTCAAGAAGCCTTTCGCTAAGGCTGTTCTTGTGGAATTGGCAAAAGGATATTTGGAAGCCCATAGAAGGCTATGGTGAAAAAGGAAATATCTTCCGTTCAAAACTGGAAAGAAGCTTTCTGAGAAACTGCTCTGTGTTCTGTTAATTCATCTCTCAGAGTTACATCTTTCCCTTCAAGAAGCCTTTCTCTAAGGCTGTTCTTGTGGAATTGGCAAAGGGATGTTTGGACGCCCAGAGTGGGCTATGGTGAAAAAGGAAATATCTTCCGTTCAAAACTGGAAAGAAGTTTTCTGAATAACTGCTCTGTGTTCTGTTAATTCATCTCACAGAGTTACATCTTTCCCTTCAAGAAGCCTTTCGCTAAGGCTGTTCTTGTGGAATTGGCAAAGGGATAATTGGAAGCCCATAGAGGGCTATGGTGAAAAAGGAAATATCTTCCGTTAAAAACTGGAAAGAAGCTTTCTGAGAAACTGCTCTGTGTTCTGTTAAATCATCTCACGGAGTTACATCTTCCCCATCGAGAAGCGTTTCGCTAAGACTGTTCTTCTGGAATTGGCAAAGGGATATTTGGAAGCCCATAGAGGGCTATGGTGAAAAAGGAAATATCTTCCGTTCAAAACTGGAAAGAAGTTTTCTGAGAAACTGCTCTGTGTTATGTTAATTCATCTCACAGAGTTACATCTTTCCCTTCAAGAAGCCTTTCGCTAAGGCTGTTCTTGTGGAATTGGCAAAGGGATAATTGGAAGCCCATAGAGGGCTATGGTGAAAAAGGAAATATCTTCCGTTCAAAACTGGAAAGAAGCTTTCTGAGAAACTGCTCTGTGTTCTGTTAAATCATCTCACGGAGTTACATCTTCCCCATCGAGAAGCGTTTCGCTAAGACTGTTCTTCTGGAATTGGCAAAGGGATATTTGGAAGCCCCTAGAGGGCTATGGTGAAAAAGGAAATATCTTCCGTCCAAAACTGGAAAGAAGCTTTCTGAGAAACTACTCTGTGTTCTGTTAATTCATCTCACAGAGTTACATCTTTCCCTTCAAGAAGCCTTTCGCTAAGGCTGTTCTTGTGGAATTCGCAAAGTGATATTTGGACGCACTTAGAGGGCTAAGGTGAAAAAGGAAATATCTTCCGTTCAAAACAGGAAAGAAGCTTTCTGAGAACCTGCTCTGTGTTCTGTTCATTCATCTCACAGAGTTACATCTTTCCCTTCAAGAAGCCTTTCGCTAAGGCTGTTCTTGTGGAATTCGCAAAGGGATATTTGGACGCCCGTAGAGGGCTATGGTGAAAAAGGAAATATCTTCCGTTCAAAATTGGAAAGAAGCTTTCTGAGAAACTGCTCTGTGTTCTGTTAATTCTTCTCTCAGAGTTACATCTTCCCCTTCAGGAATCGTTTCGCTAAGGCTGTTCTTGTGGAATTGGCAAAGGGATATTTAGAAGCCCCTAGAGGGCTATGGTGAAAAAGGAAATATCTTCCGTTCAAAACTGGAAAGAAGCTTTCTGAGAAACTGTTCTGTGTTCTGTTAATTCATCTCACAGAGTTACATCTTTCCCTTCAAAAAGCCTTTTGCTAAGGCTGTTCTTGTGGAATTGGCAAAGGGATATTTGGAGGCCCTTAGAGGGCTATGGTGAAAAAGGAAATATCTTCCTTTCAAAACTGGAAAGAAGCTTTCTGAGAAACTGCTCTGTGTTCTCTTATTCATCTCACAGAGTTACATCTTTCACTTCAAGAAGCCTTTCGCTAAGGCGGTTCTTGTGGAATTTTTAAAGTGATATTTGGAAGCCCATAGAGGGCCATGGTGAAAAAGGAAGTATCTTCCGTTCAAAACTGGAAAGAAGCTTTCTGAGAAACTGCTCTGTGTTCTGTTAATTCATCTCACAGAGTTACATCTTTCCCTTCAAGAATGCTTTCGCTAAGACTGTTCTTGAGGAATTGGCAAAGGGATATTTGGAAGCCCATTGAGGGCTATGGTGAAAAAGGAAATATCTTCCGTTCAAAACTGGAAAGAAGCTTTCTGAGAAACTGCTCTGTGTTCTGTTAAATCATCTCTCAGAGTTACATCTTCCCCTTCAAGAAGCGTTTGGCTAAGGCTGTTCTTGTGGAATTGGCAAAGGGATATTTGGAAGCCCATAGAAGGCTAATGTGAAAAAGGAAATATCTTCCGTTCAAAACTGGAAAGAAGTTTTCTGAGAAACTGCTCTGTGTTCTGTTAATTCATCTCACAGAGTTACATCTTTCCCTTCAAGAAGCCTTTCGCTAAGGCTGTTCTTGTGGAATTGGCAAAGGATATTTGGAAGCCCATAGAGGGCAATGGTGAAAACGGAAATATCTTTCGTTCAAAACTGGAAAGAAGCTTTCTGAGAAACTGCTCTGTGTTCTGTTAATTCATCTCACAGAGTTACATCTTTCCTTTCAAGAAGCCTTTCGCTAAGGCTGTTCTTGTGGAATTGGCAAAGGGATATTTGGAAGCCCATAGAGGGCTATGGTGAAAAAGGAAATATCTTCCGTTCAAAACTGGAAAGAAGCTTTCTGAGAAACTGCTCTGTGTTCTGTTAATTCGTCTCACAGAGTTACATCATTCCCTTCAAGAAACCTTTCGCTAAGGCTCTTCTTGTGGAATTGGCAAAGGGATATTTGGACGCCCATAGTGGGCTATGGTGAAAAAGGAAATATCTTCCGTTCAAAACTGGAAAGAAGCTTTCTGAGAAACTGCTCTGTGTTATGTTAATTCATCTCACAGAATTATATCTTTCCCTTCAAGGAGCCTTTCGCTAAGGCTGTTCTTGTGGAATTGGCAAAGGGATAATTGGAAGCCCATAGAGGGCTATGGTGAAAAAGGAAATATCTTCCGTTAAAAACTGGAAAGAATCTTTCTGAGAAACTGCTCTGTGTTCTGTTAATCATCTCACAGAGTTACATCTACCCCATCGAGAAGCGTTTCGCTAAGACTGTTCTTCTGGAATTGGCAAAGGGATATTTGGAAGCCCATAGAGGGCTATGGTGAAAAAGGAAATATCTTCCGTTCAAAAGTGGAAAGAAGCTTTCTGAGAAACTGCTCTGTGTTCTGTTAATTCATCTCACAGAGTTACATCTTTCACTTCAAGAAGCCTTTCGCTAAGGCTGTTCTTGAGGAATTTTCAAAGTGATATTTGGAAGCCCATAGAGGGCTATGGTGAAAAAGGAAATATCTTCCGTTCAAAACTGGAAAGAAGCTTTCTGAGAAACTGCTCTGTATTCTCTTATTCATCTCACAGAGTTACATCTTTCACTTCAAGAAGCCTTTCGCTAAGGCTGTTCTTGAGGAATTGGCAAAGGGATATTTGGATGCCCATTGAGGGCTATGGTGAAAAAGGAAATATCTTCCGTTCAAAACTGGAAAGAAGCTTTCTGAGAAACTGCTCGGTGTTCTGTTAATTCATCTCACAGAGTTACATCTTTCCCTTCAAGAAGCCTTTCGCTAAGGCTGTTCTTGTGGAATTGGCAAAGGGATATTTGGAAGCCCATAGAGGGCAATGGTGAAAACGGAAATATCTTTCGTTCAAAACTGGAAAGAAGCTTTCTGAGAAACGGCTCTGTGTTCTGTTAATTCATCTCACAGAGTTACATCTTTCCTTTCAAGAAGCCTTTCGCTAAGGTTGTTCTTGTGGAATTGGAAAAGGGATATTTGGAAGCCCCTAGAGGGCTATGGTGAAAAAGGAAATATCTTCCGTCCAAAACTGGAAAGAAGCTTTCTCAGAAACTGCTCTGTGTTCTGTTAATTCATCTCACAGAGTTACATCTTTCCCTTCAAGAAGCCTTTCGCTAAGGCTGTTCTTGTGGAATTCGCAAAGTGATATTTGGAAGCACTTAGAGGGCTAAGGTGAAAAAGGAAATATCTTCCGTTCAAAACTGGAAAGAAGCTCTCTGAGAAACTGCTCTGAGTTCTGTTAATTCATCTCACAGAGTTACATCTTTCCCTTCAAGAAGCCTTTCGCTAAGGCTGTTCTTGTGGAATTCCCAAAGGGATATTTGGACGCCCATAGAGGGCCATGGTGAAAAAGGAAATATCTTCCGTTCAAAATTGGAAAGAAGCTTTCTGAGAAACTGCTCTGTGTTCTGTTAATTCATCTCACAGTGTTACATCTTCTCCTTCAGGAAGCGTTTCGCTAAGGCAGTTCTTGTGGAATTGGCAAAGGGATATTTAGAAGCCCCTAGAGGGCTATGGTGAAAAAGGAAATATCTTCCGTTCAAAACTGGAAGGAAGCTTTCTGAGAAACTGCTCTGTGTTCTGTTAATTCATCTCACAGAGTTACATCTTCCCCTTCAGGAAGCGTTTCGCTAAGGCTGTTCTTGTGGAATTGGCAAAGGGATATTTAGAAGCCCCTAGAGGGCTATGGTGAAAAAGGAAATATCTTCCGTTCAAAACTGGAAAGAAGCTTTCTGAGAAACTGCTCTGTGTTCTGTTAATTCATCTCACAGAGTTACATCTTTCCCTTCAAAAAGCCTTTCGCTAAGCCTGTTCTTGTGGAATTGGCAAAGGGATATTTGGAGGCCCATAGAGGGCTATGGTGAAAAAGGAAATATCTTCCATTCAAAACTGGAAAGAAGCTTTCTGAGAAACAGCCCTGTGTTCTCTTATTCATCTCAGAGAGTTACATCTTTCACTTCAGGAAGCCTTTCGCTAAGGCTGTTCTTGTGGAATTTTCAAAGTGATATTTGGAAACCCATAGAGGGCCTCGGTGAAAAAGGAAGTATCTTCCGTTCAAAACTGGAAAGAAGCTTTCTGAGAAACTGCTCTGTGTTCTCTTAATTCATCTAACAGAGTTACATCTTTCCCTTCAAGAATGCTTTCGCTAAGGCTGTTCTTGAGGAATTGGCAAAGGGATATTTGGAAGCCCATTGAGGGCTATGGTGAAAAAGGAAATATCTTCCGTTCAAAACTGGAAAGAAGCTTTCTGAGAAACTGCTCTGTGTTCTGTTAAATCATCTCTCATAGTTACATCTTCCCCTTCAAGAAGCGTTTGTCTAAGGCTGTTCTTGTGGAATTGGCAAAGGGATATTTGGAAGCCCATAGAGGGCAATGTTGAAAACGGAAATATCTTTCGTTCAAAACTGGAAAGAAGCTTTCTGAGAAACTGCTCTGTGTTCTGTTAATTCATCTCACAGAGTTACATCTTTCCTTTCAAGAAGCCTTTCCCTAAGGCTTTTCTTGTGGAATTGGCAAAAAGGATATTTGGAAGCCCATAGAAGGCTATGGTGAAAAAGGAAATATCTTCCGTTCAAAACTGGAAAGAAGCTTTCTGAGAAACTGCTCTGTGTTCTGTTAATTCATCTCACAGAGTTACATCTTTCCCTTCAAGAAGCCTTTCTCTAAGGCTGTTCTTGTGGAATTGGCAAAGGGATATTTGGACGCCCAGAGTGGGCTATGGTGAAAAAGGAAATATCTTCCGTTCAAAACTGGAAAGAAGTTTTCTGAATAACTGCTCTGTGTTCTGTTAGTTCATCTCACAGAGTTACATCTTTCCCTTCAAGAAACCTGTCGCTAAGGCTGTTCTTGTGGAATTGGCAAAGGGATAATTGGAAGCCCATAGAGGGCTATGGTGAAAAAGGAAATATCTTCCGTTAAAAACTGGAAAGAAGCTTTCTGAGAAACTGCTCTGTGTTCTGTTAAATCATCTCACAGAGTTACATCTTCCCCATCGAGAAGCGTTTCGCTAAGACTGTTCTTCTGGAATTGGCAAAGGGATATTTGGAAGCCCATAGATGGCTATGGTGAAAAAGGAAATATCTTCCGTTGAAAACTGGAAAGAAGCTTTCTCAGAAACTGCTCTGTGTTCTGTTAATTCGCCTCACAGAGTTACATCTTTCCCTTCAAGAAACCTTTCGCTAAGGCTGTTCTTGTGGAATTGGCAAAGGGATATTTGGAAGCCCATAGAGGGCTATGGTGAAAAAGGAAATATCTTCCGTTCAAAACTGGAAAGAAGCTTTCTGAGAAACTGCTCTGTGTTCTGTTAAATCATATCACAGAGTTACATCTTCCCCATCGAGAAGCGTTTCGCTAAGACTGTTCTTCTGGAATTGGCAAAGGGATATTTGGAAGCCCATAGAGGGCTAAGGTGAAAAAGGAAATATCTTCCGTTCAAAATTGGAGGGAAGCTTTCTGAGAACCTGCTCTGTGTTCTGTTAATTCATCTCACAGAGTTACATCTTTCACTTCAAGAAGCCTTTCGCTAAGGCTGTTCTTGAGGAATTTTCAAAGTGATATTTGGAAGCCCATGGAGGGCCATGGTGAAAAAGGAAGTATCTTCCGTTCAAAACTGGAAAGAAGCTTTCTGAGAAACTGCTCTGTGTTCTGTTAATTCATCTCACAGAGTTACATCTTTCCCTTCAAGAATGCTTTCGCTAAGGCTGTTCTTGAGGAATTGGCAAAGGGATATTTGGACGCCCATGGAGGGCCATGGTGAAAAAGTAAATATCTTCCGTTCAAAATTGGAAAGAAGCTTTCTGAGAAACTGCTCTGTGTTCTGTTAATTCATCTCACAGAGTTACATCTTCCCCTTCAGTAAGCGTTTCGCTAAGGCTGTTCTTGTGGAATTGGCAAAGGGATATTTAGAAGCCCCCAGAGGGCTATGGTGAAAAAGGAAATATCTTCCGTTCAAAACTGGAAAGAAGCTTTCTGAGAAACTGCTCTGTGTTCTGTTAATTCATCTCCCAGAGTTACATGTTTCCCTTCAAAAAGCCTTTCGCTAAGGCTGTTCTTGTGGAATTGGCAAAGGGATATTTGGAGGCCCATAGAGGGCTATGGTGAAAAAGGAAATATCTTCCGTTCAAAACTGGAAAGAAGCTTTCTGAGAAACTGCCCTGTGTTCTCTTATTCATCTCACAGAGTTACATCTTTCACTTCAAGAAGCCTTTCGCTAAGGCTGTTCTTGTGGAATTTTCAAAGTGATAATTGGAAGCCCATAGAGGGCCATGGTGAAAAAGGAAGTATCTTCCGTTCAAAACTGGAAAGAAGCTCTCTGGGAAACTGCTCTGTGTTCTCTTAATTCATCTCACAGAGTTACATCTTTCCCTTCAAGAATTCTTTCGCTAAGGCTGTTCTTGAGGAATTGGCAAAGGGATATTTGGAAGCCCATTGAGGGCTATGGTGAAAAAGGAAATATCTTCCGTTAAAAACTGGAAAGAAGCTTTCTGAGAAACTGCTCTGTGTTCTGTTAAATCATCTCACAGAGTTACATCTTCCCCATCGAGAAGCGTTTCGCTAAGACTGTTCTTCTGGAATTGGCAAAGGGATATTTGGAAGCCCATAGAGGGCTATGGTGAAAAAGGAAATATCTTCCGTTGAAAACTGGAAAGAAGCTTTCTGAGAAACTGCTCTGTGTTCTGTTAATTCGTCTCACAGAGTTACATCTTTCCCTTCAAGAAACCTTTCGCTAAGGCTGTTCTTGTGGAATTCGCAAAGTGATATTTGGACGCACTTAGAGGGCTAAGGTGAAAAAGGAAATATCTTCCGTTCAAAACTGGAAGGAAGCTTTCTGAGAACCTGCTCTGTGTTCTGGTAATTCATCTCACAGAGTTACATCTTTCCCTTCAAGAAGCCTTTCGCTAAGGGTGTTCTTGTGGAATTCTCAAAGGGATATTTGGACGCCCATAGAGGGCTATGGTGAAAAAGGAAATATCTTCCGTTCAAAACTGGAAAGAAGCTTTGTGAGAAACTGCTCAGTGATCTCTTATTCATCTCACAGAGTTACATCTTCCCCATCGAGAAGCGTTTCGCTAAGACTGTTCTTCTGGAATTGGCAAAGGGATAATTGGAAGCCCATAGAGGGCTATGGTGAAAAAGGAAATATCTTCCGTTAAAAACTGGAAAGAAGCTTTCTGAGAAACTGCTCTGCGTTCTGTTAAATCATCTCACAGAGTTACATCTTCCCCATCGAGAAGCGTTTCGCTAAGGCTGTTCTTCTGGAATTGGCAAAGGGATATTTGGAAGCCCATAGAGGGCTATGGTGAAAAAGGAAATATCTTCCGTTCAAAACTGGAAAGAAGCTTTCTGAGAAACTGCTCTGTGTTCTGTTAAATCATCTCTCAGAGTTACATCTTCCCCTTCAAGAAGCGTTTGGCTAAGGCTGTTCTTGTGGAATTGGCAAAGGGATATTTGGAAGCCCATAGAGGGCTAGGGTGAAAAAGGAAATATCTTCCGTTCAAAACTGGAAAGAAGCTTTCTGAGAAACTGCTCTGTGTTCTGTTAATTCATCTCACAGAGTTACATCTTTCCCTTCAAGAAGCCTTTCGCTTAGACTGTTCTTCTGGAATTGGCAAAGGGATATTTGGAAGCCCATAGAGGGCTATGGTGAAAAAGGAAATATCTTCCGTTCAAAACTGGAAAGAAGCTTTCTGAGAAACTGCTCTGTGTTCTGTTAATTCGTCTCACAGAGTTACATCTTTCCTTTCAAGAAACCTTTCGCTAAGGCTGTTCTTGTGGAATTGGCAAAGGGATAATTGGAAGCCCATAGAGGGCTATGGTGAAAAAGGAAATATCTTCCGTTCAAAACTGGAAAGAAGCTTTCTGAGAAACTGCTCTGTGTTCTGTTAAATCATCTCACAGAGTTACATCTTCCCCATCGAGAAGCGTTTGGCTAAGGCTGTTCTTGTGGAATTGGCAAAGGGATATTTGGAAGCCCATAGAGGGCTAGGGTGAAAAAGGAAATATCTTCCGTTCAAAACTGGAAAGAAGCTTTCTGAGAAACTGCTCTCTGTTCTGTTAATTCATCTCACAGAGTTACATCTTTCCCTTCAAGAAGCCTATCGCTAAGGCTGTTCTCGTGGAATTGGCAAAGGGATATTTGGACGCCCATAGTGGGCTATGGTGAAAAAGGAAATATCTTCCGTTCAAAACTGGAAAGAAGCTTTCTGAGAAACTGCTCTATGTTATGTTAATTCATCTCACAGAGTTACATCTTTCCCTTCAAGAAGCGTTTGGCTATGGCTGTTCTTGTGGAATTGGCAAAGGGATATTTGGAAGCCCATAGAGGGCTAGGGTGAAAAAGGAAATATCTTCCGTTCAAAACTGGAAAGAAGCTTTCTGAGAAACTGCTCTGTGTTCTGTTATATCATCTCACAGAGTTACATCTTCCCCATCGAGAAGCGTTTCGCTAAGACTGTTCTTCTGGAATTGGCAAAGTTATATTTGGAAGCCCATAGAGGGCTAAGGTGAAAAAGGAAATATCTTCCGTTCAAAACTGGAAAGAAGCTTTCTGAGAAACTGCTCTGTGTTCTGTTATTTCATCTCACACAGTTACATCTTTCCCTTCAAGAAGCCTTTCGCTAAGTCTGTGCTTGTGGAATTGGCAAAGGGATATTTGGAAGCCCATAGAGGGCTATGGTGAAAAAGGAAATATCTTCCGTTCAAAAATGGAAAGAAGCTTTCTGAGAAACTGCTCTGTGTTCTGTTAAATCATCTCACAGAGTTACGTCTTCCCCATCAAGAAGCGTTTCGCTAAGGCTGCTCTTGTGGAATCGGCAAAGGGATATTTGGAAGCCCATAGGGGGCTATGGTGAAAAAGGAAATATCTTCCGTTCAAAAATGGAAAGAGGCATTCTGAGAAACTGATCTGTGTTCTGTTAAATCATCTCACAGAGTTACATCTTTCCCTTCAAGAAGCCTTTCGCTAAGGCTGTTCTTGTGGAATTGGCAAAGGGATATTTGGAAGCCCATAGAGGGCTATGGTGAAAAAGGAAATATCTTCCGTTCAAAACTGGAAAGAAGCTTTCTGAGAAACTGCTCTGTGTTCTGTTAATTCATCTCACAGAGTTACATCTTTCCCTTCAAGAAGCCTTTCGCTAAGGCTGTTCTTGTGTAATTGGCAAAGGGATATTTGGAAGCCCATAGAGGGCTAGGTAGAAAAAGGAAACATCTTCCGTTCAAAACTGGAAAGAAGCTTTCTGAGAAATTGCTCTGTGTTCTCTTAATTCATCTCACAGAGTTACATATTTCCCTTCAAGAAGCCTTTCGCTAAGGCTGTTCTTGTGGAATTCGCAAAGGGATATTTGGACGCCCATAGAGGGCTATGCTGAAAAAGGAAATATCTTGCTTTCAAAATTTGAAAGAAGCTTTCTGAGAAACTGCTCTGTGTTCTGTTAATTCATCGTGCAGGGTTACATCTTCCCCTTCAAGAAGCGTTTCGCTAAGGCTGTTCTTGTGGAATTGGCAAAGGGATATTTGGAAGCCCATAGAGGGCTATGGTGAAAAAGTAAATATCTTCAGTTCAAAACTGGAAAGAAGCTTTCTGAGAAACTGCTCTGTGTTCTGCTAATTCATCTCCCAGAGTTACATCTTCCCCTTCAAGAAGCGTTTCGCTAAGGCTGTTCTTGTGGAATTGGCAAAGGGATATTTGGAAGCCCATAGAGGGCCATGGTGAAAAAGGAAGTATCTTCCGTTCAAAACTGGAAAGAAGCTTTCTGAGAAACTGCTCTGTGTTCTGTTACTTCATCTCACTGAGTTACATCTTTCCCTTCAAGAATGCTTTCGCTAAGGCTGTTCCTGAGGAATTGGAAAAGGGATATTTGGAAGCCCATTGAGGGCTAGGGTGAAAAAGGAAATATCTTCCGTTCAAAACTGGAAAGAAGCTTTCTGAGAAACTGCTCTGTGTTCTGTTAAATCATCTCTCAGAGTTACATCTTCCCCTTCAAGAAGCGTTTGGCTAAGGCTGTTCTTGTGGAATTGGCAAAGGGATATTTGGAAGCCCATAGAGGGCTAGGGTGAAAAAGGAAATATCTTCCGTTCAAAACTGGAAAGAAGCTCTCTGAGAAACTGCTCTGTGTTCTGTTAATTCATCTCACAGAGTTACATCTTTCCCTTCAAGAAGCCTTTCGCTTAGGCTGTTCTTGTGGAATTGGCAAGGGGATATTTGGAAGCCCATAGAGGGCAATGGTGAAAACGGAAATATCTTTCGTTCAAAACTGGAAAGAAGCTTTCTGAGAAACTGCTCTGTGTTCTGTTAATTCATCTCACAGAGTTACATCTTTCCTTTCAAGAAGCCTTTCGCTAAGGCTATTCTTGTGGAATTGGCAATGGATATTTGGAAGCCCATAGAGGGCTATGGTGAAAAAGGAAATATCTTCCGTTCAAAACTGGAAAGAAGCTTTCTGAGAAACTGCTCTCTGTTCTGTTAATTCATCTCAGAGAGTTACCTCTTTCCCTTCAAAAAGCCTTTCGCTAAGGCTGTTCTTGTGGAATTGGCAAAGGGATATTTGGACGCCCATAGTGGCTATGGTGAAAAAGGAAATATCTTCCGTTCAAAACTGGAAAGAAGCTTTCTGAGAAACTGCTCTGTGTTATGTTAATTCAGCTCACAGAGTTACATCTTTCCCTTCAAGAAGCCTTTCGCTATGGCTGTTCTTGTGGAATTGGCAAAGGGATAATTGGAAGCCCATAGAGGGCTATGGTGAAAAAGGAAATATCTTCCGTTAAAAACTGGAAAGAAGCTTTCTGAGAAACTGCTCTGTGTTCTGTTACATCATCTCACAGAGTTACATCTTCCCCATCGAGAAGCGTTCCGCTAAGACTGTTCTTGTGGAATTGGCAAAGGGATATTTGGAAGCCCATAGAGGGCTATGGTGAAAAAGGAAATATCTTCCGTTCAAAACTGGAAAGAAGCTTTCTGAGAAACTGCTCTGTGTTCTGTTAATTCGTCTCACAGAGTTACATCATTCCCTTCAAGAAACCGTTCGCTAAGGCTGTTCTTGTGGAATTGGCAAAGGGATATTTGGAAGCCCATAGAGGGCTATGGTGAAAAAGGAAATATCTTCCGTTCAAAACTGGAAAGAAGCTTTCTGAGAAACTGCTCTGTGTTCTGTTAAATCATCTCACAGAGTTACATCTTCCCCATCGAGAAGCGTTTCGCTAAGACTGTTCTTCTGGAATTGGCTAAGGGATATTTGGAAGCCCATAGAGGGCTATGGTGAAAAAGGAAATATCTTCCGTTCAAAACTGGAAAGAAGCTTTCTGAGAAACTGCTCTGTGTTCTGTTAATTCGTCTCACAGAGTTATATCTTTTCCTTCAAGAAACCTTTCGCTAAGGCTGTTCTTGTGGAATTGGCAAAGGGATATTTGGAAGCCCATAGAGGGCTATGGTGAAAAAGGAAATATCTTCCGTTCAAAACTGGAAAGAAGCTTTCTGAGAAACTGCTCTCTGTTCTGTTAATTCATCTCAGAGAGTTACCTCTTTCCCTTCAAAAAGCCTTTCGCTAAGGCTGTTCTTGTGGAATTGGCAAAGGGATATTTGGACGCCCATAGTGGCTATGGTGAAAAAGGAAATATCTTCCGTTCAAAACTGGAAAGAAGCTTTCTGAGAAACTGCTCTGTGTTATGTTAATTCAGCTCACAGAGTTACATCTTTCCCTTCAAGAAGCCTTTCGCTATGGCTGTTCTTGTGGAATTGGCAAAGGGATAATTGGAAGCCCATAGAGGGCTATGGTGAAAAAGGAAATATCTTCCGTTAAAAACTGGAAAGAAGCTTTCTGAGAAACTGCTCTGTGTTCTGTTAAATCATCTCACAGAGTTACATCTTCCTCATCGAGAAGCGTTCCGCTAAGACTGTTCTTGTGGAATTGACAAAGGGATATTTGGAAGCCCATAGAGGGCTATGGTGAAAAAGGAAATATCTTCCGTTCAAAACTGGAAAGAAGCTTTCTGAGAAACTGCTCTGTGTTCTGTTAATTCGTCTCACAGAGTTACATCTTTCCCTTCAAGAAACCGTTCGCTAAGGCTGTTCTTGTGGAATTGGCAAAGGGATATTTGGAAGCCCATAGAGGGCTATGGTGAAAAAGGAAATATCTTCCGTTCAAAACTGGAAAGAAGCTTTCTGAGAAACTGCTCTGTGTTCTGTTAAATCATCTCACAGAGTTACATCTTCCCCATCGAGAAGCGTTTCGCTAAGACTGTTCTTCTGGAATTGGCTAAGGGATATTTGGAAGCCCATAGAGGGCTATGGTGAAAAAGGAAATATCTTCCGTTCAAAACTGGAAAGAAGCTTTCTGAGAAACTGCTCTGTGTTCTGTTAATTCGTCTCACAGAGTTATATCTTTCCCTTCAAGAAACCTTTCGCTAAGGGTGTTCTTGTGGAATTCTCAAAGGGATATTTGGACGCCCATAGAGGGCTATGGTGAAAAAGGAAATATCTTCCGTTCAAAACTGGAAAGAAGCTTTGTGAGAAACTGCTCAGTGATCTCTTATTCATCTCACAGAGTTACATCTTCCCCATCGAGAAGCGTTTCGCTAAGACTGTTCTTCTGGAATTGGCAAAGGGATAATTGGAAGCCCATAGAGGGCTATGGTGAAAAAGGAAATATCTTCCGTTAAAAACTGGAAAGAAGCTTTCTGAGAAACTGCTCTGCGTTCTGTTAAATCATCTCACAGAGTTACATCTTCCCCATCGAGAAGCATTTCGCTAAGGCTGTTCTTCTGGAATTGGCAAAGGGATATTTGGAAGCCCATAGAGGGCTATGGTGAAAAAGGAAATATCTTCCGTTCAAAACTGGAAAGAAGCTTTCTGAGAAACTGCTCTGTGTTCTGTTAAATCATCTCTCAGAGTTACATCTTCCCCTTCAAGAAGCGTTTGGCTAAGGCTGTTCTTGTGGAATTGGCAAAGGGATATTTGGAAGCCCATAGAGGGCTATGGTGAAAAAGGAAATATCTTCCGTTCAAAACTGGAAAGAAGCTTTCTGAGAAACTGCTCTGTGTTCTGTTATTTCATCTCACAGAGTTACATCTTTCCCTTCAAGAAGCCTTTCGCTAAGTCTGTGCTTGTGGAATTGGCAAAGGGATATTTGGAAGCCCATAGAGGGCTATGGTGAAAAAGGAAATATCTTCCGTTCAAAAATGGAAAGAAGCTTTCTGAGAAACTGCTCTGTGTTCTGTTAAATCATCTCACAGAGTTACATCTTCCCCATCAAGAAGCGTTTCGCTAAGGCTGCTCTTGTGGAATTGGCAAAGGGATATTTGGAAGCCCATAGGGGGCTATGGTGAAAAAGGAAATATCTTCCGTTCAAAACTGGAAAGAGGCATTCTGAGAAACTGATCTGTGTTCTGTTAATTCATCTCACAGAGTTACATCTTTCCTTTCAAGAAGCCTTTCGCTAAGGCTGTTCTTGTGGAATTGGCAAAAGGATATTTGGAAGCCCATAGAAGGCTATGGTGAAAAAGGAAATATCTTCCGTTCAAAACTGGAAAGTAGCTTTCTGAGAAACTGCTCTGTGTTCTGTTAATTCATCTCACAGAGTTAAATCTTTCCCTTCAAGAAGCCTTTCTCTAAGGCTGTTCTTGTGGAATTGGCAAAGGGATATTTGGACGCCTAGAGTGGGCTATGGTGAAAAAGGAAATATCTTCCGTTCAAAACTGGAAAGAAGTTTTCTTAATAACTGCTCTGTGTTATGTTAATTCATCTCACAGAGTTACATCTTTCCCTTCAAGAAGCCTTTCGCTAAGGCTGTTGTTGTGGAATTGGCAAAGGGATAATTGGAAGCCCATAGAGGGCTATGGTGAAAAAGGAAATATCTTCCGTTAAAAACTGGAAAGAAGCTTTCTGAGAAACTGCTCTGTGTTCTGTTAAATCATCTCACAGAGTTACATCTTCCCCATCGAGAAGCGTTTCGCTAAGACTGTTCTTCTGGAATTGGCAAAGGGATATTTGGAAGTCCATAGAGGGCTATGGTGAAAAAGGAAATATCTTCCGTTGAAAACTGGAAAGAAGCTTTCTGAGAAACTGCTCTGTGTTCTGTTAATTCGTCTCACAGAGTTACATCTTTCCCTTCAAGAAAACTTTCGCTAAGGCTGTTCTTGTTTAATTGGGAAAGGGATATTTGGAAGCCCATAGAGGGCTATGGTGAAAAAGGAAATATCTTCCTTTCAAAACTGGAAAGAAGCTTTCTGAGAAACTGCTCTGTGTTCTGTTAAATCATCTCACAGAGTTACATCTTCCCCATCGAGAAGCGTTTCGCTAAGACAGTTCTTCTGGAATTGGCAAAGGGATATTTGGAAGCCCATAGAGGGCTAAGGTGAAAAAGGAAATATCTTCCCTTCAAAACTGGAAAGAAGTTTTCTGAGAAACTGCTCTGTGTTCTGTTAATTCATCTCACAGAGTTACATCTTTCCCTTCAAGAAGCCTTTCGCTAAGGCTGTTCTTGTGGAATTGGCAAAGGGATATTTCGAAGCCCATAGAGGGCAATGGTGAAAACGGAAATATCTTTCGTTCAAAACTGGAAAGAAGCTTTCTGAGAAACTGCTCTGTGTTCTGTTAATTCATCTCACGGAGTTACATCTTTCCTTTCAAGAAGCCTTTCTCTAAGGCTGTTCTTGTGGAATTGGCAAAGGGATATTTGGAAGCCCATAGAGGGCTATGGTGAAAAAGGAAATATCTTCCGTTCAAAACTGGAAAGAAGCTTTCTGAGAAACGGCTCTGTGTTCTGTTAATTCATCTCACAGAGTTACATCTTTCACTTCAAGAAGCCTTTCGCTAAGGCTGTTCTTGTGGAATTGGCAAAGGGATATTTGGACGCCCATAGTGGGCTATGGTGAAAAAGGAAATATCTTCCGTTCAAAACTGGAAAGAAGCTTTCTGAGAAACTGCTCTGTGTTATGTTAATTCATCTCACAGAGTTATATCTTTCCCTTCAAGAAGCCTTTCGCTAAGGCTGTTCTTGTGGAATTGGCAAAGGGATAATTGGAAGCCCATAGAGGGATATGGTGAAAAAGGAAATATCTTCCGTTAAAAACTGGAAATAAGCTTTCTGAGAAAATGCTCTGTGTTCTGTTAAATCATGTCACAGAGTTAAATCTTCCCCATCGAGAAGCGTTTCACCTAGACTGTTCTTCTGGAATTGGCAAAGGGATATTTGGAAGCCCATAGAGGGCTATGGTGAAAAAGGAAATATCTTCCGTTCAAAACTGGAAAGAAGCTTTCTGAGAAACTGCTCTGTGTTCTGTTAATTCGTCCCACAGAGTTACATCTTTCCCTTCAAGAAGCCTTTCGCTAAGGCTGTTCTTGTGGAATTGGCAAAGGGATATTTGGAAGCCCATAGAGGGCTATGATGAAAAAGGAAATATCTTCCGTTCAAAACTGGAAAGAAGCTTTCTGAGAAACTGCTCTGTGTTCTGTTAAATCATCTCACAGAGTTACATCTTCCCCATCGAGAAGCGTTTCGCTAAGACTGTTCTTCTGGAATTGGCAAAGGGATATTTGGAAGCCCATAGAGGGCTATGGTGAAAAAGGAAATATCTTCCGTTCAAAACTGGAAAGAAGCTTTCTGAGAAACTGCTCTGTGTTCTGTTAATTCGTCTCACAGAGTTACATCTTTCCCTTCAAGAAACCTTTCGCTAAGGCTGTTCTTGTGGAAATGGCAAAGGGATATTTGGAAGCCCATAGAGGGCTATGGTGAAAAAGGAAATATCTTCCGTCCAAAACTGGAAAGAAGCTTTCTGAGAAACTGCTCTGTGTTCTGTTAATTCATCTCACAGAGTTACATCTTTCCCTTCAAGAAGCCTTTCGCTAAGGCTGTTCTTGTGGAATTGGCAAAGGGATATTTGGAAGCCCATAGAGGGCTAAGGTGAAAAAGGAAATATCTTCCCTTCAAAACTGGAAAGAAGTTTTCTGAGAAACTGCTCTGTGTTCTGTTAATTCATCTCACAGAGTTACATCTTTCCCTTCAAGAAGCCTTTCGCTAAGGCTGTTCTTGTGGAATTGGCAAAGGGATATTTCGAAGCCCATAGAGGGCAATGGTGAAAACGGAAATATCTTTCGTTCAAAACTGGAAAGAAGCTTTCTGAGAAACTGCTCTGTGTTCTGTTAATTCATCTCACGGAGTTACATCTTTCCTTTCAAGAAGCCTTTCTCTAAGGCTGTTCTTGTGGAATTGGCAAAGGGATATTTGGAAGCCCATAGAGGGCTATGGTGAAAAAGGAAATATCTTCCGTTCAAAACTGGAAAGAAGCTTTCTGAGAAACGGCTCTGTGTTCTGTTAATTCATCTCACAGAGTTACATCTTTCACTTCAAGAAGCCTTTCGCTAAGGCTGTTCTTGTGGAATTGGCAAAGGGATATTTGGACGCCCATAGTGGGCTATGGTGAAAAAGGAAATATCTTCCGTTCAAAACTGGAAAGAAGCTTTCTGAGAAACTGCTCTGTGTTATGTTAATTCATCTCACAGAGTTATATCTTTCCCTTCAAGAAGCCTTTCGCTAAGGCTGTTCTTGTGGAATTGGCAAAGGGATAATTGGAAGCCCATAGAGGGATATGGTGAAAAAGGAAATATCTTCCGTTAAAAACTGGAAATAAGCTTTCTGAGAAAATGCTCTGTGTTCTGTTAAATCATGTCACAGAGTTACATCTTCCCCATCGAGAAGCGTTTCACCTAGACTGTTCTTCTGGAATTGGCAAAGGGATATTTGGAAGCCCATAGAGGGCTATGGTGAAAAAGGAAATATCTTCCGTTCAAAACTGGAAAGAAGCTTTCTGAGAAACTGCTCTGTGTTCTGTTAATTCGTCTCACAGAGTTACATCTTTCCCTTCAAGAACCCTTTCGCTAAGGCTGTTCTTGTGGAATTGGCAAAGGGATATTTGGAAGCCCATAGAGGGCTATGATGAAAAAGGAAATATCTTCCGTTCAAAACTGGAAAGAAGCTTTCTGAGAAACTGCTCTGTGTTCTGTTAAATCATCTCACAGAGTTACATCTTCCCCATCGAGAAGCGTTTCGCTAAGACTGTTCTTCTGGAATTGGCAAAGGGATATTTGGAAGCCCATAGAGGGCTATGGTGAAAAAGGAAATATCTTCCGTTCAAAACTGGAAAGAAGCTTTCTGAGAAACTGCTCTGTGTTCTGTTAATTCATCTCACAGAGTTACATCTTTCCCTTAAAGAAGCCTTTCGCTTAGGCTGTTCTTGTGGAATTGGCAAGGGGATATTTGGAAGCCCATAGAGGGCAATGGTGAAAACGGAAATATCTTTCGTTCAAAACTGGAAAGAAGCTTTCTGAGAAACGGCTCTGTGTTCTGTTAATTCATCTCACAGAGTTACATCTTTCCTTTCAAGAAGCCTTTCGCTAAGGCTGTTCTTGTGGAATTGGAAAAGGGATATTTGGAAGCCCCTAGAGGGCTATGGTGAAAAAGGAAATATCTTCCGTCCAAAACTGGAAAGAAGCTTTCTCAGAAACTGCTCTGTGTTCTGTTAATTCATCTCACAGAGTTACATCTTTCCCTTCAAGAAGCCTTTCGCTAAGGCTGTTCTTGTGGAATTCGCAAAGTGATATTTGGACGCACTTAGAGGGCTAAGGTGAAAAAGGAAATATCTTCGTTCAAAACTGGAAAGAAGCTCTCTGAGAAACTGCTCTGAGTTCTGTTAATTCATCTCACAGAGTTACATCTTTCCCTTCAAGAAGCCTTTCGCTAAGGCTGTTCTTGTGGAATTCCCAAAGGGATATTTGGACGCCCATAGAGGGCCATGGTGAAAAAGGAAATATCTTCCGTTCAAAATTGGAAAGAAGCTTTCTGAGAAACTGCTCCGTGTTCTGTTAATTCATCTCACAGTGTTACATCTTCTCCTTCAGGAAGCGTTTCGCTAAGGCAGTTCTTGTGGAATTGGCAAAGGGATATTTAGAAGCCCCTAGAGGGCTATGGTGAAAAAGGAAATATCTTCCGTTCAAAACTGGAAAGAAGCTTTCTGAGAAACTGCTCTGTGTTCTGTTAATTCATCTCACAGAGTTACATCTTCCCCTTCAGGAAGCGTTTCGCTAAGGCTGTTCTTGTGGAATTGGCAAAGGGATATTTAGAAGCCCCTAGAGGGCTATGGTGAAAAAGGAAATATCTTCCGTTCAAAACTGGAAAGAAGCTTTCTGAGAAACTGCTCTGTGTTCTGTTAATTCATCTCACAGAGTTACATCTTTCCCTTCAAAAAGCCTTTCGCTAAGCCTGTTCTTGTGGAATTGGCAAAGGGATATTTGGAGGCCCATAGAGGGCTATGGTGAAAAAGGAAATATCTTCCATTCAAAACTGGAAAGAAGCTTTCTGAGAAACAGCCCTGTGTTCTCTTATTCATCTCACAGAGTTACATCTTTCACTTCAGGAAGCCTTTCGCTAAGGCTGTTCTTGTGGAATTTTCAAAGTGATATTTGGAAGCCCATAGAGGGCCTCGGTGAAAAAGGAAGTATCTTCCGTTCAAAACTGGAAAGAAGCTTTCTGAGAAACTGCTCTGTGTTCTCTTAATTCATCTAACAGAGTTACATCTTTCCCTTCAAGAATGCTTTCGCTAAGGCTGTTCTTGAGGAATTGGCAAAGGGATATTTGGAAGCCCATTGAGGGCTATGGTGAAAAAGGAAATATCTTCCGTTCAAAACTGGAAAGAAGCTTTCTGAGAAACTGCTCTGTGTTCTGTTAAATCATCTCTCTGAGTTACATCTTCCCCTTCAAGAAGCGTTTGGCTAAGGCTGTTCTTGTGGAATTGGCAAAGGGATATTTGGAAGCCCATAGAGGGCTAATGTGAAAAAGAAAATATCTTCCGTTCAAAACTGGAAAGAAGTTTTCTGAGAAACTGCTCTGTGTTCTGTTAATTCATCTCACAGAGTTACATCTTTCCCTTCAAGAAGCCTTTCGCTAAGGCTGTTCTTGTGGAAATGGCAAAGGGATATTTGGAAGCCCATAGAGGGCTATGGTGAAAAAGGAAATATCTTCCGTTCAAAACTGGAAAGAAGCTTTCTGAGAAACTGCTCTGTGTTCTGTTAATTCATCTCACAGAGTTACATCTTTCACTTCAAGAAGCCTTTCGCTAAGGCTGTTCTTGTGGAATTGGCAAAGGGATATTTGGACGCCCATAGTGGGCTATGGTGAAAAAGGAAATATCTTCCGTTCAAAACTGGAAAGAAGCTTTCTGAGAAACTGCTATGTGTTATGTTAATTCATCTCACAGAGTTATATCTTTCCCTTCAAGAAGCCTTTCGCTAAGGCTGTTCTTGTGGAATTGGCAAAGGGATAATTGGAAGCCCATAGAGGGCTATGGTGAAAAAGGAAATATCTTCCGTTCAAAACTGGAAAGAAGCTTTCTGAGAAACTGCTCTGTGTTCTGTTAAATCATCTCACAGAGTTACATCTTCCCCATCGAGAAGCGTTTCGCTAAGACTGTTCTTCTGGAATTGGCAAAGGGATATTTGGAAGCCCATAGAGGGCTAAGGTGAAAAAGGAAATATCTTCCGTTCAAAATTGGAAGGAAGCTTTCTGAGAACCTGCTCTGTGTTCTGTTAATTCATCTCACAGAGTTACATCTTTCACTTCAAGAAGCCTTTCGCTAAGGCTGTTCTTGAGGAATTTTCAAAGTGATATTTGGAAGCCCATGGAGGGCCATGGTGAAAAAGGAAGTATCTTCCGTTCAAAACTGGAAAGAAGCTTTCTGAGAAACTGCTCTGTGTTCTGTTAATTCATCTCACAGAGTTACATCTTTCCCTTCAAGAATGCTTTCGCTAAGGCTGTTCTTGTGGAATTCGCAAAGTGATATTTGGACGCACTTAGAGGGCTAAGGTGAAAAAGGAAATATCTTCCGTTCAAAACTGGAAGGAAGCTTTCTGAGAACCTGCTCTGTGTTCTGGTAATTCATCTCACAGAGTTACATCTTTCCCTTCAAGAAGCCTTTCGCTAAGGGTGTTCTTGTGGAATTCTCAAAGGGATATTTGGACGACCATAGAGGGCTATGGTGAAAAAGGAAATATCTTCCGTTCAAAACTGGAAAGAAGCTTTGTGAGAAACTGCTTAGTGATCTCTTATTCATCTCACAGAGTTACATCTTCCCCATCGAGAAGCGTTTCGCTAAGACTGTTCTTCTGGAATTGGCAAAGGGATAATTGGAAGCCCATAGAGGGCTATGGTGAAAAAGGAAATATCTTCCGTTAAAAACTGGAAAGAAGCTTTCTGAGAAACTGCTCTGCGTTCTGTTAAATCATCTCACAGAGTTACATCTTCCCCATCGAGATGCGTTTCGCTAAGGCTGTTCTTCTGGAATTGGCAAAGGGATATTTGGAAGCCCATAGAGGGCTATGGTGAAAAAGGAAATATCTTCCGTTCAAAACTGGAAAGAAGCTTTCTGAGAAACTGCTCTGTGTTCTGTTAAATCATCTCTCAGAGTTACATCTTCCCCTTCAAGAAGCGTTTGGCTAAGGCTGTTCTTGTGGAATTGGCAAAGGGATATTTGGAAGCCCATAGAGGGCTAGGGTGAAAAAGGAAATATCTTCCGTTCAAAACTGGAAAGAAGCTTTCTGAGAAACTGCTCTGTGTTCTGTTAATTCATCTCACAGAGTTACATCTTTCCCTTCAAGAAGCCTTTCGCTTAGACTGTTCTTCTGGAATTGGCAAAGGGATATTTGGAAGCCCATAGAGGGCTATGGTGAAAAAGGAAATATCTTCCGTTCAAAACTGGAAAGAAGCTTTCTGAGAAACTGCTCTGTGTTCTGTTAATTCGTCTCACAGAGTTACATCTTTCCTTTCAAGAAACCTTTCGCTAAGGCTGTTCTTGTGGAATTGGCAAAGGGATAATTGGAAGCCCATAGAGGGCTATGGTGAAAAAGGAAATATCTTCCGTTCAAAACTGGAAAGAAGCTTTCTGAGAAACTGCTCTGTGTTCTGTTAAATCATCTCACAGAGTTACATCTTCCCCATCGAGAAGCGTTTGGCTAAGGCTGTTCTTGTGGAATTGGCAAAGGGATATTTGGAAGCCCATAGAGGGCTAGGGTGAAAAAGGAAATATCTTCCGTTCAAAACTGGAAAGAAGCTTTCTGAGAAACTGCTCTCTGTTCTGTTAATTCATCTCACAGAGTTACATCTTTCCCTTCAAGAAGCCTATCGCTAAGGCTGTTCTCGTGGAATTGGCAAAGGGATATTTGGACGCCCATAGTGGGCTATGGTGAAAAAGGAAATATCTTCCGTTCAAAACTGGAAAGAAGCTTTCTGAGAAACTGCTCTATGTTATGTTAATTCATCTCACAGAGTTACATCTTTCCCTTCAAGAAGCGTTTGGCTATGGCTGTTCTTGTGGAATTGGCAAAGGGATATTTGGAAGCCCATAGAGGGCTAGGGTGAAAAAGGAAATATCTTCCGTTCAAAACTGGAAAGAAGCTTTCTGAGAAACTGCTCTGTGTTCTGTTATATCATCTCACAGAGTTACATCTTCCCCATCGAGAAGCGTTTCGCTAAGACTGTTCTTCTGGAATTGGCAAAGTTATATTTGGAAGCCCATAGAGGGCTAAGGTGAAAAAGGAAATATCTTCCGTTCAAAACTGGAAAGAAGCTTTCTGAGAAACTGCTCTGTGTTCTGTTATTTCATCTCACAGAGTTACATCTTTCCCTTCAAGAAGCCTTTCGCTAAGTCTGTGCTTGTGGAATTGGCAAAGGGATATTTGGAAGCCCATAGAGGGCTATGGTGAAAAAGGAAATATCTTCCGTTCAAAACTGGAAAGAAGCTTTCTGAGAAACTGCTCTGTGTTCTGTTAAATCATCTCTCAGAGTTACATCTTCCCCTTCAAGAAGCGTTTGGCTAAGGCTGTTCTTGTGGAATTGGCAAAGGGATATTTGGAAGCCCATAGAGGGCTAGGGTGAAAAAGGAAATATCTTCCGTTCAAAACTGGAAAGAAGCTTTCTGAGAAACTGCTCTGTGTTCTGTTAATTCATCTCACAGAGTTACATCTTTCCCTTCAAGAAGCCTTTCGCTTAGACTGTTCTTCTGGAATTGGCAAAGGGATATTTGGAAGCCCATAGAGGGCTATGGTGAAAAAGGAAATATCTTCCGTTCAAAACTGGAAAGAAGCTTTCTGAGAAACTGCTCTGTGTTCTGTTAATTCGTCTCACAGAGTTACATCTTTCCTTTCAAGAAACCTTTCGCTAAGGCTGTTCTTGTGGAATTGGCAAAGGGATAATTGGAAGCCCATAGAGGGCTATGGTGAAAAAGGAAATATCTTCCGTTCAAAACTGGAAAGAAGCTTTCTGAGAAACTGCTCTGTGTTCTGTTAAATCATCTCACAGAGTTACATCTTCCCCATCGAGAAGCGTTTGGCTAAGGCTGTTCTTGTGGAATTGGCAAAGGGATATTTGGAAGCCCATAGAGGGCTAGGGTGAAAAAGGAAATATCTTCCGTTCAAAACTGGAAAGAAGCTTTCTGAGAAACTGCTCTCTGTTCTGTTAATTCATCTCACAGAGTTACATCTTTCCCTTCAAGAAGCCTATCGCTAAGGCTGTTCTCGTGGAATTGGCAAAGGGATATTTGGACGCCCATAGTGGGCTATGGTGAAAAAGGAAATATCTTCCGTTCAAAACTGGAAAGAAGCTTTCTGAGAAACTGCTCTATGTTATGTTAATTCATCTCACAGAGTTACATCTTTCCCTTCAAGAAGCGTTTGGCTATGGCTGTTCTTGTGGAATTGGCAAAGGGATATTTGGAAGCCCATAGAGGGCTAGGGTGAAAAAGGAAATATCTTCCGTTCAAAACTGGAAAGAAGCTTTCTGAGAAACTGCTCTGTGTTCTGTTATATCATCTCACAGAGTTACATCTTCCCCATCGAGAAGCGTTTCGCTAAGACTGTTCTTCTGGAATTGGCAAAGTTATATTTGGAAGCCCATAGAGGGCTAAGGTGAAAAAGGAAATATCTTCCGTTCAAAACTGGAAAGAAGCTTTCTGAGAAACTGCTCTGTGTTCTGTTATTTCATCTCACAGAGTTACATCTTTCCCTTCAAGAAGCCTTTCGCTAAGTCTGTGCTTGTGGAATTGGCAAAGGGATATTTGGAAGCCCATAGAGGGCTATGGTGAAAAAGGAAATATCTTCCGTTCAAAAATGGAAAGAAGCTTTCTGAGAAACTGCTCTGTGTTCTGTTAAATCATCTCACAGAGTTACGTCTTCCCCATCAAGAAGCGTTTCGCTAAGGCTGCTCTTGTGGAATTGGCAAAGGGATATTTGGAAGCCCATAGGGGGCTATGGTGAAAAAGGAAATATCTTCCGTTCAAAAATGGAAAGAGGCATTCTGAGAAACTGATCTGTGTTCTGTTAAATCATCTCACAGAGTTACATCTTTCCCTTCAAGAAGCCTTTCGCTAAGGCTGTTCTTGTGGAATTGGCAAAGGGATATTTGGAAGCCCATAGAGGGCTATGGTGAAAAAGGAAATATCTTCCGTTCAAAACTGGAAAGAAGCTTTCTGAGAAACTGCTCTGTGTTCTGTTAATTCATCTCACAGAGTTACATCTTTCCCTTCAAGAAGCCTTTCGCTAAGGCTGTTCTTGTGTAATTGGCAAAGGGATATTTGGAAGCCCATAGAGGGCTAGGTTGAAAAAGGAAATATCTTCCGTTCAAAACTGGCAGGAAGCTTTCTGAGAAATTGCTCTGTGTTCTCTTAATTCATCTCACAGAGTTACATATTTCCCTTCAAGAAGCCTTTCGCTAAGGCTGTTCTTGTGGAATTCGCAAAGGGATATTTGGACGCCCATAGAGGGCTATGCTGAAAAAGGAAATATCTTCCTTTCAAAATTGGAAAGAAGCTTTCTGAAAAACTGCTCTGTGTTCTGTTAATTCATCGTACAGGGTTACATCTTCCCCTTCAAGAAGCGTTTCGCTAAGGCTGTTCTTGTGGAATTGGCAAAGGGATATATGGAAGCCCATAGAGGGCTATGGTGAAAAAGTAAATATCTTCAGTTCAAAACTGGAAAGAAGCTTTCTGAGAAACTGCTCTGTGTTCTGCTAATTCATCTCCCAGAGTTACATCTTTCCCTTCAAGAAGCCTTTCGCTAAGGCTGTTCTTGTGGAATTGGCAAAGGGATATTTGGAAGCCCATAGAGGGCCATGGTGAAAAAGGAAGTATCTTCCGTTCAAAACTGGAAAGAAGCTTTCTGAGAAACTGCTCTGTGTTCTGTTAATTCATCTCACTGAGTTACATCTTTCCCTTCAAGAATGCTTTCGCTAAGGCTGTTCCTGAGGAATTGGAAAAGGGATATTTGGAAGCCCATTGAGGGCTAGGGTGAAAAAGGAAATATCTTCCGTTCAAAACTGGAAAGAAGCTTTCTGAGAAACTGCTCTGTGTTCTGTTAAATCATCTCTCAGAGTTACATCTTCCCCTTCAAGAAGCGTTTGGCTAAGGCTGTTCTTGTGGAATTGGCAAAGGGATATTTGGAAGCCCATAGAGGGCTAGGGTGAAAAAGGAAATATCTTCCGTTCAAAACTGGAAAGAAGCTTTCTGAGAAACTGCTCTGTGTTCTGTTAATTCATCTCACAGAGTTACATCTTTCCCTTCAAGAAGCCTTTCGCTTAGGCTGTTCTTGTGGAATTGGCAAGGGGATATTTGGAAGCCCATAGAGGGCAATGGTGAAAACGGAAATATCTTTCGTTCAAAACTGGAAAGAAGCTTTCTGAGAAACTGCTCTGTGTTCTGTTAATTCATCTCACAGAGTTACATCTTTCCTTTCAAGAAGCCTTTCGCTAAGGCTATTCTTGTGGAATTGGCAAAGGGATATTTGGAAGCCCATAGAGGGCTATGGTGAAAAAGGAAATATCTTCCGTTCAAAACTGGAAAGAAGCTTTCTGAGAAACTGCTCTCTGTTCTGTTAATTCATCTCAGAGAGTTACCTCTTTCCCTTCAAAAAGCCTTTCGCTAAGGCTGTTCTTGTGGAATTGGCAAAGGGATATTTGGCCGCCCATAGTGGCTATGGTGAAAAAGGAAATATCTTCCGTTCAAAACTGGAAAGAAGCTTTCTGAGAAACTGCTCTGTGTTATGTTAATTCAGCTCACAGAGTTACATCTTTCCCTTCAAGAAGCCTTTCGCTATGGCTGTTCTTGTGGAATTGGCAAAGGGATAATTGGAAGCCCATAGAGGGCTATGGTGAAAAAGGAAATATCTTCCGTTAAAAACTGGAAAGAAGCTTTCTGAGAAACTGCTCTGTGTTCTGTTAAATCATCTCACAGAGTTACATCTTCCCCATCGAGAAGCGTTCCGCTAAGACTGTTCTTGTGGAATTGGCAAAGGGATATTTGGAAGCCCATAGAGGGCTATGGTGAAAAAGGAAATATCTTCCGTTCAAAACTGGAAAGAAGCTTTCTGAGAAACTGCTCTGTGTTCTGTTAATTCGTCTCACAGAGTTACATCTTTCCCTTCAAGAAACCGTTCGCTAAGGCTGTTCTTGTGGAATTGGCAAAGGGATATTTGGAAGCCCATAGAGGGCTATGGTGAAAAAGGAAATATCTTCCGTTCAAAACTGGAAAGAAGCTTTCTGAGAAACTGCTCTGTGTTCTGTTAAATCATCTCACAGAGTTACATCTTCCCCATCGAGAAGCGTTTCGCTAAGACTGTTCTTCTGGAATTGGCTAAGGGATATTTGGAAGCCCATAGAGGGCTATGGTGAAAAAGGAAATATCTTCCGTTCAAAACTGGAAAGAAGCTTTCTGAGAAACTGCTCTGTGTTCTGTTAATTCGTCTCACAGAGTTATATCTTTCCCTTCAAGAAACCTTTCGCTAAGGCTGTTCTTGTGGAATTGGCAAAGGGATATTTGGAAGCCCATAGAGGGCTATGGTGAAAAAGGAAATATCTTCCGTCCAAAACTGGAAAGAAGCTTTCTGAGAAACTGCTCTGTGTTCTCTTATTCATCTCACAGAGTTACATCTTTCACTTCAAGAAGCCTTTCGCTAAGGCTGTTCTTGTGGAATTTACAAAGTGATATTTGGAAGCCCATAGAGGGCCATGGTGAAAAAGGAAGTATCTTCCGTTCAAAACTGGAAAGAAGCTTTCTGAGAAACTGCTCTGTGTTCTGTTAATTCATCTCACAGAGTTACATCTTTCCCTTCAAGAAGCCTTTCGCTAAGGCTGTTCTTGTGGAATTGGCAAAGGGATAATTGGAAGCCCATAGAGGGCTATGGTGAAAAAGGAAATATCTTCCGTTAAAAACTGGAAGGAAGCTTTCTGAGAAACTGCTCTATGTTCTGTTAAATCATCTCACAGAGTTACATCTTCCCCATCGAGAAGCGTTTCGCTAAGACTGTTCTTCTGGAATTGGCAAAGGGATAATTGGAAGCCCATAGAGGGCTATGGTGAAAAAGGAAATATCTTCCGTTAAAAACTGGAAAGAAGCTTTCTGAGAAACTGCTCTGCGTTCTGTTAAATCATCTCACAGAGTTACATCTTCCCCATCGAGAAGCGTTTCGCTAAGACTGTTCTTCTGGAATTGGCAAAGGGATATTTGGAAGCCCATAGAGGGCTATGGTGAAAAAGGAAATATCTTCTGTTCAAAACTGGAAAGAAGCTTTCTGAGAAACTGCTCTGTGTTCTGTTATTTCATCTCACAGAGTTACATCTTTCTCTTCAAGAAGCCTTTCGCTAAGTCTGTGCTTGTGGAATTGGCAAAGGGATATTTGGAAGCCCATAGAGGGCTATGGTGAAAAAGGAAATATCTTCCGTTCAAAAATGGAAAGAAGCTTTCTGAGAAACTGCTCTGTGTTCTGTTAAATCATCTCACAGAGTTACATCTTCCCCATCAAGAAGCGTTTCGCTAAGGCTGCTCTTGTGGAATTGGCAAAGGGATATTTGGAAGCCCATAGGGGGCTATGGTGAAAAAGGAAATATCTTCCGTTCAAAAATGGAAAGAGGCATTCTGAGAAACTGATCTGTGTTCTGTTAAATCATCTCACAGAGTTACATCTTTCCCTTCAAGAAGCCTTTCGCTAAGGCTGTTCTTGTGGAATTGGCAAAGGGATATTTGGAAGCCCATAGAGGGCTATGGTGAAAAAGGAAATATCTTCCGTTCAAAACTGGAAAGAAGCTTTCTGAGAAACTGCTCTGTGTTCTGTTAATTCATCTCACAGAGTTACATCTTTCCCTTCAAGAAGCCTTTCGCTTAGGCTGTTCTTGTGGAATTGGCAAGGGGATATTTGGAAGCCCATGGAGGGCAATGGTGAAAACGGAAATATCTTTCGTTCAAAACTGGAAAGAAGCTTTCTGAGAAACTGCTCTGTGTTCTGTTAATTCATCTCACAGAGTTACATCTTTCCTTTCAAGAAGCCTTTCGCTAAGGCTATTCTTGTGGAATTGGCAAAGGGATATTTGGAAGCCCATAGAGGGCTATGGTGAAAAAGGATATATCTTCCGTTCAAAACTGGAAAGAAGCTTTCTGAGAAACGGCTCTCTGTTCTGTTAATTCATCTCAGAGAGTTACATCTTTCCCTTCAAAAAGCCTTTCGCTAAGGCTGTTCTTGTGGAATTGGCAAAGGGATATTTGGACGCCCATAGTGGGCTATGGTGAAAAAGGAAATATCTTCCGTTCAAAACTGGAAAGAAGCTTTCTGAGAAACTGCTCTGTGTTATGTTAATTCAGCTCACAGAGTTACATCTTTCCCTTCAAGAAGCCTTTCGCTATGGCTGTTCTTGTGGAATTGGCAAAGGGATAATTGGAAGCCCATAGAGGGCTATGGTGAAAAAATAAATATCTTCCGTTAAAAACTGGAAAGAAGCTTTCTGAGAAACTGCTCTGTGTTCTGTTAAATCATCTCACAGAGTTACATCTTCCCCATCGAGAAGCGTTCCGCTAAGACTGTTCTTGTGGAATTGGCAAAGGGATATTTGGAAGCCCATAGAGGGCTATGGTGAAAAAGGAAATATCTTCCGTTCAAAACTGGAAAGAAGCTTTCTGAGAAACTGCTCTGTGTTCTGTTAATTCGTCTCACAGAGTTACATCTTTCCCTTCAAGAAACCTTTCGCTAAGGCTGTTCTTGTGGAATTGGCAAAGGGATATTTGGAAGCCCATAGAGGGCTATGGTGAAAAAGGAAATATCTTCCGTTCAAAACTGGAAAGAAGCTTTCTGAGAAACTGCTCTGTGTTCTGTTAAATCATCTCACAGAGTTACATCTTCCCCATCGAGAAGCGTTTCGCTAAGACTGTTCTTCTGGAATTGGCTAAGGGATATTTGGAAGCCCATAGAGGGCTATGGTGAAAAAGGAAATATCTTCCGTTCAAAACTGGAAAGAAGCTTTCTGAGAAACTGCTCTGTGTTCTGTTAATTCGTCTCACAGAGTTATATCTTTCCCTTCAAGAAATCTTTCGCTAAGGCTGTTCTTGTGGAATTGGCAAAGGGATATTTGGAAGCCCATAGAGGGCTATGGTGAAAAAGGAAATATCTTCCGTCCAAAACTGGAAAGAAGCTTTCTGAGAAACTGCTCTGTGTTCTCTTATTCATCTCACAGAGTTACATCTTTCACTTCAAGAAGCCTTTCGCTGAGGCTGTTCTTGTGGAATTTTCAAAGTGATATTTGGAAGCCCATAGAGGGCCATGGTGAAAAAGGAAGTATCTTCCGTTCAAAACTGGAAAGAAGCTTTCTGAGAAACTGCTCTGTGTTCTGTTAATTCATCTCACAGAGTTACATCTTTCCCTTCAAGAGTGCTTTCGCTAAGGCTGTTCCTGAGGAATTGGAAAAGGGATATTTGGAAGCCCATTGAGGGCTACGGTGAAAAAGGAAATATCTTCCGTTCAAAACTGGAAAGAAGCTTTCTGAGAAACTGCTCTGTGTTCTGTTAAATCATCTCTCAGAGTTACATCTTCCCCTTCAAGAAGCGTTTGGCTAAGGCTGTTCTTGTGGAATTGGCAAAGGGGTATTTGGAAGCCCATAGAGGGCTAGGGTGAAAAAGGAAATATCTTCCGTTCAAAACTGGAAAGAAGCTTTCAGAGAAACTGCTCTGTGTTCTGTTATATCATCTCACAGAGTTACATCTTCCCCATCGAGAAGCGTTTCGCTAAGACTGTTCTTCTGGAAATGGCAAAGGGATATTTGGAAGCCCATAGAGGGCTATGGTGAAAAAGGAAATATCTTCCGTTCAAAACTGGAAAGAAGCTTTCTGAGAAACTGCTCTGTGATCTGTTATTTCATCTCACAGAGTTACATCTTTCCCTTCAAGAAGCCTTTCGCTAAGGCTGTGCTTGTGGAATTGGCAAAGGGATATTTGGAAGCCCATAGAGAGCTATGGTGAAAAAGGAAATATCTTCCGTTCGAAACTGGAAAGAAGCTTTCTGAGAAACTGCTCTGTGTTCTGTTAATTCATCTCACAGAGTTACATCTTTCCCTTCAAGAAGCCTTTCGCTAAGGCTGTTCTTGTGGAATTGGCAAAGGGATATTTGGAAGCCCATAGTGGGCTATGGTGAAAAAGGAAATATCTTCCATTCAAAACTGGAAAGAAGCTTTCTGAGAAACTGCTCTGTGTTCTGTTAATTCATCTCACAGAGTTACATCTTTCCTTTCAAGAAGCCTTTCGCTAAGGCTATTCTTGTGGAATTGGCAAAGGGATATTTGGAAGCCCATAGAGGGCTATGGTGAAAAAGGATATATCTTCCGTTCAAAACTGGAAAGAAGCTTTCTGAGAAACGGCTCTCTGTTCTGTTAATTCATCTCAGAGAGTTACATCTTTCCCTTCAAAAAGCCTTTCGCTAAGGCTGTTCTTGTGGAATTGGCAAAGGGATATTTGGACGCCCATAGTGGGCTATGGTGAAAAAGGAAATATCTTCCGTTCAAAACTGGAAAGAAGCTTTCTGAGAAACTGCTCTGTGTTATGTTAATTCAGCTCACAGAGTTACATCTTTCCCTTCAAGAAGCCTTTCGCTATGGCTGTTCTTGTGGAATTGGCAAAGGGATAATTGGAAGCCCATAGAGGGCTATGGTGAAAAAATAAATATCTTCCGTTAAAAACTGGAAAGAAGCTTTCTGAGAAACTGCTCTGTGTTCTGTTAAATCATCTCACAGAGTTACATCTTCCCCATCGAGAAGCGTTCCGCTAAGACTGTTCTTGTGGAATTGGCAAAGGGATATTTGGAAGCCCATAGAGGGCTATGGTGAAAAAGGAAATATCTTCCGTTCAAAACTGGAAAGAAGCTTTCTGAGAAACTGCTCTGTGTTCTGTTAATTCGTCTCACAGAGTTACATCTTTCCCTTCAAGAAACCTTTCGCTAAGGCTGTTCTTGTGGAATTGGCAAAGGGATATTTGGAAGCCCATAGAGGGCTATGGTGAAAAAGGAAATATCTTCCGTTCAAAACTGGAAAGAAGCTTTCTGAGAAACTGCTCTGTGTTCTGTTAAATCATCTCACAGAGTTACATCTTCCCCATCGAGAAGCGTTTCGCTAAGACTGTTCTTCTGGAATTGGCTAAGGGATATTTGGAAGCCCATAGAGGGCTATGGTGAAAAAGGAAATATCTTCCGTTCAAAACTGGAAAGAAGCTTTCTGAGAAACTGCTCTGTGTTCTGTTAATTCGTCTCACAGAGTTATATCTTTCCCTTCAAGAAATCTTTCGCTAAGGCTGTTCTTGTGGAATTGGCAAAGGGATATTTGGAAGCCCATAGAGGGCTATGGTGAAAAAGGAAATATCTTCCGTCCAAAACTGGAAAGAAGCTTTCTGAGAAACTGCTCTGTGTTCTCTTATTCATCTCACAGAGTTACATCTTTCACTTCAAGAAGCCTTTCGCTGAGGCTGTTCTTGTGGAATTTTCAAAGTGATATTTGGAAGCCCATAGAGGGCCATGGTGAAAAAGGAAGTATCTTCCGTTCAAAACTGGAAAGAAGCTTTCTGAGAAACTGCTCTGTGTTCTGTTAATTCATCTCACAGAGTTACATCTTTCCCTTCAAGAGTGCTTTCGCTAAGGCTGTTCCTGAGGAATTGGAAAAGGGATATTTGGAAGCCCATTGAGGGCTACGGTGAAAAAGGAAATATCTTCCGTTCAAAACTGGAAAGAAGCTTTCTGAGAAACTGCTCTGTGTTCTGTTAAATCATCTCTCAGAGTTACATCTTCCCCTTCAAGAAGCGTTTGGCTAAGGCTGTTCTTGTGGAATTGGCAAAGGGGTATTTGGAAGCCCATAGAGGGCTAGGGTGAAAAAGGAAATATCTTCCGTTCAAAACTGGAAAGAAGCTTTCAGAGAAACTGCTCTGTGTTCTGTTATATCATCTCACAGAGTTACATCTTCCCCATCGAGAAGCGTTTCGCTAAGACTGTTCTTCTGGAAATGGCAAAGGGATATTTGGAAGCCCATAGAGGGCTATGGTGAAAAAGGAAATATCTTCCGTTCAAAACTGGAAAGAAGCTTTCTGAGAAACTGCTCTGTGATCTGTTATTTCATCTCACAGAGTTACATCTTTCCCTTCAAGAAGCCTTTCGCTAAGGCTGTGCTTGTGGAATTGGCAAAGGGATATTTGGAAGCCCATAGAGAGCTATGGTGAAAAAGGAAATATCTTCCGTTCGAAACTGGAAAGAAGCTTTCTGAGAAACTGCTCTGTGTTCTGTTAATTCATCTCACAGAGTTACATCTTTCCCTTCAAGAAGCCTTTCGCTAAGGCTGTTCTTGTGGAATTGGCAAAGGGATATTTGGAAGCCCATAGTGGGCTATGGTGAAAAAGGAAATATCTTCCATTCAAAACTGGAAAGAAGCTTTCTGAGAAACTGCTCTGTGTTCTGTTAATTCATCTCACAGAGTTACATCGTTCACTTCAAGAAGCCTTTCGCTAAGGCTGTTCTTGTGTAATTGGCAAAGGGATATTTGGAAGCCCCTAGAGGGCAATGGTGAAAACGGAAATATCTTTCGTTCAACACTGGAAAGAAGCTTTCTGAGAAACTGCTCTGTGTTCTGTTAATTCATCTCACAGTGTTACATCTTTCCCTTCAAGAAGCCGTTCGCTAAGGCTGTTCTTGTGGAATTGGCAAAGGGATATTTGGAAGCCCATAGAGGGCTACGGTGAAAAAGGAAATATCTTCCGTTCAAAACTGGAAAGAAGCTTTCTGAGAAACTGCTCTGTGTTCTGTTAATTCATCTCACAGAGTTACATCTTTCCCTTCAAGAAGCCTTTCGCTAACGCTGTTCTTGTGGAATTGGCAAAGGAATATTTGGACGCCCATAGTTGGCTATGGTGAAAAAGGAAATATCTTCCGTTCAAAACTGGAAAGAAGCTTTCTGAGAAACTGCTCTGTGTTCTCTTAATTCATCTCACAGAGTTACATCTTTCCCTTCAAGAAGCCTTTCGCTAAGGCTGTTCTTGTGGAATTGGCAAAGGGATATTTGGAAGCCCATAGAGGGCTATGGTGAAAAAGGAAATATCTTCCGTTCAAAACTGGAAAGAAGCTTTCTGTGAAACTGCTCTGTGTTCTGTTAAATCATCTCACAGAGTTACATCTTCCCCATCAAGAAGCGTTTCGCTAAGGTTGCTCTTGTGGAATTGGCAAAGGGATATTTGGAAGCCCATAGGGGGCTATGGTGAAAAAGGAAATATCTTCCGTTCAAAACTGGAAAGAAGCATTCTGAGAATCTGATCTGTATTCTGTTAAATCATCTCACAGAGTTACATCTTTCCCTTCAAGGAGCCTTTCGCTAAGGCTGTTCTTGTGGAATTGGGAAAGGGATATTTGGAAGCCCATAGAGGGCTATGGTGAAAAAGGAAATATCTTCCGTTCAAAACTGGAAAGAAGCTTTCTGAGAAACTGCTCTGTGTTCTGTTAATTCATCTCACAGAGTTACATCTTTCCCTGCCAGAAGCCTTTCGCTAAGGCTGTTCTTTTTTAATTGGCAAAGGGATATTTGGACGCCCATAGAGGGCTATGGTGAAAAAGGAAATATCTTCCGTTCAAAACTGGAAAGAAGCTTTCTGAGAAACTGCTCTGTGTTCTGCTAATTCATCTCACAGAATTACATTTTTCTCTTCAAGAAGCCTTTCGCTAAGGCTGTTCTTTTGGAATTGGCAAAGGGATATTTGGACGCCCATAGAGGGCTATGATTAAGAAGGAAATATCTTCTTTCAAAACTGGAAAGAAACTTTCTGAGAAACTGCTCTGTGTTCTGTTAATTCATCTCACAAAGTTACATTTTTCCTTTGAAGAAGCCTTTCGCTAAGGCTGTTCTTGTGGAATTGGGAAAGGGATATTTGGAAGCCCATAGAGATCTACGGTGAAAAAGAAAATATCTTCCGTTCAAAACTGGAAAGAAACTTTCTGAGAAACTGCTCTGTGTTCTGTTAATTCATCTCACAGAGTTACATGTTTCCCTTCAAGAAACCTTTCGCTAAGGCTGTTCTTGTGGAATTGGCAAAGGGATATTTGGACGCCCATAGAGGGCTATGGTGAAAAAGGAAATAACTTCCGTTCAAAACTGGAAAGAAGCTTTCTGAGGAACTGCTCTGTGTTCTGTTAATTCATCTCACAGAGTTACATCTTTCCCTTCAAGAAGCCTTTCGCTAAGGCTGTTCTTGGGGAATTGGTAAAGGGATATTTGGAAGCCCATAGAGGTCTATGGTGAAAAAGGAAATATCTTCCGTTAAAAACTGGAAAGAATCTTTCTGGGACACTGCTTTATGTTCTGTTAATACATCTCACAGAGTTACATCTTTCCCTGCTAGAAGCCTTTCGCTAAGGCTCTTCTTGTGGAATTGGAAAAGTGATATTTTGAAGCCCATAGAGGACTATGGTGAAAAAGGAAATATCTTCCGTGAAAAACTGTAAAGAAGCTTTCTGAGAAACTGCTTTGTGTTCTGTTAATACATCTCACAGAGTTACATCTTTCCCTTCAAGAAGCCTTTCGCTAAGGCTGTTTTTGTGGAATTGGAAAAGTGATATTTGGAAGCCCATAGAGGGCAGTGGTGAAAAAGGAAATATCTTCCGTTAAAAACTAGAAACAAGCTTTCTGAAAAACTACTATGTGTTCTGTTAATACATCTCACAGAGTTACAGCTTTCCCTTCAAGAAGCCTTTCGCTAAGCCTGTTCTTGTGGAATTGGCAAAGTGATATTTGCAAGACCATACAGGGCTATGGTGAAAAAGGAAATATCTTCCTTTAAACCGGAAAGAAGCCTTCTGAGAAACTGCTTCGTTTTCTCTGAATTCATCTCACAGTGTTACAGCTTTCCCTTCAAGAATCCTTTCGCTAAGGCTGTTCTTGTGGAATTTAGAAAGTGATATTTGGAAGTCCATAGAGGGATATGGTGAAAAAGGAAATATCTTCCTTTAAAAACTGGAAAGAAGTTTTCTGAGAAAATGATTAGTGTTCTGTTAATACATCTCACAGATTTACAGCTTTCCCTTCAAGAAGCCTTTCACTAAGGCTATTCTTGTGGAATTGGAAAAGGGATATTTGGACCCCATATTGGACTATGGTGAAAAAGGAAATATCTTCCGTTAAAAACTGGAAAGAAGCTTTCTGAGAAACTGCTCTGTGTTCTGTTAATTCATCTCACAGAGTTACATCTTTCCCTTCAAGAAGCCGTTCGCTAAGGCTGTTCTTGTGGAATTGGCAAAGGGATATTTGGAAGCCCATAGAGGGCTACGGTGAAAAAGGAAATATCTTCCGTTCAAAACTGGAAAGAAGCTTTCTGAGAAACTGCTCTGTGTTCTGTTAATTCATCTCACAGAGTTACATCTTTCCCTTCAAGAAGCCTTTCGCTAACGCTGTTCTTGTGGAATTGGCAAAGGAATATTTGGACGCCCATAGTTGGCTATGGTGAAAAAGGAAATATCTTCCGTTCAAAACTGGAAAGAAGCTTTCTGAGAAACTGCTCTGTGTTCTCTTAATTCATCTCACAGAGTTACATCTTTCCCTTCAAGAAGCCTTTCGCTAAGGCTGTTCTTGTGGAATTGGCAAAGGGATATTTGGAAGCCCATAGAGGGCTATGGTGAAAAAGGAAATATCTTCCGTTCAAAACTGGAAAGAAGCTTTCTGAGAAACTGCTCTGTGTTCTGCTAATTCATCTCACAGAATTACATTTTTCTCTTCAAGAAGCCTTTCGCTAAGGCTGTTCTTTTGGAATTGGCAAAGGGATATTTGGACGCCCATAGAGGGCTATGGTGAAGAAGGAAATATCTTCTTTCAAAACTGGAAAGAAACTTTCTGAGAAACTGCTCTGTGTTCTGTTAATTCATCTCACAAAGTTACATTTTTCCTTTGAAGAAGCCTTTCGCTAAGGCTGTTCTTGTGGAATTGGGAAAGGGATATTTGGAAGCCCATAGAGATCTACGGTGAAAAAGAAAATATCTTCCGTTCAAAACTGGAAAGAAACTTTCTGAGAAACTGCTCTGTGTTCTGTTAATTCATCTCACAGAGTTACATGTTTCCCTTCAAGAAACCTTTCGCTAAGGCTGTTCTTGTGGAATTGGCAAAGGGATATTTGGACGCCCATAGAGGGCTATGGTGAAAAAGGAAATAACTTCCGTTCAAAACTGGAAAGAAGCTTTCTGAGGAACTGCTCTGTGTCTGTTAATTCATCTCACAGAGTTACATCTTTCCCTTCAAGAAGCCTTTCGCTAAGGCTGTTCTTGGGGAATTGGTAAAGGGATATTTGGAAGCCCATAGAGGTCTATGGTGAAAAAGGAAATATCTTCCGTTAAAAACTGGAAAGAATCTTTCTGGGACACTGCTTTATGTTCTGTTAATACATCTCACAGAGTTACATCTTTCCCTGCTAGAAGCCTTTCGCTAAGGCTCTTCTTGTGGAATTGGAAAAGTGATATTTTGAAGCCCATAGAGGACTATGGTGAAAAAGGAAATATCTTCCTTGAAAAACTGTAAAGAAGCTTTCTGAGAAACTGCTTTGTGTTCTGTTAATACATCTCACAGAGTTACATCTTTCCCTTCAAGAAGCCTTTCGCTAAGGCTGTTTTTGTGGAATTGGAAAAGTGATATTTGGAAGCCCATAGAGGGCAGTGGTGAAAAAGGAAATATCTTCCGTTAAAAACTAGAAACAAGCTTTCTGAAAAACTACTATGTGTTCTGTTAATACATCTCACAGAGTTACAGCTTTCCCTTCAAGAAGCCTTTCGCTAAGCCTGTTCTTGTGGAATTGGCAAAGTGATATTTGCAAGACCATACAGGGCTATGGTGAAAAAGGAAATATCTTCCTTTAAACCTGGAAAGAAGCCTTCTGAGAAACTGCTTCGTTTTCTCTGAATTCATCTCACAGTGTTACAGCTTTCCCTTCAAGAATCCTTTCGCTAAGGCTGTTCTTGTGGAATTTAGAAAGTGATATTTGGAAGTCCATAGAGGGATATGGTGAAAAAGGAAATATCTTCCTTTAAAAACTGGAAAGAATTTTTCTGAGAAAATGATTAGTGTTCTGTTAATACATCTCACAGATTTACAGCTTTCCCTTCAAGAAGCCTTTCACTAAGGCTATTCTTGTGGAATTGGAAAAGGGATATTTGGACCCCATATTGGACTATGGTGAAAAAGGAAATATCTTCCGTTCAAAACTGGAAAGAAGCTTTCTGAGAAACTGCTCTGTGTTCTCTTAATTCATCTCACAGAGTTACATCTTTCCCTTCAAGAAGCCTTTCGCTAAGGCTGTTCTTGTGGAATTGGCAAAGGGATATTTGGAAGCCCATAGAGGGCTATGGTGAAAATGAAATATCTTCCGTTCAAAACTGGAAAGAAGCTTTCTGAGAAACTGCTCTGTGTTCTGTTATATCATCTCACAGAGTTACATCTTCCCCATTGAGAAGCGTTTCGCTAAGACTGTTCTTCTGGAATTGGCAAAGGGATATTTGGAAGCCCATAGAGGGCTATGGTGAAAAAGGAAATATCTTCCGTTCAAAACTGGAAAGAAGCTTTCTGAGAAACTGCTCTGTGTTCTGTTATTTCATCTCACAGAGTTACATCTTTCCCTTCAAGAAGCCTTTCGCTAAGGCTGTGCTTGTGGAATTGGCAAAGAGATATTTGGAAGCCCATAGAGGGCTATGGTGAAAAAGGAAATAACTTCCGTTCAAAACTGGAAAGAAGCTTTCTGTGAAACTGCTCTGTGTTCTGTTAAATCATCTCACAGAGTTACATCTTCCCCATCAAGAAGCGTTTCGCTAAGGCTGCTCTTGTGGAATTGGCAAAGGGATATTTGGAAGCCCATAGGGGGCTATGGTGAAAAAGGAAATATCTTCCGTTCAAAACTGGAAAGAAGCATTCTGAGAAACTGATCTGTGTTCTGTTAAATCATCTCACAGAGTTACATCTTTCCCTTCAAGGAGCCTTTCGCTAAGGCTGTTCTTGTGGAATTGGCAAAGGGATATTTGGAAGCCCATAGAGGGCTATGGTGAAAAAGGAAATATCTTCCGTTCAAAACTGGAAAGAAGCTTTCTGAGAAACTGCTCTGTGTTCTGTTAATTCATCTCACAGAGTTACATCTTTCCCTTCAAGAAGCCTTTCGCTAAGGCTGTTCTTGTGTAATTAGCAAAGGGATATTTGGAAGCCCATAGAGGGCTAGCTAGAAAAAGGAAATATCCTCCGTTCAAAACTGGAAAGAAGCTTTCTGAGAAACTGCTCTGTGTTCTCTTAATTCATCTCACAGAGTTACATATTTCACTTCAAGAAGCCTTTCGCTAAGGCTGTTCTTGTGGAATTCGCAAAGGGATATTTGGACGCCCTTAGAGGGCTATGGTGAAAAAGGAAATATCTTCCTTTCAAAATTGGAAAGAAGCTTTCTGAGAAACTGCTCTGTGTTCTGTTAATTCATCTCACAGGGTTACATCTTCCTCTTCAAGAAGCGTTTCGCTAAGGCTGTTCTTGTGGAATTGGCAAAGGGATATTTGGAAGCCCATAGAGGGCTATGGTGAAAAAGGAAATATCTTCCGTTCAAAACTGGAAAGAAGCTTTCTGAGAAACTGTTCTGTGTTCTGTTAATTCATCTCCCAGAGTTACATCTTTCCCTTCAAGAAGCCTTTCGCTAAGGCTGTTCTTGTGGAATTGGCAAAGGGATATTTGGAAGCCCATAGAGGGCTATGGTGAAAAAGGAAATATCTTCCGTTCAAAACTGGAAAGAAGCTTTCTGAGAAACTGCTCTGTGTTTTGTTATATCATCTCACAGAGTTACATCTTCCCCATTGAGAAGCGTTTCTCTAAGACTGTTCTTCTGGAATTGGCAAAGGGATATTTGGAAGCCCATAGAGGGCTATGGTGAAAAAGGAAATATCTTCCGTTCAAAACTGGAAAGAAGCTTTCTGAGAAACTGCTCTCTGTTCTGTTATTTCATCTCACAGAGTTACATCTTTCACTTCAAGAAGCCTTTCGCTAAGGCTGTGCTTGTGGAATTGGCAAAGGGATATTTGGAAGCCCATAGTGGGCTATGGTGAAAAAGGAAATATCTTCCGTTCAAAACTGGAAAGTAGCTTTCTGTGAAACTGCTCTGTGTTCTGTTAAATCATCTCACAGAGTTACATCTTCCCCATCAAGAAGCGTTTCGCTAAGGCTGCTCTTGTGGAATTGGCAAAGGGATATTTGGAAGCCCATAGGGGGCTATGGTGAAAAAGGTAATATCTTCCGTTCAAAACTGGAAAGAAGCATTCTGAGAATCTGATCTGTATTCTGTTAAATCATCTCACAGAGTTACATCTTTCCCTTCAAGGAGCCTTTCGCTAAGGCTGTTCTTGTGGAATTGGCAAAGGGATATTTGGAAGCCCATAGAGGGCTATGGTGAAAAAGGAAATATCTTCCGTTCAAAACTGGAAAGAAGCTTTCTGAGAAACTGCTCTGTGTTCTGTTAATTCATCTCACAGAGTTACATCTTTCCCTTCCAGAAGCCTTTCGCTAAGGCTGTTCTTTTTTAATTGGCAAAGGGATATTTGGACGCCCTGAGAGGGCTATGGTGAAAAAGGAAATATCTTCCGTTCAAAACTGGAAAGAAGCTTTCTGAGAAACTGCTCTGTGTTCTGCTAATTCATCTCACAGAATTACATTTTTCTCTTCAAGAAGCCTTTCGCTAAGGCTGTTCTTTTGGAATTGGCAAAGGGATATTTGTACGCCCATAGAGGGCTATGGTGAAGAAGGAAATATCTTCTTTCAAAACTGGAAAGAAACTTTCTGAGAAACTGCTCTGTGTTCTGTTAATTCATCTCACAAAGTTACATTTTTCCTTTGAAGAAGCCTTTCGCTAAGGCTGTTCTTGTAGAATTGGGAAAGGGATATTTGGAAGCCCATAGAGGGCTATGGTGAAAAAGGAAATATCTTCCGTTCAAAACTGGAAAGAAGCTTTCTGAGAAACTGCTCTGTGTTCCTTTGATTCATCTCACAGAGTTACATCTTTCCCTTCAAGAAGCCTTTCGATAAGGCTGTTCTTCTGGAATTGGCAAAGGGATATTTGGAAGCCCATAGAGGGCTATGGTGAAAAAGGAAATATCTTCCGTTCAAAACTGGAAAGAAGCTTTCTGAGAAACTGCTCTGTGTTCTGTTAATTCATCTCACTGAGTTACATCTTTCCCTTCAAGAAGCCTTTCGCTAAGGCTGTTCTTGTGGAATTCGCAAAGTGATATTTAGAAGCCCATTGAGGGCTCTGGTGAAAAAGGAAATACGTTCCGATCAAAATTGGAAAGAAGCTTTCTGAGAAACTGCTCTGTGTTCTGTTAATTCATCTCACAGAGTTACATCTTTCCCTTCAAGAAGCCTTTCACTAAGGCTGTTCTTGTGGAATTCGCAAAGTGATATTTGGAAGCCCATACAGGGCTATGGTGAAAAAGGAAATAGCTTCCGTTCAAAACTGGAAAGAAGCTTTCTGAGAAACTGCTCTCTGTTCTGTTAATTCATCTCACAGAGTTACATCTTTCCCTTCAAGAAGCCTTTCGCTAAGACTGTTCTTGTGGAATTGGCAAAGGGATATTTGGAAGCCCCTAGAGGGCTATGGTGAAAAAGGAAATAACTTCCATTCAAAACTGGAAAGAAGCTTTATGAGAAACTGCTTTGTGTTCTGTTAATACATCTCACAGAGTTACATCTTTCCCTTCTAGAAGCCTTTCGCTAAGGTTGTTATTGTGGAATTGTCAAAGTGATATTTGGAAGCCCATAGAGGGCTATGGTGAAAAAGGAAATATCTTCCGTTCAAAACTGCAAAGAAGCTTTCTGAGAAACTGCTTTGTGTTCTGTTAATACATCTCACAGAGTTACATCTTTCCCTTCAAGAAGCCTTTCGCTAAGGCTGTTCTTGTGGAATTGGAAAAGTGATATTTGGAAGCCCATAGAGGGCAGCGGTGAAAAAGGAAATATCTTCCGTTAAAAACTGGAAACAAGCTTTCTGAAAAACTGCTTTGTGTTCTGTTAATTCATCTCCCAGAGTTACATCTTTCCCTTCAAAAAGCCTTTCGCTAAGGCTGTTCCTGAGGAATTGGAAAAGGGATATTTGGAAGCCCATTGAGGGCTATGGTGAAAAAGGAAATATCTTCCGTTCAAAACTGGAAAGAAGCTTCCTGAGAAACTGCTCTGTGTTATGTTAATTCATCTCACAGAGTTACATCTTTCCCTTCAAGAAGCTTTTCGCTAAGGCTGTTCTTGTGGAATTGGCAAAGGGATAATTGGAAGCCCATAGAGGGCTATGGTGAAAAAGGAAATATCTTCCGTTAAAAACTGGAAAGAAGCTTTCTGAGAAACTGCTCTGTGTTCTGTTAAATCATCTCACAGAGTTACATCTTCCCCATCGAGAAGCGTTTCGCTAAGACTGTTCTTGTGGAATTGGCAAAGGGATATTTGGAAGCCCATAGAGGGCTAAGGTGAAAAAGGAAATATCTTCCGTTCAAAACTGTAAAGAAGCTTTCTGAGAAACTGCTCTGTGTTCTGTTAATTCGTCTCACAGAGTTACATCTTTTCCTTCAAGAAACCTTTCGCTAAGGCTGTTCTTGTGGAATTGGCAAAGGGATATTTGGAAGCCCATAGAGGTCTATGGTGAAAAAGGAAATATCTTCCGTTCAAAACTGGAAAGAAGCTTTCTGAGAAACTGCTCTGTGTTCTGTTAAATCATCTCACAGAGTTACATCTTCCCCATCGAGAAGCGTTTCGCTAAGACTGTTCTTCTGGAATTGGCAAAGGGATATTTGGAAGCCCAGAGAGGGCTATGGTGAAAAAGGAAATATCTTCCATTCAAAACTGGAAAGAAGCTTTCTGAGAAACTGCTCTGTGTTCTGTTAATTCGTCTCACAGAGTTATATCTTTCCCTTCAAGAAACCTTTCGCTAAGGCTGTTCTTGTGTAATTGGCAAAGGGATATTTGGAAGCCCATAGAGGGCTATGGTGAAAAAGGAAATATCTTCCGTCCAAAACTGGAAAGAAGCTTTCTGAGAAACTGCTCTGTGTTCTCTTATTCATCTCACAGAGTTACATCTTTCACTTCAAGAAGCCTTTCGCTAAGGCTGTTCTTGTGGAATTTTCAAAGTGATATTTGGAAGCCCATAGAGGGCCATGGTGAAAAAGGAAGTATCTTCCGTTCAAAACTGGAAAGAAGCTTTCTGAGAAACTGCTCTGTGTTCTGTTAATTCATCTCACAGAGTTACATCTTTCCCTTCAAGAATGCTTTTGCTAAGGCTGTTCCTGAGGAATTGGAAAAGGGATATTTGGAAGCCCATTGAGGGCTACGGTGAAAAAGGAAATATCTTCCGTTCGAAACTGGAAAGAAGCTTTCTGAGAAACTGCTCTGTGTTCTGTTAAATCATCTCTCAGAGTTACATCTTCCCCTTCAAGAAGCGTTTGGCTAAGGCTGTTCTTGTGGAATTGGCAAAGGGATATTTGGAATCCCATAGAGGGCTATGGTGAAAAAGGAAATATCTTCCGTTCAAAACTGGAAAGAAGCTTCCTGAGAAACTGCTCTGTGTTCTGTTAATTCATCTCACAGAGTTACATCTTTCCCTTCAAGAATCCTTTCGCTAAGGCTGTTCTTGTGGAATTGGCAAAGGGATATTTGGAAGCCCATAGAGGGCCATGGTGAAAAAGGAAGAATCTTCCGTTCAAAACTGGAAAGAAGCTTTCTGAGAAACTGCTCTGTGTTCTGTTAATTCATCACACAGAGTTACATCTTTCCCTTCAAGAATCCTTTCGCTAATGCTGTTCTTGAGGAATTGGCAGAGGGATATTTGGAAGCCCATTGAGGGCTACGGTGAAAAAGGAAATATCTTCCGTTCAAAACTGGAAAGAAGCTTTCTCAGAGACTGCTCTGTGTTCTGTTAATTCATCTCACAGAGTTACATCTTTCCCTTCAAGAAGCCTTTCGCTAAGGCAGTTCTTGTGGAATTGGCAAAAGGATATTTGGAAGCCCATAGAGGGCAATGGTGAAAACGGAAATAACTTTCGTTCAAAACTGGAAAGAAGCTTTCTGAGAAACTGCTCTGTGTTCTGTTAATTCATCTCACAGAGTTACATCTTTCCCTTCAAGAATGCTTTCGCTAAGGCTGTTCCTGAGGAATTGGAAAAGGGATATTTGGAAGCCCATTGAGGGGTATGGTGAAAAAGAAATAACTTCCGTTCAAAACTGGAAAGAAGCTTTCTGAGAAACTGCTCTGTGTTCTGTTAAATCATCTCTCAGAGTTACATCTTCCCCTTCAAGAAGCGTTTGGCTAAGGCTGTTCTTGTGGAATTGGCAAAGGGATATTTGGAAGCCCATAGAGGGCTAGGGTGAAAAAGGAAATATCTTCGGTTCAAAACTGGAAAGAAGCTTTCTGAGAAACTGCTCTGTGTTCTGTTAATTCATCTCACAGAGTTACATCTTTCCCTTCAAGAAGCCTTTCGCTATGTCTGTTCTTGTGGAATTGGCAAAGGGATAATTGGAAGCCCATAGAGGGCTATGGTGAAAAAGGAAATATCTTCCGTTAAAAACTGGAAAGAAGCTTTCTGAGAAACTGCTCTGTGTTCTGTTAAATCATCTCACAGAGTTACATCTTCCCCATCGAGAAGCGTTTCGCTACGACTGTTCTTCTGGAATTGGCAAAGGGATATTTGGAAGCCCATAGAGGGCTATGGTGAAAAAGGAAATATCTTCCGTTCAAAACTGGAAAGAAGCTTTCTGAGAAACTGCTCTGTGTTCTGTTAATTCGTCTCACAGAGTTACATCTTTCCCTTCAAGAAACCTTTCGCTAAGGGTGTTCTTGTGGAATTGGCAAAGGGATATTTGGAAGCCCATAGGGGGCTATGGGGAAAAAGGAAATATCTTCCGTTCAAAACTGGAAAGAAGCATTCTGAGAAACTGCTCTGTGTTCTCTTAAATCATCTCACAGAGTTACATCATTCCCTTCAAGGAGCCTTTCGCTAAGGCTGTTCTTGTGGAATTGGCAAAGGGATATTTGGAAGCGCATAGAGGGCTATGGTGAAAAAGGAAATATCTTCCGTTCAAAACTGGAAAGAAGCTTTCTGAGAAACTGCTCTGTGTTCTGTTAATTCACCTCACAGAGTTACATCTTTCCCTTCAAGAATGCTTTCGCTAAGGCTGTTCCTGAGGAATTGGAAAAGGGATATTTGGAAGCCCATTGAGGGGTATGGTGAAAAAGAAATAACTTCCGTTCAAAACTGGAAAGAAGCTTTCTGAGAAACTGCTCTGTGTTCTGTTAAATCATCTCTCAGAGTTACATCTTCCCCTTCAAGAAGCGTTTGGCTAAGGCTGTTCTTGTGGAATTGGCAAAGGGATATTTGGAAGCCCATAGAGGGCTAGGGTGAAAAAGGAAATATCTTCGGTTCAAAACTGGAAAGAAGCTTTCTGAGAAACTGCTCTGTGTTCTGTTAATTCATCTCACAGAGTTACATCTTTCCCTTCAAGAAGCCTTTCGCTATGTCTGTTCTTGTGGAATTGGCAAAGGGATAATTGGAAGCCCATAGAGGGCTATGGTGAAAAAGGAAATATCTTCCGTTAAAAACTGGAAAGAAGCTTTCTGAGAAACTGCTCTGTGTTCTGTTAAATCATCTCACAGAGTTACATCTTCCCCATCGAGAAGCGTTTCGCTACGACTGTTCTTCTGGAATTGGCAAAGGGATATTTGGAAGCCCATAGAGGGCTATGGTGAAAAAGGAAATATCTTCCGTTCAAAACTGGAAAGAAGCTTTCTGAGAAACTGCTCTGTGTTCTGTTAATTCGTCTCACAGAGTTACATCTTTCCCTTCAAGAAACCTTTCGCTAAGGGTGTTCTTGTGGAATTGGCAAAGGGATATTTGGAAGCCCATAGGGGGCTATGGGGAAAAAGGAAATATCTTCCGTTCAAAACTGGAAAGAAGCATTCTGAGAAACTGCTCTGTGTTCTCTTAAATCATCTCACAGAGTTACATCATTCCCTTCAAGGAGCCTTTCGCTAAGGCTGTTCTTGTGGAATTGGCAAAGGGATATTTGGAAGCCCATAGAGGGCTATGGTGAAAAAGGAAATATCCTCCGTTCAAAACTGGAAAGAAGCTTTCTGAGAAACTGCTCTGTGTTCTGTTAATTCACCTCACAGAGTTACATCTTTCCCTTCAAGAAGCCTTTCGCTAACGCTGTTCTTGTGGAATTGGCAAAGGGATATTTGGAAGCCCATAGTGGGCTGTGGTGAAAAAGGAAATATCTTCCGTTCAAAACTGGAAAGAAGCTTTCTGAGAAACTGCTCTGTGTTCTCTTAATTCATCTCACAGAGTTACATCTTTCCCTTCAAGAAGCCTTTCGCTAAGGCTGTTCTTGTGGAATTGGCAAAGGGATATTTGGAAGCCCATAGAGGGCTATGGTGAAAAAGGAAATATCTTCCGTTCAAAACTGGAAAGAAGCTTTCTGAGAAACTGCTCTGTGTTCTGTTATATCATCTCACAGAGTTACATCTTCCCATCGAGAAGCGTTTCGCTAAGACTGTTCTTCTGGAATTGGCAAAGGGATATTTGGAAGCCCATAGAGGGCTATGGTGAAAAAGGAAATATCTTCCGTTCAAAACTGGAAAGAAGCTTTCTGAGAAACTGCTCTGTGTTCTGTTATTTCATCTCACAGAGTTACATCTTTCCCTTTAAGAAGCCTTTCGCTAAGGCTGTGCTTGTGGAATTGGCAAAGGGATATTTGGAAGCCCATAGAGGGCTATGGTGAAAAAGGAAATATCTTCCGTTCAAAACTGGAAAGAAGCTTTCTGTGAAACTGCTCTGTGTTCTGTTAAATCATCTCACAGAGTTACATCTTCCCCATCAAGAAGCGTTTCGTTAAGGCTGCTCTTGTGGAATTGGCAAAGGGATATTTGGAAGCCCATAGGGGGCTATGGTGAAAAAGGAAATATCTTCCGTTCAAAACTGGAAAGAAGCATTCTGAGAAACTGATCTGTATTCTGTTAAATCATCTCACAGAGTTACATCTTTCCCTTCAAGGAGCCTTTTGCTAAGGCTGTTCTTGTGGAATTGGCAAAGGGATATTTGGAAGCCCATAGAGGGCTATGGTGAAAAAGGAAATATCTTCCGTTCAAAACTGGAAAGAAGCTTTCTGAGAAACTGCTCTGTGTTCTGTTAATTCATCTCACAGTGTTGCATCTTTCCCTTCAAGAAGCCTTTCGCTAAGGCTGTTCTTGTGTAATTGGCAAAGGGATATTTGGAAGCCCATAGAGGGCTACGTAGAAAAAGGAAATATCTTCCGTTCAAAACTGGAAAGAAGCTTTCTGAGAAACTACTCTGTGTTCTCTTAATTCATCTCACAGAGTTACATCTTTCCCTTCAAGAAGCATTTCGCTAAGGCTGTTCTTGTGGAATTCGCAAAGGGATATTTGGACGCCCATAGAGGGCTATGGTGAAAAAGGAAATATCTTCCTTTCAAAATTAGAAAGAAGCTTTCTGAGAAACTGCTCTGTGTTCTGTTAATTCATCTCACAGGGTTACATCTTCCCCTTCAAGAAGCGTTTCGCTAAGGCTGTTCTTGTGGAATTGGCAAAGGGATATTTGGAAGCCCATAGAGGGCTATGGTGAAAAAGGAAATATCTTCCTTTCAAAACTGTAAAGAAGCTTTCTGAGAAACTGCTCTGTGTTCTGTTAATTCATCTCCCAGAGTTACATCTTTCCTTTCAAGAAGCCTTTCGCTAAGGCTGTTGTTGTGGAATTGGCAAAGGGATATTTGGAATCCCATAGAGGGCTATGGTGAAAAAGGAAATATCTTCCGTTCAAAAATGGAAAGAAGCTTTCTGAGAAACTGCTCTGTGTTCTGTTAATTCATCTCACAGAGTTACATCTTTCCCTTCAAGAATGCTTTCGCTAATGCTGTTTTTGAAGAATTGGCAGAGGGATATTTGGAAGCCCATTGAGGGCTACGGTGAAAAAGGAAATATCTTCCGTTCAAAACTGGAAAGAAGCTTTCTGAGAAACTGCTCTGTGTTCTGTTAAATCATCTCTCAGAGTTACATCTTCCCCTTCAAGAAGCGTTTGGCTAAGGCTGTTCTTGTTTAATGGGCAAAGGGATATTTGGAAGCCCATAGAGGGCTAGGGTGAAAAAGGAAATATCTTCCGTTCAAAACTGGAAAGAAGCTTTCTCAGAGACTGCTCTGTGTTCTGTTAATTCATCTCACAGAGTTACATCTTTCCCTTCAAGAAGCCTTTCGCTAAGGCTGTTCTTGTGGAATTGGCAAAAGGATATTTGGAAGCCCATAGAGGGCAATGGTGAAAACGGAAATAACTTTCGTTCAAAACTGGAAAGAAGCTTTCTGAGAAACTGCTCTGTGTTCTGTTAATTCATCTCACAGAGTTACATCTTTCCCTTCAAGAATGCTTTCGCTAAGGCTGTTCCTGAGGAATTGGAAAAGGGATATTTGGAAGCCCATAGAGGGCTAGGGTGAAAAAGGAAATATCTTCGGTTCAAAACTGGAAAGAAGCTTTCTGAGAAACTGCTCTGTGTTCTGTTAATTCGTCTCACAGAGTTACATCTTTCCCTTCAAGAAACCTTTCGCTAAGGGTGTTCTTGTGGAATTGGCAAAGGGATATTTGGAAGCCCATAGGGGGCTATGGGGAAAAAGGAAATATCTTCCGTTCAAAACTGGAAAGAAGCATTCTGAGAAACTGCTCTGTGTTCTCTTAAATCATCTCACAGAGTTACATCATTCCCTTCAAGGAGCCTTTCGCTAAGGCTGTTCTTGTGGAATTGGCAAAGGGAATTTGGAAGCCCATAGTGGGCTATGGTGAAAAAGGAAATATCTTCCGTTCAAAACTGGAAAGAAGCTTTCTGAGAAACTGCTCTGTGTTCTGTTAATTCATCTCACAGATTTACATCGTTCACTTCAAGAAGCCTTTCGCTAAGGCTGTTCTTGTGTAATTAGCAAAGGGATATTTGGAAGCCCATAGAGGGCTAGGTAGAAAAAGGAAATATCTTCCGTTCAAAACTGGAAAGAAGCTTTCTGAGAAACTGCTCTGTGTTCTCTTAATTCATCTCACAGAGTTACATATTTCACTTCAAGAAGCCTTTCGCTAAGGCTGTTCTTGTGGAATTCGCAAAGGGATATTTGGACGCCCATAGAGGGCTAAGGTGAAAAAGGAAATATCTTCCTTTCAAAATTGGAAAGAAGCTTTCTGAGAAACTGCTCTGTGTTCTGTTAATTCATCTCACAGGGTTACATCTTCCCCTTCAAGAAGCGTTTCGCTAAGGCAGTTCTTGTGGAATTGGCAAAGGGATATTTGGAAGCCCATAGAGGGCTATGGTGAAAAAGGAAATATCTTCCGTTCAAAACTGGAAAGAAGTTTTCTGAGAAACTGTTCTGTGTTCTGTTAATTCATCTCCCAGAGTTACATCTTTCCCTTCAAGAAGCTTTTCGCTAAGGCTTTTCTTGTGGAATTGGCAAAGGGATATTTGGAAGCCCATAGAGGGCTATGGTGAAAAAGGAAATATCTTCCGTTCAAAACTGGAAAGAAGCTTTCTGAGAAACTGCTCTGTGTTCTGTTAATTCATCTCACAGGGTTACATCTTCCCCTTCAAGAAGCGTTTCGCTAAGGCTGTTCTTGTGGAATTGGCAAAGGGATATTTGGAAGCCCATAGAGGGCTATGGTGAAAAAGGAAATATCTTCCGTTCAAAACTGGAAAGAAGCTTTCTGAGAAACTGCTCTGTGTTCTGTTAATTCATCTCCCAGAGTTACATCTTTCCCTTCAAGAAGCCTTTCGCTAAGGCTGTTCTTGTGGAATTGGCAAAGGGATATTTGGAAGCCCATAGAGGGCTATGGTGAAAAAGGAAATATCTTCCGTTCAAAACTGGAAAGAAGCTTTCTGAGAACCTGCTCTGTGTTCTGTTAATTCATCTCACAGAGTTACATCTTTCCCTTTAAGAATCCTTTCGCTAAGGCTGTTCTTGTGGAATTGGCAAAGTGATATTTGGAAGCCCATAGAGGGCCATGGTGAAAAAGGAAGTATCTTCCGTTCAAAACTGGAAAGAAGCTTTCTGAGAAACTGCTCTGTGTTCTGTTAATTCATCACACAGAGTTACATCTTTCCCTTCAAGAATCCTTTCGCTAATGCTGTTCTTGAGGAATTGGCAGAGGGATATTTGGAAGCCCATAGAGGGCTATGGTGAAAAAGGAAATATCTTCCGTTCAAAACTGGAAAGAAGCTTTATGAGAAACTGCTCTGTGTTCTGTTAAATCATCTCTCAGAGTTACATCTTCCCCTTCAAGAAGCGTTTGGCTAAGGCTGTTCTTGTGGAATGGGCAAAGGGATATTTGGAAGCCCATAGAGGGCTAGGGTGAAAAAGGAAATATCTTCCGTTCAAAACTGGAAAGAAGCTTTCTCAGAGACTGCTCTGTGTTCTGTTAATTCATCTCACAGAGTTACATCTTTCCCTTCACGAAGCCTTTCGCTAAGGCTGTTCTTGTGGAATTGGCAAAAGGATATTTGGAAGCCCATAGAGGGCAATGGTGAAAACGGAAATATCTTTCGTTCAAAACTGGAAAGAAGCTTTCTGAGAAACTGCTCTGTGTTCTGTTAATTCATCTCACAGAGATACATCTTTCCCTTCAAGAAGCCTTTCGCTAAGGCTGTTCTTGTGTAATTGGCAAAGGGATATTTGGAAGCCCATAGAGGGCTATGGTGAAAAAGGAAATATCTTCCGTTCAAAACTGGAAAGAAGCTTTCTGAGAAACTGCTCTGTGTTCTGTTAATTCATCTCACAGAGTTACATCTTTCCCTTCAAGAAGCCTTTCGCTAACGCTGTTCTTGTGGAATTGGCAAAGGGATATTTGGACGCCCATAGTGGGCTGTGGTGAAAAAGGAAATATCTTCCGTTCAAAACTGGAAAGAAGCTTTCTGAGAAACTGCTCTGTGTTCTCTTAATTCATCTCACAGAGTTACATCTTTCCCTTCAAGAAGCCTTTCGCTAAGGCTGTTCTTGTGGAATTGGCAAAGGGATATTTAGAAGCCCATAGAGGGCTATGGTGAAAAAGGAAATATCTTCCGTTCAAAACTGGAAAGAAGCTTTCTGAGAAACTGCTCTGTGTTCTGTTATATCATCTCACAGAGTTACATCTTCCCCATCGGGAAGCGTTTCGCTAAGACTGTTCTTCTGGAATTGGCAAAGGGATATTTGGAAGCCCATAGAGGGCTATGGTGAAAAAGGAAATATCCTTCGTTCAAAACTGGAAAGAAGCTTTCTGAGAAACTGCTCTGTGTTCTGTTATTTCATCTCACAGAGTTACATCTTTCCCTTCAAGAAGCCTTTCGCTAAGGCTGTGCTTTTGGAATTGGCAAAGGGATATTTGGAAGCCCATAGAGGGCTATGGTGAAAAAGGAAATATCTTCCGTTCAAAACTGGAAAGAAGCTTTCTGTGAAACTGCTCTGTGTTCTGTTAAATCATTTCACAGAGTTACATCTTCCCCATCAAGAAGCGTTTCGCTAAGGCTGCTCTTGTGGAATTGGCAAAGGGATATTTGGAAGCCCATAGGGGGCTATGGTGAAAAAGGAAATATCTTCCGTTCAAAACTGGAAAGAAGCTTTCTGAGAAACTGCTCTGTGTTCTGTTAATTCATCTCCCAGAGTTACATCTTTCCCTTCAAGAAGCCGTTCGCTAAGGCTGTTCTTGTGGAATTGGCAAAGGGATATGTGGAAGCCCTTAGAGGGCTATGGTGAAAAAGGAAATATCTTCCGTTCAAAACTGGAAAGAAGCTTTCTGAGAAACTGCTCTGTGTTCTGTTAATTCATCTCACAGAGTTACATCTTTCCCTTCAAGAATCCTTTCGCTAAGGCTGTTCTTGTGGAATTGGCAAAGTGATATTTGGAAGCCCATAGAGGGCCATGGTGAAAAAGGAAGTATCTTCCGTTCAAAACTGGAAAGACGCTTTCTGAGAAACTGCTCTGTGTTCTGTTAATTCATCACACAGAGTTACATCTTTCCCTTCAAGAAGCCTTTCGCTAACGCTGTTCTTGTGGAATTGGCAAAGGGATATTTGGACGCCCATAGTGGGCTGCGGTGAAAAAGGAAATATCTTCCGTTCAAAACTGGAAAGAAGCTTTCTGAGAAACTGCTCTGTGTTCTGTTAATTCATCTCACAGAGTTACATCTTTCCCTTCAAGAAGCCTTTCGCTAAGGCTGTTCTTGTGGAATTGGCAAAGGGATATTTAGAAGCCCATAGAGGGCTATGGTGAAAAAGGAAATATCTTCCGTTGAAAACTGGAAAGAAGCTTTCTGAGAAACTGCTCTGTGTTCTGTTATATCATCTCACAGAGTTACATCTTCCCCATCTGGAAGCGTTTCGCTAAGACTGTTCTTCTGGAATTGGCAAAGGGATATTTGGAAGCCCATAGAGGGCTATGGTGAAAAAGGAAATATCTTCCGTTCAAAACTGGAAAGAAGCTTTCTGAGAAACTGCTCTGTGTTCTGTTAATTCATCTCACAGAGTTACATCTTTCCTTTCAAGAAGCCTTTCGCTAAGGCTGTTCTTGTGGAATTGGCAAAGGGATATTTGGAAGCCCATAGAGGGCTATGGTGAAAAAGGAAATATCTTCCGTTCAAAACTGGAAAGAAGCTTTCTGAGAAACTGCTCTGTGTTCTGTTAATTCAGCTCACAGAGTTACATCTTTCCCTTCAAGAAGCCTTTCGCTAAGGCTGTTCTTGTGGAATTGGCAAAGGGATATTTGGACGCCCATAGTGGGCTATGGTGAAAAAGGAAATATCTTCCGTTCAAAACTGGAAAGAAGCTTTCTGAGAAACTGCTCTGTGTTCTGTTAAATCATCTCACAGAGTTACATCTTCCCCATTGAGAAGCGTTTCGCTAAGACTGTTCTTCTGGAATTGGCAAAGGGATATTTGGAAGCCCATAGAGGGCTATGGTGAAAAAGGAAATATCTTCCGTTCAAAACTGGAAAGAAGCTTTCTGAGAAACTGCTCTGTGTTCTGTTAATTCATCTCACAGAGTTACATCTTTCCCTTCAAGAATCCTTTCGCTAAGGCTGTACTTGTGGAATTCGCAAAGGGATATTTGGAAGCCCATAGTGGCCTATGGTGAAAAAGGAATTATCTTCCGTTCAAAACTGGAAAGATGATTTCTGAGAAACTGCTCTGTGTTCTGTTAATTCATCTCACAGAGTTACATCTTTCCCTTCAAGAAGCCTTTCGCTAAGGCTGTTCTTGTGGAATTGGAAAAGGGATATTTGGAAGCCCTTAGAGGGCTATGGTGGAAAAGGAAATATCTTCCGTTCAAAACTGGAAAGAATCTTTCCGAGAAACTACTCTGTGTTCTGTTAATTCATCTCACAGAGTTACATCTTTCCCTTCAAGAAGCCTTTCGCTAAGGCCGTTCTTGTGGAATTGGCAAAGTGATATTTGGAAGCCCATAGAGGGCTATGGTGAAAAAGGAATTACCTTCCGTTCAAAACTGGAAAGAAGCTTTCTGGGAAACTGCTCTGTGTTCTGTTAATTCAGCTCACAGAGTTACATCTTTCACTTCATGAAGCCTTTCGCTAAGGCTGTTCTTGTGGAATTGGCAAAGTGATATTTGGAAGCCCATAGAGGGCTATGGTGAAAAAGGAAATATCTTCCGTTCAATACTGGAAAGAAGCTTTCTGAGAAACTGCTCTGGGTTCTGTTAACTCATCTCACAGAGTTACATCTTTCCCTTCAAGAAGACTTTCGCTAAGGCTGTTCTTTTGGAATTGTCAAAGTGATATTTGGAAGCCCATAGAGGATTACGGTGAAAAAGGAAATATCTTCAGTTCAAAAGTGGAAAGAAGCTTTCTGAGAAACTGCTCTGTGTTCTGTTAATTCATCTCACAGAGTTACATCTTTCCCTTCAAGAATCCTTTCCCTAAGGCTGTTCTTGTGGAACTGGCAAAGGGATATTTGGAAGCCCATAGAGGGCTATTTTTAAAAAGGAAATACCTTCCGTTCAAAACTGGTAAGAAGCTTTCTGAGAAACTGCTCTGTGTTCTGTTAACTCATCTCACAGATTTACATCTTTCGCTTCAAGAAGCCTTTTGCTAAGGCTGTTCTTTTGGAATTGGCAAAGTGATATTTGGAAGCCGATAGAGGACTACGGTGAAAAAGGAAATATCTTCAGTTCAAAATTGGAAAGAAGCTATCTGAGAAACTGCTCTGTGTTCTGTTAATTCATCTCACAGAGTTACATCTTTCCCTTCAAGAAACCTTTCGCTAAGGCTGTTCTTGTGGAATTGGCCAAGTGATATTTGGAAGCCCATATAGGGCTATGGTGAAAAAGGAAATATCTTCCGTTCAAAACTGGAAAGAAGCTTTCTGAGAAAATGCTCTGTGTTCTGTTAATTCATCTCACAGAGTTACATCTTTCCCTTCAAGAAGCCTTTCACTAAAGTTGTTCTTGTGGCATTGGCAAAGGGATATTTGGAAGCCCATAGAGGGCTATGGTGAAAAAGGAAATATCTTCCGTTCAAAACTGGAAAGAAGCTTTCTGAGAAACTGCTCTGTGTTCTGTTAATTCATCTCACAGAGTTACATCTTTGCCTTCAAGAAGCCTTTCGCTAAGGCTGTTCTTGTGGAATTGGAAAAGGGATATTTGGGAGCCCATAGTGGGCTATGGTGAAAAAGGAAATATCTTCCGTTCAAAAGTGGAAAGAAGCTTTCTGAGAAACTGCTCTGTGTTCTGTTAATTCATCTCACAGAGTTACATCTTTTCCTTCAAGCAGCCTTTCGCTAAGGCTGTTCTTGTGGAATTGGCAAAGAGATATTTGGAAGCCCATGGAAGGCTATGGTGAAAAAGGAAATATCTTCCGTTCAAAACTGGAAAGAAACTTTCTGAGAAGCTTATCTGTGTTCTGTTAGTTCATCTCACAGAGTTACATCTTTCCCTTCAAGAAGCCTTTCGCTAAGGCTGTTCTTGTGGAATTGGCAAAGGAATATTTGGAAGCCCATAACGGGCTATGGTGAAAAAGGAAATATCTACCGTTCAAAACTGGAAAGAAGCTTTCTGAGAAACTGCTCTGTGTTCTGTTAACTCATCTCACAGAGTTACATCTTTCCCTTCAAGAAGCCTTTCGCTAAGGCTGTTCTTTTGGAATTGGCAAAGTGATATTTGGAAGCCCATAGAGGACTACGGTGAAAAAGGAAATATCTTCAGTTCAAAAGTGGAAAGAAGCTTTCTGAGAAACTGCTCTGTGTTCTGTTATTTCATCTCACATAGTTACATCTTTCCCTTCAAGAATCCTTTCGCTAAGGCTGTTCTTGTGGAACTGGCAAAGGGATATTTGGAAGCCCATGGAGGGCTATGGTGAAAAAGGAAATATCTTACGTTCAAAACAGGAAAGATGCTTTCTGAGAAACCGCTCTGTGTTCTGTTAATTCATCTCACAGAGTTACATCTTTCCCTTCAAGAAGTCTTTCGCTAAGGCTGTTCTTGTGGAATTGGCAAAGGGATATTTGGAAGCCCATAAATTCCTATGGTGGAAAAGGAAATATCTTCCGTTCAAAACTGGAAAGATGCTTTCTGAGAAACTGCTCTGTGTTCTGTTAATTCATCTCACAGAGTTAAATCTTTCCCTTCAAGAAGCCATTCGCTAAGGCCGTTCTTGTGGAATTGGCAAAGTGATATTTGGAAGCCCATAGAGGGCTATGGTGAAAAAGGAAATATCTTCCGTTCAATACTGGAAAGAAGCTTTCTGAGAAACTTCTCTGGGTTCTGTTAACTCATCTCACAGAGTTACATCTTTCCCTTCAAGAAGACTTTCGCTAAGGCTGTTCTTTTGGAATTGTCAAAGTGATATTTGGAAGCCCATAGAGGACTACGGTGAAAAAGGAAATATCTTCAGTTCAAAAGTGGAAAGAAGCTTTCTGAGAAACTGCTCTGTGTTCTGTTAATTCATCTCACAGAGTTACATCTTTCCCTTCAAGAATCCTTTCCCTAAGGCTGTTCTTGTGGAACTGGCAAAGGGATATTTGGAAGCCCATAGAGGGCTATTTTGAAAAAGGAAATACCTTCCGTTCAAAACTGGAAAGAAGCTTTCTGAGAAACTGCTCTGTGTTCTGTTAACTCATCTCACAGATTTACATCTTTCGCTTCAAGAAGCCTTTTGCTAAGGCTGTTCTTTTGGAATTGGCAAAGTGATATTTGGAAGCCGATAGAGGACTACGGTGAAAAAGGAAATATCTTCAGTTCAAAATTGGAAAGAAGCTATCTGAGAAACTGCTCTGTGTTCTGTTAATTCATCTCACAGAGTTACATCTTTCCCTTCAAGAAACCTTTCGCTAAGGCTGTTCTTGTGGAATTGGCCAAGTGATATTTGGAAGCCCATATAGGGCTATGGTGAAAAAGGAAATATCTTCCGTTCAAAACTGGAAAGAAGCTTTCTGAGAAACTGCTCTGTGTTCTGTTAATTCATCTCACAGAGTTACATCTTTCCCTTCAAGAAGCCTTTCGCTAAGGCTGTTCTTGTGGAATTGGCAAAGTGATATTTGGAAGCCCATAGATGGCTATGGTGAAAAAGGAAATATCTTCCGTTCAATACTGGAAAGAAGCTTTCTGAGAAACTGCTCTGTGTTCTGTTAATTCATCTCACAGAGTTACATCTTTCCCTTCAAGAAGCCTTTCGCTAAGGTTGTTCTTGTGGAATTGGCAAAAGGATATTTGGAAGCCCGTAGAGGGCTATGGTGAAAAAGGAAATATTTTCCCATCAAAACTGGAAAGAAGCTTTCTGAGAGACTGCTCTGTGTTCTGTTAATTCATCTCACAGAGATTCATCTTTCCCTTCAAGAAGTCTTTCACTAAGGCTGTTCTTGTGGAATTGTCAAAGGGATATTTGGAAGCCCATAGTGGACTATGGTGAAAAAGGAAATATCTTCCGTTCAAAAGTGGAAGGAAGCTTTCTGAGAAACTGCTCTGTGTTCTGTTTATTCATCTCACAGAGTTCCATCTTTCCCTTCAAGAAGCATTTCGCTAAGGCTGTTCTTGTGGAATTGGCAAAGGGATATTTGGAAGCCCATATAGGGGTATGGTGAAAAAGGAAGTATCTTCCGTTCAAAACTGGAAAGAAGCTTTCTGAGAAACTGCTCTGTGTTCTGTTAATTCATCTCACAGAGTTACATCTTTCCCTTCAAGAAGTCTTTCACTAAGGCTGTTCTTGTGGAATTGTCAAAGGGATATTTGGAAGCCCATAGTGGACTATGGTGAAAAAGGAAATATCTTCCGATCAAAAGTGGAAGGAAGCTTTCTGAGAAACTGCTCTGTGTTCTGTTTATTCATCTCACAGAGTTACATCTTTCACTTCAAGAAGCCTTTCGCTAAGGCTGTTCTTGTGGAATTGGCAAAGGGATATTTGGAAGCCAGTATAGGGGTATGGTGAAAAAGGAAGTATCTTCCGTTCAAAACTGGAAAGAAGCTTTCTGAGAAACTGCTCTGTGTTCTGTTAATTCATCTCACAGAGTTACATCTTTCCCTTCAAGAAGCCTTTCGCTAAGGCTGTTCTTGTGGAATTGGGAAAGGGATATTTGGAAGCCCATAGAGGGCCATGGTGAAAAAGGAAATATCTTCCGTTCAAAACTGGAAAGAAGCTTTCTGGGAAACTGCTCTGTGTTCTGTTAATTCATCTCACAGAGTTACATTTTGCCTTCAAGAAGCCTTTCGCTAAGGCTGTTCTTGTGGAATTGGCAAAGGGATATTTGGAAGCCAATAGAGGGCTATGGTGAAAAAGGAAATATCTTCCGTTCAAAACTGGAAATAATCTTTCTGAGAAACTCCTCTGTGTTCTGTTAATTCACCTCACAGAGTTACATCTTTCCCTTCAAGAAGCCTTTCGCTAAGGCTGTTCTTGTGGAATTGGCAAAGGGATATTTGGAAGCCCATAGAGGGCTATGGTGAAAAAGGAAATATCTTCCGTTCAAAACTGGAAAGAAGCTTTCTGAGAAACTGCTCTGTGTTCTGTTAATTCATCTCACAGTGTTACATCTTTCCCTTCAAGAAGCCTTTCGCTAAGGCTGTTCTTGTGGAATTAGCAAAGTGATATTTGGAAGCCCATAGAGGGCTATGGTGAAGAAAAATACCTTCCCTTCAAAACTGGAAAGAAGCTTTCTGAGAAACTGCTCTGTGTTCTGTTAATTCATCTCACAGAGTTACATCTTTCCCTTCAAGAAGCCTTTCGCTAAGGTTGTTCTTGTGGAATTGGCAAAGGGATATTTGGAAGCCCATAGACGGCTATGGTGAAAAAGGAAATATTTTCCGATCAAAACTGGAAAGAAGCTTTCTGAGCAACTGCTCTGTGTTCTGTTAATTTATCTCACAGTGTTACATCTTTCCCTTCAAGAGGCCTTTCGCTAAGGCTGTTCTTGTGGAATTGGCAAAGGGATATTTGGAAGCCCATAGTGGGCTATGGTGAAAAAGGAAATATCTTCCGTTCAAAAGTGGAAGGAAGCTTTCTGAGAAACTGCTCTGTGTTCTGTTAATTCATCTCACAGAGTTACATCTTTCACTTCAAGAAGCCTTTCGCTAAGGCTGTTCTTGTGGAAATGGCAAAGTGATATTTGGAAGCCAATAGTGGGCAATGGTGAAAAAGGAAATATCTTCCGCTCAAAAGCGGAAGGAAGCTTTCTGAGAAACTGCTCTGTGTTCTGCTAATTCATCTCACAGAGTTACATCTTTCACTTCAAGAAGCCTTTCGCTAAGCCTGTTCTTGTGGAATTGGCAAAGGGATATTTGGAAGCCCATATAGTGGTATGGTGAAAAAGGAAGTATCTTCCGTTCAAAACTGGAAAGAAACTTTCTGAGAAACTGCTCTGTGTTCTGTTAATTCATCTCACAGAGTTACGTCTTTCCCTTCAAGAAGCCTTTCGCTAAGGCTGTTCTTGTGGAATTGGGAAAGGGATATTTGGAAGCCCATAGAGGGCTACGGTGAAAAAGGAAATATCTTCCGTTAAAAATTGGAAAGAAGCTTTCTGAGAAACTGCTCTGTGTTCTGTTAATTCATCTCACAGAGTTACATCTTTCCCTTCAAGAAGCCTTTCGCTAAGGCTGTTCTTGTGGAATTGGCAAAGGGATATTTGGAAGCCCATAGAAATCTCTGGTGAAAAAGGAAATATCTTCCGTTCAAAACTGGAAAGAAGCTTTCTGAGAAACTGCTCTGTGTTCTGTTAATTCATCTCACAGAGTTACATCTTTCCCTTCAAGAAGCCTTTCGCTAAGGCTGTTCTTGTGGAATGGGCAAGAGGATATTTGGAAGCCCATAGAGGTCTATGGTGAAAAAGGAAATAGCTTCCGTTCAAAAATGGAAAAAAGCTGTCTGAGAAACTGCTCTGTGTTCTGTTAATTCATGTCACAGAGTTACATCTTTCCCTTCAAGAAGCCTTTCGCTAAGGCTGTTCTTGTGGAATTGGCAAAGGGATATTTGGAAGCCCATAGAGGGATATGGTCAAAAAGGAAATATCTTCCGTTCAAAATTGGAAAGAAGCTTTCTGAGAAACTTCTCTGTGTTCAGTTAATTCGTCTCACAGAGTTACATCTTTCCCTTCAAGAAGCCTTTCGCTAAGGCTGTTCTTGTGGAATTGGCAAAGCGATATTTGGAAGCCCGTAGAGGGCTATGGTGAAAAAGGAAATATCTTCCGTTCAAAACTGGAAAGAAACTTTCTGAGAAACTGCTCTGTGTTCTGTTAATTCATCTCACAGAGTTACATCTTTCCCTTCAAGAAGCCTTTCGCTAAGGCTGTTCTTGTGGAATTGGCAAAGGGATATTTGGAAGCCCATAGAGGGCTATGTTGAAAAAGGAAATATCTTCCGTTCAAAACTGGAAAGAAGCTGTCTGAGAAACTGCTCTGTGTTCTGTTAATTCATGTCACAGAGTTACATCTTTCCCTTAAAGAAGCCTTTCGCTAAGGCTGTTCTTGTGGAATTGGCAAAGGGATATTTGGAAGCCCATAGAGGGCTATGGTGAAAAAGGAAACATCTTCCGTTAAAAACTCGAAAGAAGCTGTCTGAGAAACTGCTCTGTGTTCTGTTAATTCATGTCACAGAGTTACATCTTTCCCTTCAAGAAGCCTTTCGCTAAGGCTGTTCTTGTGGAATAGGCAAAGAGATATTTGGAAGCCCATAGAGGGCTATGGTGAAAAAGTAAATATCTTCCGTTCAAAACTGGAAAGCAGCTTTCTGAGAAATTTCTCTGAGTTCTGCTAATTCATCTCACAGAGTTACATCTTTCCCTTCAATAAGCCCTTCGCTAAGGCTATTCTTGTGGAATTGGCAAAGTGGTATTTGGAAGCCCATAGAGGGCTATGGTGGAAAAGGAAATATCTTCCGTTCAAAACTCTAAAGAAGCTTTCTGAGAAACTGCTCTGTGTTCTGTTAATTCATCTCACAGGGTCACATCTTTCCCTTCAAGAAGCCTTTCGCAAAGGCTATTCTTGTGGAATTGGCAAAGGGATATTTGGAAGCCCATAGAGGGCTATGGTGAAAAAGGAAATATCTTCCGTTCAAAGCTGGAAAGAAGCTTTCTGAGAAACTGCTTTGTGTTCTGTTAATTCATCTCACAGAGTTACATCTTTCCCTTCAAGAAGCCTTTCGCTAAGGCTGTTCTTGTGGAATTGGCAAAGTGATATTTGGAAGCCCATGGAAAGCTATGGTGAAAAAGGAAATATCTTAAGTTCAAAACTGGAAAGAAGCTTTCTGAGAAACTGCTCTCTGTTCTGTTAATTCATCTCACAGAGTTACATCTTTCCCTTCAAGAAGCCTTTCGCTAAGGCTGTTGTTGTGGAATTGGCAAAGTGATATTTGGAAGCCCATAGAGGGCTCTGGTGAAAAAGGAAATATCTTCCGTTCAAAACTGGAAAGAAACTTTCTGAGAAACTGCTCTGTGTTCTGTTAATTCATCTCACAGCGTTACATCCTTCCCTTCAAGAAGCCTTTCGCTAAGGCTGTTCTTGTGGAATTCGCAAAGTGATATTTGGAAGCACATAGAGGGCTATGGTGAAGAAAGAAATATCTTCCCTTCAAAACTGGAAAGAAGCTTTCTGAGAAACTGCTCTGTGTTCTGTTAATTCATCTCACAGAGTTGCAACTTTCCCTTCAAGAAGCCTTTCGCTAAGGTTGTTCTTGTGTAATTGGCAAAGGGATATTTGGAAGCCCATAGAGGGCTATTTTGAAAAAGGAAATATTTTCCAATCAAAACTGGAAAGAAGCTTTCTGAGAATCTGCTCTGTGTTCTGTTAATTCATCTCACAGAGTTACATCTTTCCCTTCAAGAAGCCTTTCGCTAAGGCTGTTCTTGTGGAATGGTCAAAGGGATATTTGGAAGCCCATAGTGGGCTATGGTGAAAAAGGAACTATCTTCCGTTCAAAACTGGAAAGAAGCTTTCTGAGAAACTGCTCTGTGTTCTGTTAATTCATCTCACAGAGTTACATCTATCCCTTCAAGAAGCCTTTCGCTAAGGCTGTTCTTGTGGAATTGGGAAAGGGATATTTGGAAGCCCATAGAGGGCCATGGTGAAAAAGGAAATATCTTCCGTTCAAAACTGGAAAGAAGCTTTCTGGGAAGCTGCTCTGTGTTCTGTTAATTCATCTCACAGAGTTACATCTTTCACTTCAAGAAGCCTTTCGCTAAAGCTGTTCTAGTGGAATTGGCAAAGGGATATTTGGAAGCCAATAGAGGGCTATGGTGAAAAAGGAAATATCTTCCGTTCAAAACTGGAAATAATCTTTCTGAGAAACTCCTTTGTGTTCTGTTAATTCATCTCACAGAGTTACATCTTTCCCTTCAAGAAGCCTTTCGCTAAGGCTGTTCTTGTGGAATTGGCAAAGGGATATTTGGAAGCCCATGGAGGGCTATGGTTAAAAAGGAAATATCTTCCGTTCAAAACTGGAAAGAAGCTTTCTGAGAAACTGCTCTGTGTTCTGTTAATTCATCTCACAGAGTTACATCTTTCCCTTCAAGAAGCCTTTCGCTAAGGCCGTTCTTGTGGCATTGGCAAAGTGATATTTGGGAGCCCATAGAGGGCTATGGTGAAAAAGGAAATATCTTCCGTTGAAAAGCGGAAGGAAGCTTTCTGAGAAACTGCTTTGTGTTCTGTTAATTCATCTCGCAGAGTTACATCTTTCACTTCAAGAAGCCTTTCCCTAAAGCTCTTGTTGTGGAATTGGGAAAGGGATATTTGGAAGCCCATAGAGGGCTAGGGTGAAAAAGGAAATATCTTCCGTTCAAAACTGGAAAGAAGCTTTCTGAGAAACTGCTCTGTGTTCTGTTAATTCATCTCACAGACTTACATCTTTCCTTTCAATAAGTCTTTCGCTAAGGCTGTTCTTGTAGAATTGGCAATGGGATATTTGGAAGCCCATAGAGGGCTCTGGTGAAAAAGGAAATATCTTCTGTTCAAAACTGGAAAGAAGCTTTCTGAGAAACTGCTCTGTGTTCTTTTAATTCATCTCACAGAGTTACATCTTTCCCTTCAAGAGGCCTTTCGCTAAGGCTGTTCTTGTGGAATTAGCAAAGTGATATTTGGAAGCCCATAGAGGGCTACGGTGAAGAAAGAAATATCTTCCCTTCAAAACTGGAAAGAAGCTTTCTGAGAAACTGCTCTGTGTTCTGTTAATTCATCTCACAGAGTTACATCTTTCCCTTCAAGAAGCCTTTCGCTAAGGTTGTTCTTGTGGAATTGGCAAAGGGATATTTGGAAGCCCCCAGAGGGCTATGGTGAAAAAGGAAATATTTTCCGATCAAAACTGGAAAGAAGCTTTCTGAGAAACTGCTCTGTGTTCTGTTAATTCATCTCACAGTGTTACATCTTTCCTTTCAAGAGGCCTTTCGCTAAGGCTGTTCTTGTGGAATTGTCAAAGGGATATTTGGAAGCCGATAGTGAGCTATGGTGAAAAAGGAAATATCTTCCGTTCAAAAGTGGAAGGAAGCTTTCTGAGAAACTGCTCTGTGTTCTGTTAATTCATCTCACAGAGTTACAGCTTTCACTTCAAGAAGGCTTTCGCTAAGGCTGTTATTGTGGAATTGGCAAAGGGATATTTGGAAGCCCACAGAGGGCTACGGTGAAAAAGGAAATATCTTCCGTTCAAAACTGGAAAGAAGCTTTCTGAGAAACTGCTCTGTGTTTTGTTAATTCATCTCACAGAGTTACATCTTTCCCTTCAAGAAGCCTTTCGCTAAGGCTGTTCTTGTGGAATTGGCAAAGTGATATATTGAAGCCCATAGAGGGCAAAGGTGAAAAGGAAATATCTTCCGTTCAAAACTGGAAAGAAGCTTTCTGAGAAACCGCTCTGTGTTCTGTTAATTCGTCTCACAGAGTTACATCTTTCCCTTCAAGAAGCCTTTCGCTAAGGCCGTTCTTGTGGAATTGGCAAAGGGATATTTGGAAGCCCATAGAGGGCTATGGTGAAGAGGAAATATCTTCCGTTGAAAACTGGAAAGAAGTTTTCTGAGAAACTGATCTGTGTTCTGTTAATTCATCTCACAGAGTTACATCTTTCCCTTCAAGAAGCCTTTCGCTAAGGCTGTTCTTGTGGAATGGGCAAGAGGATATTTGGAAGCCCATAGAGGTCTATGGTGAAAAAGGAAATAGCTTCCGTTCAAAAATGGAAAAAAGCTGTCTGAGAAACTGCTCTGTGTTCTGTTAATTCATGTCACAGAGTTACATCTTTCCCTTCAAGAAGCCTTTCGCTAAGGCTGTTCTTGTGGAATTGGCAAAGGGATATTTGGAAGCCCATAGAGGGATATGGTCAAAAAGGAAATATCTTCCGTTCAAAATTGGAAAGAAGCTTTCTGAGAAACTTCTCTGTGTTCTGTTAATTCGTCTCACAGAGTTACATCTTTCCCTTCAAGAAGCCCTTCGCTAAGGCTATTCTTGTGGAATTGGCAAAGTGGTATTTGGAAGCCCATAGAGGGCTATGGTGGAAAAGGAAATATCTTCCGTTCAAAACTCTAAAGAAGCTTTCTGAGAAACTGCTCTGTGTTCTGTTAATTCATCTCACAGGGTCACATCTTTCCCTTCAAGAAGCCTTTCGCAAAGGCTATTCTTGTGGAATTGGCAAAGGGATATTTGGAAGCCCATAGAGGGCTATGGTGAAAAAGGAAATATCTTCCGTTCAAAGCTGGAAAGAAGCTTTCTGAGAAACTGCTTTGTGTTCTGTTAATTCATCTCACAGAGTTACATCTTTCCCTTCAAGAAGCCTTTCGCTAAGGCTGTTCTTGTGGAATTGGCAAAGTGATATTTGGAAGCCCATGGAAAGCTATGGTGAAAAAGGAAATATCTTAAGTTCAAAACTGGAAAGAAGCTTTCTGAGAAACTGCTCTCTGTTCTGTTAATTCATCTCACAGAGTTACATCTTTCCCTTCAAGAAGCCTTTCGCTAAGGCTGTTGTTGTGGAATTGGCAAAGTGATATTTGGAAGCCCATAGAGGGCTCTGGTGAAAAAGGAAATATCTTCCGTTCAAAACTGGAAAGAAACTTTCTGAGAAACTGCTCTGTGTTCTGTTAATTCATCTCACAGCGTTACATCCTTCCCTTCAAGAAGCCTTTCGCTAAGGCTGTTCTTGTGGAATTCGCAAAGTGATATTTGGAAGCACATAGAGGGCTATGATGAAGAAAGAAATATCTTCCCTTCAAAACTGGAAAGAAGCTTTCTGAGAAACTGCTCTGTGTTCTGTTAATTCATCTCACAGAGTTGCAACTTTCCCTTCAAGAAGCCTTTCGCTAAGGTTGTTCTTGTGTAATTGGCAAAGGGATATTTGGAAGCCCATAGAGGGCTATTTTGAAAAAGGAAATATTTTCCAATCAAAACTGGAAAGAAGCTTTCTGAGAATCTGCTCTGTGTTCTGTTAATTCATCTCACAGAGTTACATCTTTCCCTTCAAGAAGCCTTTCGCTAAGGCTGTTCTTGTGGAATTGTCAAAGGGATATTTGGAAGCCCATAGTGGGCTATGGTGAAAAAGGAACTATCTTCCGTTCAAAACTGGAAAGAAGCTTTCTGAGAAACTGCTCTGTGTTCTGTTAATTCATCTCACAGAGTTACATCTATCCCTTCAAGAAGCCTTTCGCTAAGGCTGTTCTTGTGGAATTGGGAAAGGGATATTTGGAAGCCCATAGAGGGCCATGGTGAAAAAGGAAATATCTTCCGTTCAAAACTGGAAAGAAGCTTTCTGGGAAACTGCTCTGTGTTCTGTTAATTCATCTCACAGAGTTACATCTTTCACTTCAAGAAGCCTTTCGCTAAAGCTGTTCTAGTGGAATTGGCAAAGGGATATTTGGAAGCCAATAGAGGGCTATGGTGAAAAAGGAAATATCTTCCGTTCAAAACTGGAAATAATCTTTCTGAGAAACTCCTTTGTGTTCTGTTAATTCATCTCACAGAGTTACATCTTTCCCTTCAAGAAGCCTTTCGCTAAGGCTGTTCTTGTGGAATTGGCAAAGGGATATTTGGAAGCCCATGGAGGGCTATGGTTAAAAAGGAAATATCTTCCGTTCAAAACTGGAAAGAAGCTTTCTGAGAAACTGCTCTGTGTTCTGTTAATTCATCTCACAGAGTTACATCTTTCCCTTCAAGAAGCCTTTCGCTAAGGCCGTTCTTGTGGCATTGGCAAAGTGATATTTGGGAGCCCATAGAGGGCTATGGTGAAAAAGGAAATATCTTCCGTTCAAAAGCGGAAGGAAGCTTTCTGAGAAACTGCTTTGTGTTCTGTTAATTCATCTCGCAGAGTTACATCTTTCACTTCAAGAAGCCTTTCCCTAAAGCTCTTGTTGTGGAATTGGGAAAGGGATATTTGGAAGCCCATAGAGGGCTAGGGTGAAAAAGGAAATATCTTCCGTTCAAAACTGGAAAGAAGCTTTCTGAGAAACTGCTCTCTGTTCTGTTAATTCATCTCACAGACTTACATCTTTCCTTTCAATAAGTCTTTCGCTAAGGCTGTTCTTGTAGAATTGGCAATGGGATATTTGGAAGCCCATAGAGGGCTCTGGTGAAAAAGGAAATATCTTCTGTTCAAAACTGGAAAGAATCTTTCTGAGAAACTGCTCTGTGTTCTTTTAATTCATCTCACAGAGTTACATCTTTCCCTTCAAGAGGCCTTTCGCTAAGGCTGTTCTTGTGGAATTAGCAAAGTGATATTTGGAAGCCCATAGAGGGCTACGGTGAAGAAAGAAATATCTTCCCTTCAAAACTGGAAAGAAGCTTTCTGAGAAACTGCTCTGTGTTCTGTTAATTCATCTCACAGAGTTACATCTTTCCCTTCAAGAAGCCTTTCGCTAAGGTTGTTCTTGTGGAATTGGCAAAGGGATATTTGGAAGCCCCCAGAGGGCTATGGTGAAAAAGGAAATATTTTCCGATCAAAACTGGAAAGAAGCTTTCTGAGAAACTGCTCTGTGTTCTGTTAATTCATCTCACAGTGTTACATCTTTCCTTTCAAGAGGCCTTTCGCTAAGGCTGTTCTTGTGGAATTGTCAAAGGGATATTTGGAAGCCGATAGTGAGCTATGGTGAAAAAGGAAATATCTTCCGTTCAAAAGTGGAAGGAAGCTTTCTGAGAAACTGCTCTGTGTTCTGTTAATTCATCTCACAGAGTTACAGCTTTCACTTCAAGAAGGCTTTCGCTAAGGCTGTTATTGTGGAATTGGCAAAGGGATATTTGGAAGCCCACAGAGGGCTACGGTGAAAAAGGAAATATCTTCCGTTCAAAACTGGAAAGAAGCTTTCTGAGAAACTGCTCTGTGTTTTGTTAATTCATCTCACAGAGTTACATCTTTCCCTTCAAGAAGCCTTTCGCTAAGGCTGTTCTTGTGGAATTGGCAAAGTGATATATTGAAGCCCATAGAGGGCAAAGGTGAAAAGGAAATATCTTCCGTTCAAAACTGGAAAGAAGCTTTCTGAGAAACCGCTCTGTGTTCTGTTAATTCGTCTCACAGAGTTACATCTTTCCCTTCAAGAAGCCTTTCGCTAAGGCCGTTCTTGTGGAAATGGCAAAGGGATATTTGGAAGCCCATAGAGGGCTATGGTGAAGAGGAAATATCTTCCGTTGAAAACTGGAAAGAAGTTTTCTGAGAAACTGATCTGTGTTCTGTTAATTCATCTCACAGAGTTACATCTTTCCCTTCAAGAAGCCTTTCGCTAAGGCTGTTCTTGTGGAATTGGCCAAGGGATATTTCGAAGCCCATAGAGGGCTATGTTGAAAAATAAAATATCTTCCGTTCAAAACTGGAAAGAAGCTTTCTGAGAAACTGCTCTGTGTTCTGTTAATTCATCTCACAGAGTTACATCTTTCCCTTCAAGAAGCCTTTCGCTAAGGTTGTTCTTGTGGAATTGGCAAAGGGATATTTGGAAGCCCGTAGAGGGCTATGGTGAAAAAGGAAATATTTTCCGATCAAAACTGGAAAGAAACTTTCTGAGAGACTGCTCTGTGTTCTGTTAATTCATCTCACAGAGATACATCTTTCCCTTCAAGAAGTCTTTCACTAAGGCTGTTCTTGTGGAATTGTCAAAGGGATATTTGGAAGCCCATAGTGGACTATGGTGAAAAAGGAAATATCTTCCGTTCAAAACTGGAAGGAAGCTTTCTGAGAAACTGCTCTGTGTTCTGTTTATTCATCTCACAGAGTTCCATCTTTCCCTTCAAGAAGCATTTCGCTAAGGCTGTTCTTGTGGAATTGGCAAAGGGATATTTGGAAGCCCATATAGGGGTATGGTGAAAAAGGAAGTATCTTCCGTTCAAAACTGGAAAGAAGCTTTCTGAGAAACTGCTCTGTGTTCTGTTAATTCATCTCACAGAGTTACATCTTTCCCTTCAAGAAGCCTTTCGCTAAGGCTGTTCTTGTGGAATTGGGAAAGGGATATTTGGAAGCCCATAGGGGGCCATGGTGAAAAAGGAAATATCTTCCGTTCAAAACTGGAAAGAAGCTTTCTGGGAAACTGCTCTGTGTTCTGTTAATTCATCTCACAGAGTTTCATTTTGCCTTCAAGAAGCCTTTCGCTAAGGCTGTTCTTGTGGAATTGGCAAAGGGATATTTGGAAGCCAATAGAGGGCTATGGTGAAAAAGGAAATATCTTCCGTTCAAAACTGGAAATAATCTTTCTGAGAAACTCCTCTGTGTTCTGTTAATTCATCTCACAGAGTTACATATTTCCCTTCAAGAAGCCTTTCGCTAAGGCTGTTCTTGTGGAATTGGCAAAGGGATATTTGGAAGCCCATAGAGGGCTATGGTGAAAAAGGAAATATCTTCCGTTCAAAACTGGAAAGAAGCTTTCTGAGAAACTGCTCTGTGTTCTGTTAATTCATCTCACATTGTTACATCTTTCCCTTCAAGAAGCCTTTCGCTAACGCCGTTCTTGTGGCATTGGCAAAGTGATATTTGGGAGCCCATAGAGGGCTATGATGAAAAAGGAAATATCTTCCGTTCAAAACTGGAAAGAAGCTTTCTGAGAAACTGCTCTGTGTTCTGTTAATTCATCTCTCAGACTTACATCTTTCCCTTCAAGAAGCCTTTCGCGAAGGCTGTTCTTGTGGAATTAGCAAAGTGATATTTGGAAGCCCATAGAGGGCTACGGTGAAGAAAGAAATACCTTCCCTTCAAAACTGGAAAGAAGCTTTCTGAGAAACTGCTCTGTGTTCTGTTAATTCATCTCACAGAGTTACATCTTTCCCTTCAAGAAGCCTTTCGCTAAGGCTGTTCTTGTGGAATTGGGAAACGGATATTTGGAAGCCCATAGAGGGCCATGGTGAAAAAGGAAATATCTTCCGTTCAAAACTGGAAAGAAGCTTTCTGGGAAACTGCTCTGTGTTCTGTTAATTCATCTCGCAAAGTTACATCTTTCACTTCAAGAAGCATTTCGCTAAGGCTCTTCTTGTGGAATTGGGAAAGGGATATTTGGAAGCCCATAGAGGGCTATGGTGAAAAAGGAAATATCTTCCGTTCAAAACTGGAAAGAAGCTTTCTGAGAAACTGCTCTGTGTTCTGTTAATTCATCTCACAGACTTACTTCTTTCCTTTCAATAAGCCTTTCGCTAAGGCTGTTCTTGTAGAATTGGCAAAGGGATATTTGGAAGCCCATAGAGGGCTCTGGTGAAAAAGGAAATATCTTCTGTTCAAAACTGGAAAGAAGCTTTCTGAGAAACTGCTCTGTGTTCTTTTAATTCATCTCACAGAGTTACATCTTTCCCTTCAAGAGGCCTTTCCCTAAGGCTGTTCTTGTGGAATTAGCAAAGTGATATTTGGAAGCCCTTAGAGGGCTATGGTGAAGAAAGAAATATCTTCCCTTCAAAACTGGAAAGAAGCTTTCTGAGAAACTGCTCTGTGTTCTGTTAATTCATCTCACAGAGTTACATCTTTCCCTTCAAGAAGCCTTTCGCTAAGGTTGTTCTTGTGGAATTGGCAAAGGGATATTTGGAAGCCCCCAGAGGGCTATGGTGAAAAAGGAAATATTTTCCGATCAAAACTGGAAAGAAGCTTTCTGAGAAACTGCTCTGTGTTCTGTTAATTCATCTCACAGTGTTACATCTTTCCTTTCAAGAGGCCTTTCGCTAAGGCTGTTCTTGTGGAATTGTCAAAGGGATATTTGGAAGCCGATAGTGAGCTATGGTGAAAAAGGAAATATCTTCCGTTCAAAAGTGGAAGGAAGCTTTCTGAGAAACTGCTCTGTGTTCTGTTAATTCATCTCACAGAGTTGCAGCTTTCACTTCAAGAAGGCTTTCGCTAAGGCTGTTATTGTGGAATTGGCAAAGGGATATTTAGAAGCCCATGAAGGGCTGCGGTGAAAAAGGAAATATCTTCCGTTCAAAACTGGAAAGAAGCTTTCTGAGAAACTGCTCTGTGTTTTGTTAATTCATCTCACATTGTTACATCTTTCCCTTCAAGAAGCCTTTCGCTAAGGCTGTTCTTGTGGAATTGGCAAAGTGATATTTGGATGCCCATAGAGGGCAATGGTGAAAAGGAAATATCTTCCGTTCAAAACTGGAAAGAAGCTTTCTGAGAAACCGCTCTGTGTTCTCTTAATTCGTCTCACAGAGTTACATCTTTACCTTCAAGAAGCCTTTCGCTAAGGCCGTTCTTGTGGAATTGGCAAAGGGATATTTGGAAGCCCATAGAGGGCTATGGTGAAGAGGAAATATCTTCCGTTGAAAACTGGAAAGAAGTTTTCTGAGAAACTGCTCTGTGTTCTGTTAATTCATCTCACATTGTTACATCTTTCCCTTCAAGAAGCCTTTCGCTAAGGCTGTTCTTGTGGAATTGGCAAAGTGATATTTGGAAGCCCATAGAGGGCAATGGTGAAAAGGAAATATCTTCCGTTCAAAACTGGAAAGAAGCTTTCTGAGAAACCGCTCTGTGTTCTCTTAATTCGTCTCACAGAGTTACATCTTTCCCTTCAAGAAGCCTTTCGCTAAGGCTGTTCTTGTGGAATTGGCAAAGGGATATTTGGAAGCCCATAGTGGGCTATGGTGAAAAAGGAAATATCTTCCGTTCAAAAGTGGAAGGAAGCTTTCTGAGAAACTGCTCTGTGTTCTGTTAATTCATCTCACAGAGTTACATCTTTCACTTCAAGAAGCCTTTCGCTAAGGCTGTTCTTGTGGAATTGGCAAAGGGATATTTGGAAGCCCATAGAGTTCTCTGGTGAAAAAGGAAATATCTTCCGTTCAAAACTGGAAAGAAGCTTTCTGAGAAACTGGTCTGTGTTCTGTTAATTCATCTCACAGAGTTACATCTTTCCCTTCAAGAAGCCTTTCGCTAAGGCTGTTCTTGTGAAATTGGCAAAGTGATATTTGGAAGCCCATAGAGGGCTATGGTGAAGAAAGAAATATCTTCCCTTCAAAACTGGAAAGAAGCTTTCTGAGAAACTGCTCTGTGTTCTGTTAATTCATCTCACAGACTTACATCTTTCCCTTCAAGAATCCTTTCGCTAAGGTTGTTCTTGTGGAATTGGCAAAGGGATATTTGGAAGCCCATAGAGGGCTATGGTGAAAAAGGAAATATTTTCCGATCAAAACTGTAAAGAAGCTTTCTGAGAAACTGCTCTGTGTTCTGTTAATTCATCTCAGAGAGCGACATCTTTCCCTTCAAGAAGCCTTTCGCTAAGGCTGTTCTTGTGGAATTGTCAAAGGGCTATTTGGAAGCCCATAGTGGGCAATGGTGAAAAAGGAAATATCTTCCGCTCAAAAGCGGAAGGAAGCTTTCTGAGAAACTGCTCTGTGTTCTGCTAATTCATCTCACAGAGTTACATCTTTCACTTCAAGAAGCCTTTCGCTAAGCCTGTTCTTGTGGAATTGGCAAAGGGATATTTGGAAGCCCATATAGGGGTATGGTGAAAAAGGAAGTATCTTCCGTTCAAAACTGGAAAGAAGCTTTCTGAGAAACTGCTCTGTGTTCTGTTAATTCATCTCACAGAGTTACGTCTTTCCCTTCAAGAAGCCTTTCGCTAAGGCTGTTCTTGTGGAATTGGGAAAGTGATATTTGGAAGCCCATAGAGGGCTACGGTGAAAAAGGAAATATCTTCCGTTAAAAAATGGAAAGAAGCTTTCTGAGAAACTGCTCTGTGTTCTGTTAATTCATCTCACAGAGTTACATCTTTCCCTTCAAGAAGCCTTTCGCTAAGGCTGTTCTTGTGGAATTGGCAAAGGGATATTTGGAAGCCCATAGAAATCTCTGGTGAAAAAGGAAATATCTTCCGTTCAACACTGGAAAGAAGCTTTCTGAGAAACTGCTCTGTGTTCTGTTAATTCATCTCACAGAGTTACATCTTTCCCTTCAAGAAGCCTTTCGCTAAGGCTGTTCTTGTGGAATTGGCAAAGGGATATTTGGAAGCCCTTAGAGGGCTATGGTGAAAAACTAAATATCTTCCTTTCAAAACTGGAAAGAAGCTTTCTGAGAAACTGTTCTGTGTTCTGTTAATTCAGCTCACAGAGTTACATCTTTCCCTTCAAGAAGCCTTTCGCTAAGGCTGTTCTTGTGGAATTGGCAAAGGGATATTTGGAAGCCAATAGAGGGCTCTGGTGAAAAAGAAAATATCTTCTGTTCAAAACTGGAAAGAAGCTTTCTGAGAAACTGCTCTGTGTTCTGTTAATTCATCTCACAGAGATACACCTTTCCCTTCAAGAAGCCTTTCGCTAAGGCTGTTCTTGTGGAAATGGCAAAGTGATATTTGGAAGCCCATACAGGGCTATGGAGAAAAAGGAAATATCTTCCGTTCAAAACTGTAAAGAAGCTTTCTGAGAAACTGATCTGTGTTCTGATAATTCATCTCACAGAGTTACATCTTTCCCTTCAAGACGCCTTTCGCTAAGGCTGTTCTTGTGGAATTGGCAAAGTGATATTTGGAAGCTCCTAGAGGGCTATGGTGAAAAAGGAAATATCTTCCGTTCAAAACTGGAAAGAACCTTTCTGAGGATCGGCTCTGTGTTCTGTTAATTCATCTCACAGAGTTACATCTTTCCCTTCAAGAAGCCTTTCGATAAGGCTGTTCTTTTGGAATTGGCAAGGTGATATTTGGAAGCCCATAGAGGTCTATGGTGAAAAAGGAAATAACTTCCGTTCAAAACTGGAAAGAAGCTTTCTGGGAAACTGCTCTGTGATTTTTTAATTCATCTCACAGAGTTACATATTTCCCTTCAAGAAGCCTTTCGCTAAGGCTGTTCTTGTGTAATTGGCAAAGTAATATTTGGAAGCCCATAGAGGGCTATGGTGAAAAAGGAAATATCTTCCATTCAAAACTGGAAAGAAGCTTTCTGAGAAACTGCTCTGTGTTCTGTTAATTCATCTCACAGAGTTACATCTTTCCCTTCAAGAAGCCTTTCCCTTAGGCCGTTCTTGTGGAATTGGCAAAGGGATATTTAGAAGCCCATAGAGGGCTATGGTGAAAAAGGAAATATCTTCCGTTGAAAACTGGAAAGAAGCTTTCTGAGAAACTGCTCTGTGTTCTGTTAATTCATCTCACAGAGTTACATCTTTCCCTTCAAGAAGCCTTTCCCTTAGGCCGTTCTTGTGGAATTGGCAAAGGGATATTTAGAAGCCCATAGAGGGCTATGGTGAAAAAGGAAATATCTTCCGTTCAAAACTGGAAAGAAGCTTTCTGAGAAACTGCTCTGTGTTCTGTTAATTCATCTCACAGAATTGCATCTTTCCCTTCAAAAAGCCTTTCGCTAAGGCTGTTCTTGTGGAATTGGCAAAGGGATATTTGGAAGCCCATAGAGGGCTCTGGTAAAAAAGGAAATATCTTCCGTTTTAAAATGGAAAGAAGCTTTCTGAAAAACTGCTCTGTGTTCTGTTAATTCATCTCACACAGTTACATCTTTCCCTTCAAGAAGCCTTTCGCTAAGGCTGTTCTTGTGGAATTGGCAAAGGAATATTTGGAACCCCTAGAGGGCTATGCTGAAAAAGGAAATATCTTCCGTTCAACACTGGAAAGAAGCTCTCTGAGAAACTGCTCTGTGTTCTGTTAATTCATCTCACAGAGTTACATCTTTCCCTTCAAGAAGCCTTTCGCTAAGGCTGTTCTTGTGGAATTGGCAAAGGGATATTTGGAAGCCCATAGAGGGCTATGGTGAAAAAGGAAATATCTTCCGTTCAAAACTGGAAAGAAGCTTTCTGAGAAACTGCTCTGTGTTCTGTTAATTCATCTCACAGAGTTACATCTTTCCCTTCAAGAAGCCTTTCGCTAAGGCTGTTCTTGTGGAAATGGCAAAGGGATATTTGGAAGCCCATAGAGGGCTATGGTGAAAAAGGAAATATCTTCCGTTCAAAACTGGAAACAAGCTTTCTGAGAAACTGCTCTGTGTTCTGTTAATTCATCTCACAGAGTTACATCTTTCCCTTCAAGAAGCCTTTCCCTGAGGCCGTTATTGTGGAATTGGCAAAGGGATATTTGGAAGCCCATAGAGGGCTATGGTGAAAAGGGAAATATCTTCCGTTGAAAACTGGAAAGAAGCTTTCTGAGAAACTCCTCTGTGTTCTGTTAATTCATCTCACAGAGTTACATCTTTCCCTTCAAGAAGCCTTTCGCTAAGGCTGTTCTTGTGGAATTGGCAAAGGGATATTTGGAAGCCCATAGAGGGCTATGGTGAAAAAGGAAATATCTTCCGTTCAAAACTGGAAAGAAGCTTTCTGAGAAACTGCTCTGTGTTCTGTTAATTCATCTCACAGAGTTACATCTTTCCCTTAAAGAAGCCTTTCGCTAAGGCTGTTCTTGTGGAATTAGCAAAGTGATATTTGGAAGCCCATAGAGGGCTATGGTGAAGAAAGAAATATCTTCCGTTCAAAACTGGAAAGAAGCTTTCTCAGAAACTGCTCTGTGTTCTGTTAATTCATCTCACAGAGTTACATCTTTCCCTTCAAGAAGCCTTTCGCTAAGGTTGTTCTTGTGGAATTGGCAAAGGGATATTTGGAAGCCCTTAGAGGGCTATGGTGAAAAAGGAAATATTTTCCGATCAAAACTGGAAAGAAGCTTTCTGAGAAACTGCTCTGTGGTCTGTTAATTCATCCCACAGAGTTACATCTTTCCCTTCAAGAACCCTTTCGCTAAGGCTGTTCTTGTGGAATTGTCAAAGGGATATTTGGAAGCCCATAGTGGGCTATGGTGAAAAAGGAAATATCTTCCGTTCAAAAGTGGAAAGAAGCTTTCTGAGAAACTGCTCTGTGTTCTGTTAATTCATCTCACAGAGTTACATCTTTCACTTCAAGAAGCCTTTCGCTAAGGCTGTTCTTGTGGAATTGGGAAAGGGATATTTGGAAGCCCATAGAGGGCTTTGGTGAAAAAGGAAATATCTTCCGTTCAATACTGGAAAGAAGCTTTCTGCGAAACTGCTCTTTGTTCTGTTAATTCATCTCACTGAGTTACATCTTTGCCTTCAAGAAGCCTTTCGCTAAGGCTGTTCTTGTGGAATTGGCAAAGGGATATTTGGAAGCCCATAGAGGGCTATGGTGAGAAAGGAAATATCTTCCGTTCAAAACTGGAAAGAAGCTTTCTGAGAAACTGCTCTGTGTTCTGTTAATTCATCTCACAGAGTTACATCTTTCCCTTCAAGAAGCCTTTCGCTAAGGCTGTTCTTGTGGAATTGGCAAAGGGATATTTGGAAGCCCATAGAGGGCTATGGTAAAAAAGGAAATATCTTCCGTTCTAAACTGGAAAGAAGCTTTCTGAAAAACTGCTCTGTGTTCTGTTAATTCATCTCACACAGTTACATCTTTCCCTTCAAGAAGCCTTTCGCTTAGGCTGTTCTTGTGGAATTGGCAAAGGGATATTTGGAACCCCTAGAGGGCTATGGTGAAAAAGGAAATATCTTCCGTTCAACACTGGAAAGAAGCTTTCTGAGAAACTGCTCTGTGTTCTGTTAATTCATCTCACAGAGTTACATCTTTCTCTTCAAGAAGCCTTTCGCTAAGGCTGTTCTTGTGTAATTGGCAAAGGGATATTTGGAAGCCCATAGAGGGCTATGTTGAAAAAGGAAATATCTTCCGTTCAAAACTGGAAAGAAGCTTTCTGAGAAACTGCTCTGTGTTCTGTTAATTCATCTGACAGAGTTACATCTTTCCCTTTAAGAAGCCTTTCGCTAAGGCTGTTCTTGTGGAAATGGCAAAGGGATATTTGGAAGCCCATAGAGGGCTATGGTGAAAAAGGAAATATCTTCCGTTAAAAACTTGAAAGAAACTTTCTGAGAAACTGCTCTGTGTTCTGTTAATTCATCTCACAGAGTTACATCTTTCCCTTCAAGAAGCCTTTCGCTAAGGCTGTTCTTGTGGAATTGGCAAAGTGATATTTGGAAGCCCTTAGAGGGCTATGGTGAAGAAAGAAATATCTTCCGTTCAAAACCTGAAAGAAGCTTTCTTAGAAACCGCTCTGTGTTCTGTTAATTCATCTCACAGAGTTACATCTTTCCCTTCAAGAAGCCTTTCGCTATGTCTGTTCTTGTGGAATTGGCCAAGTGATATTTGGAAGCCCATAGAGGGCTATGGTGAAAAAGAAAATATCTTCCGTTCAAAACTGGAAAGAAGCTTTCTGAGAAACTGCTCTGTGTTCTGTGAATTCATCTCACAGAGTTATATCTTTCCCTTCAAGAATAATTTTACTAAGGCTGTTGTTGTGGATTGGGCAAAGGGATATTTGGAAGCCCATAGAGGGCTATTTATGAAAAAGGAAATATCTTAAGTTCAAAACTAGAAAGAAACTTTCTGAGAAACTGCTCTGTGTTCTGTTAACTCATCTCACAGAGTTACATCATTCCCTTCAAGAAGCCTTTCGCTAAGGCTGTTCTTGTGGAATTGGCAAAGGGATATTTGGAAGCCCATAGAGGGCTCTGGGGAAAAGGAAATATCTTCCGTTCAAAACTGGAAAGAAGCTTTCTGAGAAACTGCTCTGTGTTCTGTTAATTCATCTCACAGAGATACATCTTTCCCTTCAAGAAGCCTTTCGCTAAGGCGGTTCTTGTGGAAATGGCAAAGTGATATTTGGAAGCCCATACATGGCTATGGAGAAAAAGGAAATATCTTCCGTTCAAAACTGGAAAGAAGCTTTCTGAGAAACTGCTCTGTGTTCTGTTAATTCATCTCACAGAGTTACATCTTTCCCTTCAAGACGCCTTTCGCTAAGGCTGTTCTTGTGGAATTGGCAAAGTGATATTTGGAAGCTCCTAGAGGGCTATGGTGAAAAAGGAAAAATCTTCCGTTCAAAACTGGAAAGAACCTTTCTGAGGAACTGCTCTGTGTTCTGTTAATTCATCTCACAGAGTTACATCTTTCCCTTCAAGAAGCCTTTCGATAAGGCTGTTCTTGTGGAATGGGCAAAGGGATATTTGGAAGCCCAGAGAGGTCTATGGTGAAAAAGGAAATAACTTCCGTTCAAAACTGGAAAGAACCTTTCTGAGAAACTGCTCTGTGATTTGTTAATTCATCTCACAGAGTTACATCTTTCCCTTCAAGAAGCCTTTCCCTGAGGCCGTTCTTGTGGAATTGGCAAAGGGATATTTGGAAGCCCATAGAGGGCTATGGTGAAAAAGGAAATATCTTCCGTTCAAAACTGGAAAGAAGCTTTCTGAGAAACTGCTCTGTGTTCTGTTAATTCATCTCAGAGAGTTACATCTTTCCCTTCAAGAATCCTTTCGCTAAGGCTGTTCTTGTGGAATTGGCAAAGGGATATTTGGAAGCCCATAGAGGGCTCTGGTGAAAAAGGAAATATCTTCCGTTCAAAACTGGAAAGAATCTTTCTGAGAAAGTGATGTGTGTTCTGTTAATTCATCTCACAGAATTGCATCTTTCCCTTCAAAAAGCCTTTCACTAAGGCTGTTCTTGTGGAATTGGTAAAGTGATATTTGGAAGCCCATAGAGGGCTATGGTGAAAAAGGAAATATCTTCCGTTCAGAACTGGAAAGAAGCTTTCTGAGAAACTGCTCTGTGTTCTGTTAATTCATCTCACAGAGTTACATCTTTCCCTTCAAGAAGAATTTTACTAAGGCTGTTCTTGTGGAATGGGCAAAGGGATATTTGGAACCCCATAGAGGTCTACGGTGAAAAAGGAAATAACTTCCGTTCAAAACTGGAAAGAAGCTTTCTGAGAAACTGCTCTGTGTTCTCTTAATTCATCTCACAGAGTTACATCTTTCCCTTCAAGAACCCTTTCGCTAAGGCTGTTTTTGTGGAATTGGCAAAGTGATATTTGGAAGCCCATAGAGGGCTATGGTGAAAAAGGAAATATCTTCCGTTCAAAACTGGAAAGAAGCTTTCTGAGAAACTGCTCTGTGTTCTGTTAATTCATCTGACAGAGTTACATCTTTCCCTTTAAGAAGCCTTTCGCTAAGGCTGTTCTTGTGGAAATGGCAAAGGGATATTTGGAAGCCCATAGAGGGCTATGGTGAAAAAGGAAATATCTTCCGTTAAAAACTTGAAAGAAACTTTCTGAGAAACTGCTCTGTGTTCTGTTAATTCATCTCACAGAGTTACATCTTTCCCTTCAAGAAGCCTTTCGCTAAGGCTGTTCTTGTGGAATTGGCAAAGGGATATTTGGAAGCCCATAGAGGGCTATGGTGAAAAAGGAAATATATTCCGTTCAAAACTGGAAAGAAGCTTTCTGAGAAACTGCTCTGTGTTCTGTTAATTCATCTCACAGAGTTACATCTTTCCCTTCAAGAAGAATTTTACTAAGGCTGTTCTTGTGGAATGGGCAAAGGGATATTTGGAAGCCCATAGAGGTCTACGGAGAAAAAGGAAATAACTTCCGTTCAAAACTGGAAAGAAGCTTTCTGAGAAACTGCTCTGTGTTCTCTTAATTCATCTCACAGAGTTACATCATTCCCTTCAAGAAGCCTTTCGCTAAGGCTGTTCTTGTGGAAATGGCAAAGTGATATTTGGAAGCCCATAGAGGGCTATGGTGAAAAAGGAAATATCTTCCGTTCAAAACTGGAAAGAAGCTTTCTGAGAAACTGTTCTGGGTTCTGTTAATTCAGCTCACAGAGTTACATCTTTCCCTTCAAGAAGCCTTTGGCTAAGGCTGTTCTTGTGGAAATGGCAAAGTGATATTTGGAAGCCCATACAGGGCTATGGTGAAAAAGGAAATATCTTCCGTTCAAAAGTGGAAAGAAGCTTTCTGAGAAACTGCTCTGTGTTCCGTTAATTCATCTCACAGAGTTACATCTTTCCCTTCAAGACGCCTTTCGCTAAGGCTGTTCTTGTGGAATTGGCAAAGGGATATTTGGAAGCCCATAGAGGGCTATGGTGAAAAAGGAAATATCTTCCGTTCAAAACTGGAAAGAAGCTTTCTGAGAAACTGTTCTGTGTTCTGTTAATTCATCTCACAGAGTTACATCTTTCCCTTCAAGAAGCCTTTCGCTAAGGCTGTTCTTGTGGAATTGGCAAAGGGATATTTGGAAGCCCATAGTGGGCTCTGGGGAAAAGGAAATATCTTCCGTTCAAAACTGGAAAGAAGCTTTCTGAGAAACTGCTCTGTGTTCTGTTAATTCATCTCACAGACTTACATCTTTCCCTTCAAGAAGCCTTTCGCTAAGGCGGTTCTTGTGGAAATGGCAAAGTGATATTTGGAAGCCCATACAGGGCTATGGAGAAAAAGGAAATATCTTCCGTTCAAAACTGGAAAGTAGCTTTCTGAGAAACTGCTCTGTGTTCTGTTAATTCATCTCACAGAGTTACATCTTTCCCTTCAAGACGCCTTTCGCTAAGGCTGTTCTTGTGGAATTGGCAAAGTGATATTTGGAAGCTCCTAGAGGGCTATGGTGAAAAAGGAAATATCTTCCGTTCAAAACTGGAAAGAACCTTTCTGAGGAACTGCTCTGTGTTCTGTTAATTCATCTCACAGAGTTACATCTTTCCCTTCAAGAAGCCTTTCGATAAGGCTGTTCTTGTGGAATGGGCAAAGGGATATTTGGAAGCCCAGAGAGGTCTATGGTGAAAAAGGAAATAACTTCCGTTCAAAACTGGAAAGAACCTTTCTGAGAAACTGCTCTGTGATTTGTTAATTCATCTCACAGAGTTACATCTTTCCCTTCAAGAAGCCTTTCCCTGAGGCCGTTCTTGTGGAATTGGCAAAGGGATATTTGGAAGCCCATAGAGGGCTATGGTGAAAAAGGAAATATCTTCCGTTCAAAACTGGAAAGAAGCTTTCTGAGAAACTGCTCTGTGTTCTGTTAATTCATCTCAGATAGTTACATCTTTCCCTTCAAGAAGAATTTTACTAAGGCTGTTCTTGTGGAATGGGCAAAGGGATATTTGGAAGCCCATAGAGGTCTACGGAGAAAAAGGAAATAACTTCCGTTCAAAACTGGAAAGAAGCTTTCTGAGAAACTGCTCTGTGTTCTCTTCATTCATCTCACAGAGTTACATCTTTCCCTTCAAGAAGCCTTTCGCTAAGGCTGTTCTTTTGGAATTGGCAAAGGGATATTTGGAAGCCCATAGAGGGCTATGGTGAAAAAGGAAATATCTTCCGTTCAACACTGGAAAGAAGCTTTCTGAGAAACTGCTCTGTGTTCTGCTAATTCAACTCACAGAGTTACATCTTTCCCTTCAAGAAGCCTTTCGCTAAGGCTGTTCTTGTGGAATTGGCAAAGGGATATTTGGAAGCCCATAGAGGGCTATGGTGAAAAAGCAATTATCTTCCGTTCAAAACTGGAAAGAAGCTTTCTGAGAAACTGCTCTGTGTTCTGTTAATTCATCTCACAGAGTTACATCTTTCCCTTCAAGAAGCCTTTCGCTAAGGCTGTTCTTGTGGAATTGGCAAAGTGATATTTGGAAGCCCTTAGAGGGCTATGGTGAAGAAAGAAATATCTTCCGTTCAAAACTGGAAAGAAGCTTTCTGAGAAACTGCTCTGTGTTCTGTTAATTCATCTCACAGAGTTACATCTTTCCCTTCAAGAAGCCTTTCGCTAAGGCTGTTCTTGTGGAATTGGCCAAGTGATATTTAGAAGCCCTTAGAGGGCTATGGTGAAAAAGGAAATATCTTCCGTTCAAAACTGGAAAGAAGCTTTCTGAGAAACTGCTCTGTGTTCTGTTAATTCATCTCACAGAGTTACATCTTTCCCTTCAAGAAGCCTTTCGCTAAGGCTGTTCTTGCGGAATGGACAAAGGGATATTTGGAAGCCCGTAGAGTTCTATGGTGAAAAAGGAAATAACTTCCGTTCAAAACTGGAAAGAAGCTTTCTGAGAAACTGCTCTGTGTTCTGTTAATTCATCTCACAGAGTTACATCTTTCCCTTCAAGAAGCCTTTGGCTAAGGCTGTTCTTGTGGAATTGGAAAAGGGATATTTGGAAGCCCATAGAGGGCTATGGTGAAAAAGGAAATATCTTCCGTTCAAAATTGGAAAGAAGCTTTCTGAGAAACTTCTGTGTGTTCTGTTAATTCATCTCACAGAGTTACATCTTTCCCTTCAAGAAGCCTTTCGCTAAGGCTGTTCTTGTGGAATTGGCAAAGGGATATTTGGAAGCCCATAGAGGGCTATGATGAAAAAGGAAATATCTTCCGTTCAAAACTGGAAAGAAGCTTTCTGAGAAACTGCTCTGTGTTCTGTTAATTCATCTCACAGAGTTACATCTTTCCCTTCAAGAAGCCTTTCGCTAAGGCTGTTTTTGTGGAATTGGGAAAGTGATATTTGGAAGCCCATGGAAGGCTATGGTGAAAAAGGAAATATCTTCCGTTCAAAACTGGAAAGAAGCTTTGTGAGAAACCGCTCTGTTTTCTGTTAATTCATCTTACAGACTTACATCTTTCCCTTCAAGAAGCTTTCGGTAAGCCTGTTCTTGGGGAATTGGAAAAGGGGATATTTGGAAGCCCATAGAGGGCTATGGTGAAAAAGAAAATATCTTCCGTTCAAAACTGGAAAGAAGCTTTCTGAGAAACTGCTCTGTGTTCTGTTAATTCATCTCACAGAGTTACATCTTTCCCTTCAAGAAGAATTTTACTAAGGCTGTTCTTGTGGAATGGGCAAAGGGATATTTGGAAGCCCATAGAGGTCTACGGTGAAAAAGGAAATAACTTCCGTTCAAAACTGGAAAGAAGCTTTCTGAGAAACTGCTCTGTGTTCTCTTAATTCATCTCACAGAGTTACATCTTTCCCTTCAAGAAGCCTTTCGCTAAGGCTGTTCTTGTGGAATTGGCAAGGGGATATTTGGAAGCCCATAGAGGGCTATGGTGAAAAAGGAAATATCTTCCGTTCAACACTGGAAAGAAGCCTTCTGAGAAACTGCTCTGTGTTCTGCTAATTCAACTCACAGAGTTACATCTTCCCCTTCAAGAAGCCTTTCGCAAAGGCTGTTCTTGTGGAATTGGCAAAGTGATATTTGGAAGCGGATAGAGGGCTATGGTGAAAAAGGAAATATCTTCCGTTCAAAACTGGAAAGAATCTTTCTGAGAAACTGCTCTGTGTTCTGTTAATTCATCTCACAGACTTACATCTTTCCCTTCAAGAAGCCTTTCGCTAAGGCTGTTTTGTGGAATTGGCAAAGGGATATTTGGAAGCCCATACAGGGCTCTGGTGAAAAAGGAAATATCTTCCGTTCAAAACTGGAAAGAAGCTTTCTGAGCAACTGCTCTGTGTTCTGTTAATTCATCTCACAGAGTTACATCTTTCACTTCAAGAAGCCTTTCGCTAAGGCTGTTCTTGTGGAAATGGCAAAGTGATATTTGGAAGCCCATAGAGGGCTATGGTGAAAAAGGAAATACCTTACGTTCCAAACTGGAAAGAAGCTTTCTGAGAAACTGCTCTGTGTTCTGTTAATTCATCTCACAGAGTTACATCTTTCCCTTCAAGAAGCCTTTCGCTAAGGCTGTTCTTGCGGAATGGACAAAGGGATATTTGGAAGCCCGTAGAGGTCTATGGTGAAAAAGGAAATAACTTCCGTTCAAAACTGGAAAGAAGCTTTCTGAGAAACTGCTCTGTGTTCTGTTAATTCATCTTACAGAGTTACATCTTTCACTTCAAGAAGCCTTTCGCTAAGGCCGTTCTTGTGGAATTGGCACAGTGATATTTGGAAGCCCATAGAGGGCTATGGTGAAAAAGGAAATATCCTCCGTTCAAAACTGGAAAGAAGCTTTCTGAGAAACTGCTCTGTGTTCTGTTAATTCATCTCACAGAGTTACATCTTTCCCTTCAAGAAGCCTTTGGCTAAGGCTGTTCTTGTGGAATTGGAAAAGGGATATTTGGAAGCCCATAGAGGGCTATGGTGAAAAAGGAAATATCTTCCGTTCAAAATTGGAAAGAAGCTTTCTGAGAAACTGCTCTGTGTTCTGTTAATTCATCTCACTGAGTTACATCTTTCCCTTCAAGAAGCCTTTCGCTAAGGCTGTTCTTGTGGAATTGGCAAAGGGATATTTGGAAGCCCATAGAGGGCTATGATGAAAAAGGAAATATCTTCCGTTCAAAACTGGAAAGAAGCTTTCTGAGAAACTGCTCTGTGTTCTGTTATTTCATCTCACAGAGTTACATCTCTCCCTTCAAGAAGCCTTTCGCTAAGGCTGTTTTTGTGGAATTGGGAAAGTGATATTTGGAAGCCCATGGAAGGCTATGGTGAAAAAGGAAATATCTTCCGTTCAAAACTGGAAAGAAACTTTCTGAGAAACTGATCTGTGTTCTGTTAATTCATCTCACAGAGTTACATCTTTCCCTTCAAGAAGCCTTTCGCTAAGGCTGTTCTTGTGGAATTGGCAAAGGGATATTTGGAAGCCCATAGAGGGCTACGGTGAAAAAGGAAATATCTTCCGTTCAAAACTGGAAAGAAGCTTTCTGAGAAACCGCTCTGTGTTCTGTTAATTCATCTTACAGACTTACATCTTTCCCTTCAAGAAGCTTTCGGTAAGCCTGTTCTTGGGGAATTGGAAAAGGGGATATTTGGAAGCCCATAGAGGGCTATGGTGAAAAAGAAAATATCTTCCGTTCAAAACTGGAAAGAAGCTTTCTGAGAAACTGCTCTGTGTTCTGTTAATTCATCTCATAGAGTTACATCTTTCCCTTCAAGAAGCCTTTCGCTAAGGCTGTTCTTGTGGAATTGGCAAAGTGATATTTGGAAGCCCATACAGGGCGATGTTGAAAAAGGAAATATCTTAAGTTCAAAACTGGAAAGAAGCTTTCTGAGAAACTGCTCTGTGTTCTGTTAACTCATCTCACAGAGTTACATCTTTCCCTTCAAGAAGCCTTTCGCTAAGGCTGTTCTTGTGGAATTGGCAAAGTGATATTTGGAAGCCAATAGAGGACTACGGTGAAAAAGGAAATATCTTCAGTTCAAAATTGGAAAGAAGCTATCTGAGAAACTGCTCTGTGTTCTGTTAATTCAGCTCACAGAGTTACACCTTTACCTTCAAGAAGCCTTTCGCTAAGGCTGTTCTTGTGGAATTGGCAAAGGGATATTTGGAAGTCCCTAGAGGGCTATGGTGAAAAAGGAAATATCTTCCGTTGAAAACTGGAAAGAAGCTTTCTGGGAAACTGCTCTGTGTTCTGTTAATTCATCTCACAGAGTTACATCTTTCCCTTCAAGAAGCCTTTCGCTAAGGCTGTTCTTGTGGAATTGGCAAAGGGATATTTGGAAGCCCATGGAGGGCTCTCTTGAAAAACGAAATATCTTCCGTTCAAAACTGGAAAGAAGCTTTCTGAGAAACTGCTCTGTGTTCTGTTAATTCATCTCACAGAGTTACATCTTTCCCTTCAAGAAGCCTTTCGCTAAGGCTGTTCTTGTGGAAATGGCAAAGTGATATTTGGAAACCCATAGAGGGCTATGGTGAAAAAGGAAATACCTTACGTTCCAAACTGGAAAGAAGCTTTCTGAGAAACTGCTCTGTGTTCTGTTAATTCATCTCACAGAGTTACATCTTTCCCTTCAAGAAGCCTTTCGCTAAGGCCGTTGTTGTGGAATTGGCACAGTGATATTTGGAACCCCATAGAGGGCTATGGTGAAAAAGGAAATATCCTCCGTTCAAAACTGGAAAGAAGCTTTCTGAGAAACCGCTCTGTGTTCTGTTAATTCATCTTACAGACATACATCTTTCCCTTCAAGAAGCTTTCGGTAAGCCTGTTCTTGGGGAATTGGAAAAGGGGATATTTGGAAGCCCATAGAGGGCTATGGTGAAAAAGAAAATATCTTCCGTTCAAAACTGGAAAGAAGCTTTCTGAGAAACTGCTCTGTGTTCTGTTAATTCATCTCACAGAGTTACATCTTTCCCTTCAAGAAGCCTTTCGCTAAGGCTGTTCTTGTGGAATTGGCAAAGGGATATTTGGAAGCCCATAGAGGTCTACGGTGAAAAAGGAAATAACTTCCGTTCAAAACTGGAAAGAAGCTTTCTGAGAAACTGCTCTGTGTTCTCTTAATTCATCTCACAGAGTTACATCTTTCCCTTCAAGAAGCCTTTCGCTAAGGCTGTTCTTGGGGAATTGGCAAAGGGATATTTGGAAGCCCATAGAGGGCTATGGTGAAAAAGGAAATATCTTCCGTTCAACACTGGAAAGAATCCTTCTGAGAAACTGCTCTGTGTTCTGCTAATTCAACTCACAGAGTTACATCTTTCCCTTCAAGAAACCTTTCGCTAAGGCTGTTCTTGTGGAATTGGCAAAGGGATATTTGGAAGCCCATAGAGGGCTATGGTGAAAAAGGAAATATCTTCCGTTCAAAACTGGAAAGAAGCTTTCTGAGAAACTGCTCTGTGTTCTGTTAATTCATCTGACAGAGTTACATTTTTCCCTTCAAGAAGCGTTTCGCTAAGGCTGTTATTGTGGAAATGGCAAAGGGATATTTGGAAGCCCATAGAGGGCTATGGTGAAAAAGGAAATATCTTCCGTTCAAAACTGGAAAGAAGCTTTCTGAGAAACTGCTCTGTGTTCTGTTAATTCATCTCACAGAGTTACATCTTTCCCTTCAAGAAGCCTTTCGCTAAGGCTGTTCTTTTGGAATTGGCAAAGTGATATTTGCAAGCCCCTAGAGGGCTATGGTGAAAAAGGATATATCTTCCGTTCAAAACTTGAAAGAAGCTTTCTGAGAAACTGCTCTGTGTTCTATTAATTCATCTCACAGAGTTACATCTTTCCCTTCAAGAAGCCTTTCGCTAAGGCTGTTCTTGTGGAATTGGCAAAGTGATATTTGGAAGCCCTTAGAGGGCTATGGTGAAGAAAGAAATATCTTGCGTTCAAAACTGGAAAGAAGCTTTCTGAGAAACTGCTCTGTGTTCTGTTAATTCATCTCACAGAGTTACATCTTTCCCTTCAAGAAGAATTTTACTAAGTCTGTTCTTGTGGAATGGGCAAAGGGATATTTGGAAGCCCATAGAGGTCTACGGTGAAAAAGGAAATAACTTCCGTTCAAAACTGGAAAGAAGCTTTCTGAGAAACTGCTCTGTGTTCTCTTAATTCATCTCACAGAGTTACATCTTTCCCTTCAAGAAGCGTTTCGCTAAGGCTGTTTTTGTGAAATTGGTAAAGTGATATTTGGAAGGCCAAAGAGGGCTATGGTGAAAAAGGAAATATCTTCCGTTCAAAACTGGAAAGAAGCTTTCTGAGAAACCGCTCTGTGTTCTGTTAATTCGTCTCACAGAGTTACATCTTTCCCTTCAAGAAGCCGTTCGCTAAGGCCGTTCTTGTGGAATTGGCAAAGGGATATTTGGAAGCCCATAGAGGGCTGTGTTGAAGAGGAAATATCTTACGTTGAAAACTGGAAAGAAGCTTTCTGAGAAACTGCTCTGTGTTCTGTTAATTCATCTCACACAGTTACATATTTCCCTTCAAGAAGCCTTCCGCTAAGACTGTTCTTTTGGAATTGTCAAAGTGATATTTGGAAGCCCATAGAGGGCTATGGTGAAAAGGGAAATATCTTCCGTTCAAAACTGGAAAGAAGCTTTCTGAGAAACTGCTCTGTGTTCTGTTAATTCATCTCACAGAGTTAAATCTTTCCCTTCAAGAAGCCTTTCGCTAAGGCTGTCTTGTGGAATTGGCAAAGTGATATTTGGAAGCGGATAGAGGGCTATGGTGAAAAAGGAAATATCTTCCGTTCAAAACTGGAAAGAATCTTTCTGAGAAACTGCTCTGTGTTCTGTTAATTCATCTCACAGACTTACATCTTTCCCTTCAAGAAGCCTTTCGCTAAGTCTGTTTTTGTGGAATTGGCAAAGGGATATTTGGAAGCCCATACAGGGCTCTGGTGAAAAAGGAAATATCTTCCATTCAAAACTGGAAAGAAGCTTTCTGAGAAACTGCTCTGTGTTCTGTTAATTCATCTCACAGAGTTACATCTTTCTCTTCAAGAAGCCTTTCGCTAAGGCTGTTCTTGTGGAAATGGCAAAGTGATATTTGGAAGCCCATAGAGGGCTATGGTGAAAAAGGAAATACCTTACGTTCCAAACTGGAAAGAAGCTTTCTGAGAAACTGCTCTGTGTTCTGTTAATTCATCTCACAGAGTTACATCTTTCCCTTCAAGAAGCCTTTCGCTAAGGCTGTTCTTGCGGAATGGACAAAGGGATATTTGGAAGCCCGTAGAGGTCTATGGTGAAAAAGGAAATAACTTCCGTTCAAAACTGGAAAGAAGCTTTCTCAGAAACTGCTCTGTGTTCTGTTAATTCATCTTACAGAGTTACATCTTTCACTTCAAGAAGCCTTTCGCTAAGGCCGTTCTTGTGGAATTGGCACAGTGATATTTGGAAGCCCATAGAGGGCTATGGTGAAAAAGGAAATATCCTCCGTTCAAAACTGGAAAGAAGCTTTCTGAGAAACTGCTCTGTGTTCTGTTAATTCATCTCACAGAGTTACATCTTTCCCTTCAAGAAGCCTTTGGCTAAGGCTGTTCTTGTGGAATTGGAAAAGGGATATTTGGAAGCCCATAGAGGGCTATGGTGAAAAAGGAAATATCTTCCGTTCAAAATTGGAAAGAAGCTTTCTGAGAAACTGCTCTGTGTTCTGTTAATTCATCTCACAGAGTTACATCTTTCCCTTCAAGAAGCCTTTCGCTAAGGCTGTTCTTGTGGAATTGGCAAAGGGATATTTGGAAGCCCATAGAGGGCTATGATGAAAAAGGAAATATCTTCCGTTCAAAACTTGAAAGAAGCTTTCTGAGAAACTGCTCTGTGTTCTGTTATTTCATCTCACAGAGTTACATCTTTCCCTTCAAGAAGCCTTTCGCTAGGGCTGTTTTTGTGGAATTGGGAAAGTGATATTTGGAAGCCCATGGAAGGCTATGGTGAAAAAGGAAATATCTTCCGTTCAAAACTGGAAAGAAACTTTCTGAGAAACTGATCTGTGTTCTGTTAATTCATCTCACAGAGTTACATCTTTCCCTTCAAGAAGCCTTTCGCTAAGGCTGTTCTTGTGGAATTGGCAAAGGGATATTTGGAAGCCCATAGAGGGCTACGGTGAAAAAGGAAATATCTTCCGTTCAAAACTGGAAAGAAGCTTTCTGAGAAACCGCTCTGTGTTCTGTTAATTCATCTTACAGCCTTACATCTTTCCCTTCAAGAAGCTTTCGGTAAGCCTGTTCTTGGGGAATTGGAAAAGGGGATATTTGGAAGCCCATAGAGGGCTATGGTGAAAAAGAAAATATCTTCCGTTCAAAACTGGAAAGAAGCTTTCTGAGAAACTGCTCTGTGTTCTGTTAATTCATCTCACAGAGTTACATCTTTCCCTTCAAGAAGCCTTTCGCTAAGGCTGTTCTTGTGGAATTGGCAAAGGGATATTTGGAAGCCCATACAGGGCGATGTGGAAAAAGGAAATATCTTAAGTTCAAAACTGGAAAGAAGCTTTCTGAGAAACTGCTCTGTGTTCTGTTAACTCATCTCACAGAGTTACATCTTTCCCTTCAAGAAGCCTTTCGCTAAGGCTGTTCTTGTGGAATTGGCAAAGTGATATATGGAAGCCAATAGAGGACTACGGTGAAAAAGGAAATATTTCAGTTCAAAAGTGGAAAGAAGCTATCTGAGATACTGCTCTGTGTTCTGTTAATTCAGCTCAAAGAGTTACATCTTTCCCTTCAAGAAGCCTTTCGCTAAGGCTGTTCTTGTGGAATTGGCAAAGGGATATTTGGAAGTCCCTAGAGGGCTATGGTGAAAAAGGAAATATCTTCCGTTGAAAACTGGAAAGAAGCTTTCTGGGAAACTGCTCTGTGTTCTGTTAATTCATCTTACAGAGTTACATCTTTCCCTTCAAGAAGCCTTTCGCTAAGGCTGTTCTTGTGTAATTGGCAAAGGGATATTTGGAAGCCCATCGAGGGCAATGGTGAAAAAGGAAATATCTTCCGTTAAAAACTGGAAATAATCTTTCTGAGAAACTGCTATGTGTTCTGTTAATTCATCTCACAGAGATACATCTTTCCCTTCAAGAAGCCTTTCGCTAAGGCTGTTCTTGTGGAATTAGCAAAGGGATATTTGGAAGCCCATAGAGGGCTATGGTGAAAAAGGAAATATATTCCGTTGAAAACTGGAAAGAAGCTTTCTGAGAAACTGCTCTGTGTTCTGTTAATTCATCTCACAGAGTTACATCTTTCCCTTCAAGAAGCCTTTCGCTAAGGCTGTCTTGTGGAAATGGCAAAGTGATATTTGGAAGCCGATAGAGGGCTATGGTGAAAAAGTAAATATCTTCCGTTCAAAACTGGAAAGAACCTTTCTGAGAAACTGCTCTGTGTTCTGTTAATTCATCTCACAGACTTACATCTTTCCCTTCAAGAAGCCTTTCGCTAAGGCTGTTCTTGTGGAATTGGCAAAGGGATATTTGGAAGCCCATGGAGGGCTCTCTTGAAAAACGAAATATCTTCCGTTCAAAACTGGAAAGAAGCTTTCTGAGAAACTGCTCTGTGTTCTGTTAATTCATCTCACAGAGTTACATCTTTCCCTTCAAGAAGCCTTTCGCTAAGGCTGTTCTTGTGGAAATATCAAAGTGATATTTGGAAACCCATAGAGGGCTATGGTGAAAAAGGAAATACCTCACGTTCCAAACTGGAAAGAAGCTTTCTGAGAAACTGCTCTGTGTTCTGTTAATTCATCTCACAGAGTTACATCTTTCCCTTCAAGAAGCCTTTCGCTAAGGCCGTTGTTGTGGAATTGGCACAGTGATATTTGGAAGCCCATAGAGGGCTATGGTGAAAAAGGAAGTATCCTCCGTTCAAAACTGGAAAGAAGCTTTCTGAGAAACCGCTCTGTGTTCTGTTAATTCATCTCACAGAGTTACATCTTTCCCTTCAAGAAGACTTTGGCTAAGGCTGTTCTTGTGGAATTGGCAAAGGGATATTTGGAAGCCCATAGAGGGCTATGGTGAAAAAGGAAATATTTTCCGTTCAAAATTGGAAAGAAGCTTTCTGAGAAACTGCTCTGTGTTCTGTTAATTCATCTCACAGAGTTACATCTTTCCTTTCAAGAAGCCTTTCGCTAAGGCTGTTCTTGTGGAATTGGCAAAGGGATATTTGGAAGCCCATAGAGGGCTATGATGAAAAAGGAAATATCATCCGTTCAAAACTGGAAACAAGCTTTCTGAGAAACTGCTCCGTGTTCTGTTAATTCATCTCAAAGAGTTACCTCTTTCCCTTCAAGAAGCCTTTCGCTAAGGCAGTTCTTGTGGAATTGGCAAAGGGAATTTAGGAAGTCCATAGAGATCTATGGTGAAAAAGGCAATATGCTCCGTTGAAAACTGGAAAGAAGCTTTCTGAGAAACTGCTCTGTGTTCTGTTAATTCATCTCACAGATTTACATCTTTCCCTTCAAGAAGCCTTTCGCTAAGGCTGTTTTTGTGGAATTGGGAAAGTGATATTTGGAAGCCCATGGAAGGCTATGGTGAAAAAGGAAATATCTTCCGTTCAAAACTGGAAAGAAACTTTCTGAGAAACTGATCTGTGTTCTGTTAATTCATCTCACAGAGTTACATCTTTCCCTTCAAGAAGCCTTTCGCTAAGGCTGTTCTTGTGGAATTGGCAAAGGGATATTTGGAAGCCCATAGAGGGCTACGGTGAAAAAGGAAATATCTTCCGTTCAAAACTGGAAAGAAGCTTTCTGAGAAACCGCTCTGTGTTCTGTTAATTCATCTTACAGACTTACATCTTTCCCTTCAAGAAACTTTCGGTAAGCCTGTTCTTGGCGAATTGGAAAAGGGGATATTTGGAAGCCCATAGAGGGCTATGGTGAAAAAGAAAATATCTTCCGTTCAAAACTGGAAAGAAGCTTTCTGAGAAACTGCTCTGTGTTCTGTTAATTCATCTCACAGAGTTACATCTTTCCCTTCAAGAAGCCTTTCGCTAAGGCTGTTCTTGTGGAATTGGCAAAGGGATATTTGGAAGCCCATACAGGGCGATGTTGAAAAAGGAAATATCTTAAGTTCAAAACTGGAAAGAAACTTTCTGAGAAACTGCTCTGTGTTTTGTTAACTCATCTCACAGAGTTACATCTTTCCCTTCAAGAAGCCTTTCGCTAAGGCTGTTCTTGTGGAATTGGCAAAGGGATATTTGGAAGCCCATGGAGGGCTCTCTTGAAAAACGAAATATCTTCCGTTCAAAACTGGAAAGAAGCTTTCTGAGAAACTGCTCTGTGTTCTGTTAATTCATCTCACAGAGTTACATCTTTCCCTTCAAGAAGCCTTTCGCTAAGGCTGTTCTTGTGGAAATGGCAAAGTGATATTTGGAAACCCATAGAGGGCTATGGTGAAAAAGGAAATACCTTACGTTCCAAACTGGAAAGAAGCTTTCTGAGAAACTGCTCTGTGTTCTGTTAATTCATCTCACAGAGTTACATCTATCCCTTCAAGAAGCCTTTGCCTAAGGCTGTTCTTGTGGAATTGGAAAAGGGATATTTGGAAGCCCATAGAGGGCTATGGTGAAAAAGGAAATATCTTCCGTTCAATATTGGAAAGAAGCTTTCTGAGAAACTGCTGTGTGTTCTGTTAATTCATCTCACAGAGTTCCATCTTTCCCTTCAAGAAGCCTTTCGCTAAGGCTGTTCTTGTGGAATTGGCAAAGGGATATTTGGAAGCCCATAGAGGGCTATGATGAAAAAGGAAATATCTTCCGTTCAAAACTGGAAAAAAGCTTTCTGAGAAACTGCTCTGTGTTCTGTTAATTCATCTCACAGAGTTACATCTTTCCCTTCAAGAAGCCTTTCGCTAAGGCTGTTTTTGTGGAAATGGGAAAGTGATATTTGGAAGCCTATGGAAGGCTATGGTGAAAAAGGAATATCTTCCGTTCAAAACTGGAAAGAAACTTTCTGAGAAACTGATCTGTGTTCTGTTAATTCATCTCACAGAGTTACATCTTTCCCTTCAAGAAGCCTTTCGCTAAGGCTGTTCTTGTGGAATTGGCAAAGGGATATTTGGAAGCCCATAGTGGGCTACGGTGAAAAAGGAAATATCTTCCGTTCAAAACTGGAAAGAAGCTTTCTGAGAAACCGCTCTGTGTTCTGTTAATTCATCTTACAGACTTACATGTTTCCCTTCAAGAAGCTTTCGGTAAGCCTGTTCTTGGGGAATTGGAAAAGGGGATATTTGGAAGCCCATAGAGGGCTATGGTGAAAAAGAAAATATCTTCCGTTCAAAACTGGAAAGAAGCTTTCTGAGAAAATGCTCTGTGTTCTGTTAATTCATCTCACAGAGTTACATCTTTCCCTTCAAGAAGCCTTTCGCTAAGGCTGTTCTTGTGGAATTGGCAAAGTGATATTTGGAAGCCCTTAGAGGGCTATGGTGAAGAAAGAAATATCTTCCGTTCAAAACTGGAAAGAAGCTTTCTGAGAAACTGCTCTGTGTTCTGTTAATTCATCTCACAGAGTTACATCTTTCCCTTCAAGAAGCCTTTCGCTAAGGCTGTTCTTGTGGAATTGGCCAAGTGATATTTAGAAGCCCATAGAGGGCTATGGTGAAAAAGGAAATATCTTCCGTTCAAAACTGGAAAGAAGGTTTCTGAGAAACTGCTCTGTGTTCTGTTAATTCATCTCACAGAGTTACATCTTTCCCTTCAAGAAGCCTTTCGCTAAGGCTGTTCTTGCGGAATGGACAAAGGGATATTTGGAAGCCCGTAGAGTTCTATGGTGAAAAAGGAAATAACTTCCGTTCAAAACTGGAAAGAAGCTTTCTGAGAAACTGCTCTGTGTTCTGTTAATTCATCTCACAGAGTTACATCTTTCCCTTCAAGAAGCCTTTGGCTAAGGCTGTTCTTGTGGAATTGGAAAAGGGATATTTGGAAGCCCATAGAGGGCTATGGTGAAAAAGGAAATATCTTCCGTTCAAAATTGGAAAGAAGCTTTCTGAGAAACTTCTGTGTGTTCTGTTAATTCATCTCACAGAGTTACATCTTTCCCTTCAAGAAGCCTTTCGCTAAGGCTGTTCTTGTGGAATTGGCAAAGGGATATTTGGAACCCCATAGAGGGCTATGATGAAAAAGGAAATATCTTCCGTTCAAAACTGGAAAGAAGCTTTCTGAGAAACTGCTCTGTGTTCTGTTAATTCATCTCACAGAGTTACATCTTTCCCTTCAAGAAGCCTTTCGCTAAGGCTGTTTTTGTGGAATTGGGAAAGTGATATTTGGAAGCCCATGGAAGGCTATGGTGAAAAAGGAAATATCTTCCGTTCAAAACTGGAAAGAAGCTTTGTGAGAAACCGCTCTGTTTTCTGTTAATTCATCTTACAGACTTACATCTTTCCCTTCAAGAAGCTTTCGGTAAGCCTGTTCTTGGGGAATTGGAAAAGGGGATATTTGGAAGCCCATAGAGGGCTATGGTGAAAAAGAAAATATCTTCCGTTCAAAACTGGAAAGAAGCTTTCTGAGAAACTGCTCTGTGTTCTGTTAATTCATCTCACAGAGTTACATCTTTCCCTTCAAGAAGAATTTTACTAAGGCTGTTCTTGTGGAATGGGCAAAGGGATATTTGGAAGCCCATAGAGGTCTACGGTGAAAAAGGAAATAACTTCCATTCAAAACTGGAAAGAAGCTTTCTGAGAAACTGCTCTGTGTTCTCTTAATTCACCTCACAGAGTTACATCTTTCCCTTCAAGAAGCCTTTCGCTAAGGCTGTTCTTGTGGAATTGGCAAAGGGATATTTGGAAGCCCATAGAGGGCTATGGTGAAAAAGGAAATATCTTCCGTTCAACACTGGAAAGAAGCCTTCTGAGAAACTGCTCTGTGTTCTGCTAATTCAACTCACAGAGTTACATCTTCCCCTTCAAGAAGCCTTTCGCTAAGGCTGTTCTTGTGGAATTGGCAAAGTGATATTTGGAAGCGGATAGAGGGCTATGGTGAAAAAGGAAATATCTTCCGTTCAAAACTGGAAAGAATCTTTCTGAGAAACTGCTCTGTGTTCTGTTAATTCATCTCACAGACTTACATCTTTCCCTTCAAGAAGCCTTTCGCTAAGGCTGTTTTGTGGAATTGGCAAAGGGATATTTGGAAGCCCATACAGGGCTCTGGTGAAAAAGGAAATATCTTCCGTTCAAAACTGGAAAGAAGCTTTCTGAGAAACCGCTCTGTGTTCTGTTAATTCATCTTACAGACTTACATCTTTCCCTTCAAGAAGCCTTTCGCTAAGGCTGTTCTTGGGGAATTGGAAAAGGGGATATTTGGAAGCCCATAGAGGGCTATGGTGAAAAAGGAAATATCTTCCGTTCAAAACTGGAAAGAAGCTTTCTGAGAAACTGCTCTGTGTTCTGTTAATTCATCTCATAGAGTTACATCTTTCCCTTCAAGAAGCCTTTCGCTAAGGCTGTTCTTGTGGAATTGGCAAAGGGATATTTGGAAGCCCATACAGGGCGATGTTGAAAAAGGAAATATCTTAAGTTCAAAACTGGAAAGAAGCTTTCTGAGAAACTGCTCTGTGTTCTGTTAACTCATCTCACAGAGTTACATCTTTCCCTTCAAGAAGCCTTTCGCTAAGGCTGTTCTTGTGGAATTGGCAAAGTGATATTTGGAAGCCAATAGAGGACTACGGTGAAAAAGGAAATATCTTCAGTTCAAAAGTGGAAAGAAGCTATCTGAGAAACTGCTCTGTGTTCTGTTAATTCAGCTCACAGAGTTACATCTTTACCTTCAAGAAGCCTTTCGCTAAGGCTGTTCTTGTGGAATTGGCAAAGGGATATTTGGAAGTCCCTAGAGGGCTATGGTGAAAAAGGAAATATCTTCCGTTGAAAACTGGAAAGAAGCTTTCTGGGAAACTGCTCTGTGTTCTGTTAATTCATCTCACAGAGTTACATCTTTCCCTTCAAGAAGCCTTTCGCTAAGGCTGTTCTTGTGGAATTGGCAAAGGGATATTTGGAAGCCCATGGAGGGCTCTCTTGAAAAACGAAATATCTTCCGTTCAAAACTGGAAAGAAGCTTTCTGAGAAACTGCTCTGTGTTCTGTTAATTCATCTCACAGAGTTACATCTTTCCCTTCAAGAAGCCTTTCGCTAAGGCTGTTCTTGTGGAAATGGCAAAGTGATATTTGGAAACCCATAGAGGGCTATGGTGAAAAAGGAAATACCTTACGTTCCAAACTGGAAAGAAGCTTTCTGAGAAACTGCTCTGTGTTCTGTTAATTCATCTCACAGAGTTACATCTTTCTCTTCAAGGAGCCTTTCGCTAAGGCCGTTGTTGTGGAATTGGCACAGTGATATTTGGAACCCCATAGAGGGCTATGGTGAAAAAGGAAATATCCTCCGTTCAAAACTGGAAAGAAGCTTTCTGAGAAACCGCTCTGTGTTCTGTTAATTCATCTTACAGACATACATCTTTCCCTTCAAGAAGCTTTCGGTAAGCCTGTTCTTGGGGAATTGGAAAAGGGGATATTTGGAAGCCCATAGAGGGCTATGGTGAAAAAGAAAATATCTTCCGTTCAAAACTGGAAAGAAGCTTTCTGAGAAACTGCTCTGTGTTCTGTTAATTCATCTCACAGAGTTACATCTTTCCCTTCAAGAAGCCTTTCGCTAAGGCTGTTCTTGTGGAATTGGCAAAGGGATATTTGGAAGCCCATAGAGGTCTACGGTGAAAAAGGAAATAACTTCCGTTCAAAACTGGAAAGAAGCTTTCTGAGAAACTGCTCTGTGTTCTCTTAATTCATCTCACAGAGTTACATCTTTCCCTTCAGGAAGCCTTTCGCTAAGGCTGTTCTTGTGGAATTGGCAAAGGGATATTTGGAAGCCCATAGAGGGCTATGGTGAAAAAGGAAATATCTTCCGTTCAACACTGGAAAGAAGCCTTCTGAGAAACTGCTCTGTGTTCTGCTAATTCAACTCACAGAGTTACATCTTTCCCTTCAAGAAACCTTTCGCTAAGGCTGTTCTTGTGGAATTGGTAAAGGGATATTTGGAAGCCCATAGAGGGCTATGGTGAAAAAGGAAATATCTTCCGTTCAAAACTGGAAAGAAGCTTTCTGAGAAACTGCTCTGTGTTCTGTTAATTCATCTGACAGAGTTACATTTTTCCCATCAAGAAGCGTTTCGCTAAGGCTGTTATTGTGGAAATGGCAAAGGGATATTTGGAAGCCCATAGAGGGCTATGGTGAAAAAGGAAATATCTTCCGTTCAAAACTGGAAAGAAGCTTTCTGAGAAACTGCTCTGTGTTCTGTTAATTCATCTCACAGAGTTACATCTTTCCCTTCAAGAAGCCTTTCGCTAAGGCTGTTCTTGTGGAAATGGCAAAGTGATATTTGGAAACCCATAGAGGGCTATGGTGAAAAAGGAAATACCTTACGTTCCAAACTGGAAAGAAGCTTTCTGAGAAACTGCTCTGTGTTCTGTTAATTCATCTCACAGAGTTACATCTTTCCCTTCAAGAAGCCTTTGGCTAAGGCTGTTCTTGTGGAATTGGAAAAGGGATATTTGGAAGCCCATAGAGGGCTATGGTGAAAAAGGAAATATCTTCCGTTCAATATTGGAAAGAAGCTTTCTGAGAAACTGCTGTGTGTTCTGTTAATTCATCTCACAGAGTTCCATCTTTCCCTTCAAGAAGCCTTTCGCTAAGGCTGTTCTTGTGGAATTGGCAAAGGGATATTTGGAAGCCCATAGAGGGCTATGATGAAAAAGGAAATATCTTCCGTTCAAAACTGGAAAAAAGCTTTCTGAGAAACTGCTCTGTGTTCTGTTAATTCATCTCACAGAGTTACATCTTTCCCTTCAAGAAGCCTTTCGCTAAGGCTGTTTTTGTGGAAATGGGAAAGTGATATTTGGAAGCCTATGGAATGCTATGGTGAAAAAGGAATATCTTCCGTTCAAAACTGGAAAGAAACTTTCTGAGAAACTGATCTGTGTTCTGTTAATTCATCTCACAGAGTTACATCTTTCCCTTCAAGAAGCCTTTCGCTAAGGCTGTTCTTGTGGAATTGGCAAAGGGATATTTGGAAGCCCATAGAGGGCTACGGTGAAAAAGGAAATATCTTCCGTTCAAAACTGGAAAGAAGCTTTCTGAGAAACCGCTCTGTGTTCTGTTAATTCATCTTACAGACTTACATGTTTCCCTTCAAGAAGCTTTCGGTAAGCCTGTTCTTGGGGAATTGGAAAAGGGGATATTTGGAAGCCCATAGAGGGCTATGGTGAAAAAGAAAATATCTTCCGTTCAAAACTGGAAAGAAGCTTTCTGAGAAAATGCTCTGTGTTCTGTTAATTCATCTCACAGAGTTACATCTTTCCCTTCAAGAAGCCTTTCGCTAAGGCTGTTCTTGCGGAATGGACAAAGGGATATTTGGAAGCCCGTAGAGGTCTATGGTGAAAAAGGAAATATCTTCCGTTCAAAACTGGAAAGAAGCTTTCTGAGAAACTGCTCTGTGTTCTGTTAATTCATCTTACAGAGTTACATCTTTCACTTCAAGAAGCCTTTCGCTAAGGCCGTTCTTGTGGAATTGGCACAGTGATATTTGGAAGCCCATAGAGGGCTATGGTGAAAAAGGAAATATCCTGCGTTCAAAACTGGAAAGAAGCTTTCTGAGAAACTGCTCTGTGTTCTGTTAATTCATCTCACAGAGTTACATCTTTCCCTTCAAGAAGCCTTTGGCTAAGGCTGTTCTTGTGGAATTGGAAAAGGGATATTTGGAAGCCCATAGAGGGCTATGGTGAAAAAGGAAATATCTTCCGTTCAAAATTGGAAAGAAGCTTTCTGAGAAACTGCTCTGTGTTCTGTTAATTCATCTCACAGAGTTCCATCTTTCCCTTCAAGAAGCCTTTCGCTAAGGCTGTTCTTGTGGAATTGGCAAAGGGATATTTGGAAGCCCATAGAGGGCTATGATGAAAAAGGAAATATCTTCCGTTCAAAACTGGAAAGAAGCTTTCTGAGAAACTGCTCTGTGTTCTGTTATTTCATCTCACAGAGTTACATCTCTCCCTTCAAGAAGCCTTTCGCTAAGGCTGTTTTTGTGGAATTGGGAAAGTGATATTTGGAAGCCCATGGAAGGCTATGGTGAAAAAGGAAATATCTTCCGTTCAAAACTGGAAAGAAGCTTTCTGAGAAACTGCTCTGTGTTCTGTTAATTCATCTCACAGAGTTACATCTTTCCCTTCAAGAAGCCTTTCGCTAAGGCTGTTCTTGTGGAATTGGCAAAGGGATATTTGGAAGCCCATAGAGGGCTACGGTGAAAAAGGAAATATCTTCCGTTCAAAACTGGAAAGAAGCTTTCTGAGAAACCGCTCTGTGTTCTGTTAATTCATCTTACAGACTTACATCTTTCCCTTCAAGAAGCTTTCGGTAAGCCTGTTCTTGGGGAATTGGAAAAGGGGATATTTGGAAGCCCATAGAGGGCTATGGTGAAAAAGAAAATATCTTCCGTTCAAAACTGGAAAGAAGCTTTCTGAGAAACTGCTCTGTGTTCTGTTAATTCATCTCATAGAGTTACATCTTTCCCTTCAAGAAGCCTTTCGCTAAGGCTGCTCTTGTGGAATTGGCAAAGGGATATTTGGAAGCCCATACAGGGCGATGTTGAAAAAGGAAATATCTTAAGTTCAAAACTGGAAAGAAGCTTTCTGAGAAACTGCTCTGTGTTCTGTTAACTCATCTCACAGAGTTACATCTTTCCCTTCAAGAAGCCTTTCGCTAAGGCTGTTCTTGTGGAATTGGCAAAGTGATATTTGGAAGCCAATAGAGGACTACGGTGAAAAAGGAAATATCTTCAGTTCAAAAGTGGAAAGAAGCTATCTGAGAAACTGCTCTGTGTTCTGTTAATTCAGCTCACAGAGTTACATCTTTACCTTCAAGAAGCCTTTCGCTAAGGCTGTTCTTGTGGAATTGGCAAAGGGATATTTGGAAGTCCCTAGAGGGCTATGGTGAAAAAGGAAATATCTTCCGTTGAAAACTGGAAAGAAGCTTTCTGGGAAACTGCTCTGTGTTCTGTTAATTCATCTCACAGAGTTACATCTTTCCCTTCAAGAAGCCTTTCGCTAAGGCTGTTCTTGTGGAATTGGCAAAGGGATATTTGGAAGCCCATGGAGGGCTCTCTTGAAAAACGAAATATCTTCCGTTCAAAACTGGAAAGAAGCTTTCTGAGAAACTGCTCTGTGTTCTGTTAATTCATCTCACAGAGTTACATCTTTCCCTTCAAGAAGCCTTTCGCTAAGGCTGTTCTTGTGGAAATGGCAAAGTGATATTTGGAAACCCATAGAGGGCTATGGTGAAAAAGGAAATACCTTACGTTCCAAACTGGAAAGAAGCTTTCTGAGAAACTGCTCTGTGTTCTGTTAATTCATCTCACAGAGTTACATCTTTCCCTTCAAGAAGCCTTTCGCTAAGGCCGTTGTTGTGGAATTGGCACAGTGATATTTGGAACCCCATAGAGGGCTATGGTGAAAAAGGAAATATCCTCCGTTCAAAACTGGAAAGAAGCTTTCTGAGAAACCGCTCTGTGTTCTGTTAATTCATCTTACAGACATACATCTTTCCCTTCAAGAAGCTTTCGGTAAGCCTGTTCTTGGGGAATTGGAAAAGGGGATATTTGGAAGCCCATAGAGGGCTATGGTGAAAAAGAAAATATCTTCCGTTCAAAACTGGAAAGAAGCTTTCTGAGAAACTGCTCTGTGTTCTGTTAATTCATCTCACAGAGTTACATCTTTCCCTTCAAGAAGCCTTTTGCTAAGGCTGTTCTTGTGGAATTGGCAAAGGGATATTTGGAAGCCCATAGAGGTCTACGGTGAAAAAGGAAATAACTTCCGTTCAAAACTGGAAAGAAGCTTTCTGAGAAACTGCTCTGTGTTCTCTTAATTCATCTCACAGAGTTACATCTTTCCCTTCAAGAAGCCTTTCGCTAAGGCTGTTCTTGTGGAATTGGCAAAGGGATATTTGGAAGCCCATAGAGGGCTATGGTGAAAAAGGAAATATCTTCCGTTCAAAACTGGAAAGAAGCTTTCTGAGAAACTGCTGTGTGTTCTGTTAATTCATCTCACAGAGTTCCATCTTTCCCTTCAAGAAGCCTTTCGCTAAGGCTGTTCTTGTGGAATTGGCAAAGGGATATTTGGAAGTCCATAGAGGGCTATGATGAAAAAGGAAATATCTTCCGTTCAAAACTGGAAAAAAGCTTTCTGAGAAACTGCTCTGTGTTCTGTTAATTCATCTCACAGAGTTACATCTTTCCCTTCAAGAAGCCTTTCGCTAAGGCTGTTTTTGTGGAAATGGGAAAGTGATATTTGGAAGCCTATGGAAGGCTATGGTGAAAAAGGAATATCTTCCGTTCAAAACTGGAAAGAAACTTTCTGAGAAACTGATCTGTGTTCTGTTAATTCATCTCACAGAGTTACATCTTTCCCTTCAAGAAGCCTTTCGCTAAGGCTGTTCTTGTGGAATTGGCAAAGGGATATTTGGAAGCCCATAGAGGGCTACGGTGAAAAAGGAAATATCTTCCGTTCAAAACTGGAAAGAAGCTTTCTGAGAAACCGCTCTGTGTTCTGTTAATTCATCTTACAGACTTACATGTTTCCCTTCAAGAAGCTTTAGGTAAGCCTGTTCTTGGGGAATTGGAAAAGGGGATATTTGGAAGCCCATAGAGGGCTATGGTGAAAAAGAAAATATCTTCCGTTCAAAACTGGAAAGAAGCTTTCTGAGAAAATGCTCTGTGTTCTGTTAATTCATCTCACAGAGTTACATCTTTCCCTTCAAGAAGCCTTTCGCTAAGGCTGTTCTTGCGGAATGGACAAAGGGATATTTGGAAGCCCGTAGAGGTCTATGGTGAAAAAGGAAATAACTTCCGTTCAAAACTGGAAAGAAGCTTTCTGAGAAACTGCTCTGTGTTCTGTTAATTCATCTTACAGAGTTACATCTTTCACTTCAAGAAGCCTTTCGCTAAGGCCGTTCTTGTGGAATTGGCACAGTGATATTTGGAAGCCCATAGAGGGCTATGGTGAAAAAGGAAATATCCTGCGTTCAAAACTGGAAAGAAGCTTTCTGAGAAACTGCTCTGTGTTCTGTTAATTCATCTCACAGAGTTACATCTTTCCCTTCAAGAAGCCTTTGGCTAAGGCTGTTCTTGTGGAATTGGAAAAGGGATATTTGGAAGCCCATAGAGGGCTATGGTGAAAAAGGAAATATCTTCCGTTCAAAATTGGAAAGAAGCTTTCTGAGAAACTGCTCTGTGTTCTGTTAATTCATCTCACAGAGTTACATCTTTCCCTTCAAGAAGCCTTTCGCTAAGGCTGTTCTTGTGGAATTGGCAAAGGGATATTTGGAAGCCCATAGAGGGCTACGGTGAAAAAGGAAATATCTTCCGTTCAAAACTGGAAAGAAGCTTTCTGAGAAACCGCTCTGTGTTCTGTTAATTCATCTTACAGACTTACATCTTTCCCTTCAAGAAGCTTTCGGTAAGCCTGTTCTTGGGGAATTGGAAAAGGGGATATTTGGAAGCCCATAGAGGGCTATGGTGAAAAAGAAAATATCTTCCGTTCAAAACTGGAAAGAAGCTTTCTGAGAAACTGCTCTGTGTTCTGTTAATTCATCTCATAGAGTTACATCTTTCCCTTCAAGAAGCCTTTCGCTAAGGCTGTTCTTGTGGAATTGGCAAAGGGATATTTGGAAGCCCATACAGGGCGATGTTGAAAAAGGAAATATCTTAAGTTCAAAACTGGAAAGAAGCTTTCTGAGAAACTGCTCTGTGTTCTGTTAACTCATCTCACAGAGTTACATCTTTCCCTTCAAGAAGCCTTTCGCTAAGGCTGTTCTTGTGGAATTGGCAAAGTGATATTTGGAAGCCAATAGAGGACTACGGTGAAAAAGGAAATATCTTCAGTTCAAAAGTGGAAAGAAGCTATCTGAGAAACTGCTCTGTGTTCTGTTAATTCAGCTCACAGAGTTACATCTTTCCCTTCAAGAAGCCTTTCGCTAAGGCTGTTCTTGTGGAATTGGCAAAGGGATATTTGGAAGTCCCTAGAGGGCTATGGTGAAAAAGGAAATATCTTCCGTTGAAAACTGGAAAGAAGCTTTCTGGGAAACTGCTCTGTGTTCTGTTAATTCATCTCACAGAGTTACATCTTTCCCTTCAAGAAGCCTTTCGCTAAGGCTGTTCTTGTGGAATTGGCAAAGGGATATTTGGAAGCCCATGGAGGGCTCTCTTGAAAAACGAAATATCTTCCGTACAAAACTGGAAAGAAGCTTTCTGAGAAACTGCTCTGTGTTCTGTTAATTCATCTCACAGAGTTACATCTTTCCCTTCAAGAAGCCTTTCGCTAAGGCTGTTCTTGTGGAAATGGCAAAGTGATATTTGGAAACCCATAGAGGGCTATGGTGAAAAAGGAAATACCTTACGTTCCAAACTGGAAAGAAGCTTTCTGAGAAACTGCTCTGTGTTCTGTTAATTCATCTCACAGAGTTACATCTTTCCCTTCAAGAAGCCTTTCGCTAAGGCCGTTGTTGTGGAATTGGCACAGTGATATTTGGAACCCCATAGAGGGCTATGGTGAAAAAGGAAATATCCTCCGTTCAAAACTGGAAAGAAGCTTTCTGAGAAACCGCTCTGTGTTCTGTTAATTCATCTTACAGACATACATCTTTCCCTTCAAGAAGCTTTCGGTAAGCCTGTTCTTGGGGAATTGGAAAAGGGGATATTTGGAAGCCCATAGAGGGCTATGGTGAAAAAGAAAATATCTTCCGTTCAAAACTGGAAAGAAGCTTTCTGAGAAACTGCTCTGTGTTCTGTTAATTCATCTCACAGAGTTACATCTTTCCCTTCAAGAAGCCTTTCGCTAAGGCTGTTCTTGTGGAATTGGCAAAGGGATATTTGGAAGCCCATAGAGGTCTACGGTGAAAAAGGAAATAACTTCCGTTCAAAACTGGAAAGAAGCTTTCTGAGAAACTGCTCTGTGTTCTCTTAATTCATCTCACAGAGTTACATCTTTCCCTTCAGGAAGCCTTTCGCTAAGGCTGTTCTTGTGGAATTGGCAAAGGGATATTTGGAAGCCCATAGAGTGCTATGGTGAAAAAGGAAATATCTTCCGTTCAACACTGGAAAGAATCCTTCTGAGAAACTGCTCTGTGTTCTGCTAATTCAACTCACAGAGTTACATCTTTCCCTTCAAGAAACCTTTCGCTAAGGCTGTTCTTGTGGAATTGGCAAAGGGATATTTGGAAGCCCATAGAGGGCTATGGTGAAAAAGGAAATATCTTCCGTTCAAAACTGGAAAGAAGCTTTCTGAGAAACTGCTCTGTGTTCTGTTAATTCATCTGACAGAGTTACATTTTTCCCATCAAGAAGCGTTTCGCTAAGGCTGTTATTGTGGAAATGGCAAAGGGATATTTGGAAGCCCATAGAGGGCTATGGTGAAAAAGGAAATATCTTCCGTTCAAAACTGGAAAGAAGCTTTCTGAGAAACTGCTCTGTGTTCTGTTAATTCATCTCACAGAGTTACATCTTTCCCTTCAAGAAGCCTTTCGCTAAGGCTGTTCTTTTGGAATTGGCAAAGTGATATTTGCAAGCCCCTAGAGGGCTATGGTGAAAAAGGATATATCTTCCGTTCAAAACTTGAAAGAAGCTTTCTGAGAAACTGCTCTGTGTTCTATTAATTCATCTCACAGAGTTACATCTTTCCCTTCAAGAAGCCTTTCGCTAAGGCTGTTCTTGTGGAATTGGCAAAGTGATATTTGGAAGCCCTTAGAGGGCTATGGTGAAGAAAGAAATATCTTCCGTTCAAAACTGGAAAGAAGCTTTCTGAGAAACTGCTCTGTGTTCTGTTAATTCATCTCACAGAGTTACATCTTTCCCTTCAAGAAGAATTTTACTAAGTCTGTTCTTGTGGAATGGGCAAAGGGATATTTGGAAGCCCATAGAGGTCTACGGTGAAAAAGGAAATAACTTCCGTTCAAAACTGGAAAGAAGCTTGCTGAGAAACTGCTCTGTGTTCTCTTAATTCATCTCACAGAGTTACATCTTTCCCTTCAAGAAGCGTTTCGCTAAGGCTGTTTTTGTGAAATTGGTAAAGTGATATTTGGAAGGCCAAAGAGGGCTATGGTGAAAAAGGAAATATCTTCCGTTCAAAACTGGAAAGAAGCTTTCTGAGAAACCGCTCTGTGTTCTGTTAATTCGTCTCACAGAGTTACATCTTTCCCTTCAAGAAGCCGTTCGCTAAGGCCGTTCTTGTGGAATTGGCAAAGGGATATTTGGAAGCCCATAGAGGGCTGTGTTGAAGAGGAAATATCTTACGTTGAAAACTGGAAAGAAGCTTTCTGAGAAACTGCTCTGTGTTCTGTTAATTCATCTCACACAGTTACATATTTCCCTTCAAGAAGCCTTCCGCTAAGACTGTTCTTTTGGAATTGTGAAAGTGATATTTGGAAGCCCATAGAGGGCTATGGTGAAAAAGGAAATATCTTCCGTTCAAAACTGGAAAGAATCTTTCTGAGAAACTGCTCTGTGTTCTGTTAATTCATCTCACAGACTTACATCTTTCCCTTCAAGAAGCCTTTCGCTAAGTCTGTGTTTGTGGAATTGGCAAAGGGATATTTGGAAGCCCATACAGGGCTCTGGTGAAAAAGGAAATATCTTCCGTTCAAAACTGGAAAGATGCTTTCTGAGAAACTGCTCTGTGTTCTGTTAATTCATCTTACAGAGTTACATCTTTCACTTCAAGAAGCCTTTCGCTAAGGCCGTTCTTGTGGAATTGGCACAGTGATATTTGGAAGCCCATAGAGGGCTATGGTGAAAAAGGAAATATCCTCCGTTCAAAACTGGAAAGAAGCTTTCTGAGAAACTGCTCTGTGTTCTATTAATTCATCTCACAGAGTTACATCTTTCCCTTCAATAAGCCTTTGGCTAAGGCTGTTCTTGTGGAATTGGAAAAGGGATATTTGGAAGCCCATAGAGGGCTATGGTGAAAAAGGAAATATCTTCCGTTCAAAATTGGAAAGAAGCTTTCTGAGAAACTGCTCTGTGTTCTGTTAATTCATCTCACAGAGTTACATCTTTCCCTTCAAGAAGCGTTTCGCTAAGGCTGTTCTTGTGGAATTGGCAAAGGGATATTTGGAAGCCCATAGAGGGCTATGATGAAAAAGGAAATATCTTCCGTTCAAAACTTGAAAGAAGCTTTCTGAGAAACTGCTCTGTGTTCTGTTATTTCATCTCACAGAGTTACATCTTTCCCTTCAAGAAGCCTTTCGCTAGGGCTGTTTTTGTGGAATTGGGAAAGTGATATTTGGAAGCCCATGGAAGGCTATGGTGAAAAAGGAAATATCTTCCGTTCAAAACTGGAAAGAAACTTTCTGAGAAACTGATCTGTGTTCTGTTAATTCATCTCACAGAGTTACATCTTTCCCTTCAAGAAGCCTTTCGCTAAGGCTGTTCTTGTGGAATTGGCAAAGGGATATTTGGAAGCCCATAGAGGGCTACGGTGAAAAAGGAAATATCTTCCGTTCAAAACTGGAAAGAAGCTTTCTGAGAAACCGCTCTGTGTTCTGTTAATTCATCTTACAGACTTACATGTTTCCCTTCAAGAAGCTTTAGGTAAGCCTGTTCTTGGGGAATTGGAAAAGGGGATATTTGGAAGCCCATAGAGGGCTATGGTGAAAAAGAAAATATCTTCCGTTCAAAACTGGAAAGAAGCTTTCTGAGAAAATGCTCTGTGTTCTGTTAATTCATCTCACAGAGTTACATCTTTCCCTTCAAGAAGCCTTTCGCTAAGGCTGTTCTTGCGGAATGGACAAAGGGATATTTGGAAGCCCGTAGAGGTCTATGGTGAAAAAGGAAATAACTTCCGTTCAAAACTGGAAAGAAGCTTTCTGAGAAACTGCTCTGTGTTCTGTTAATTCATCTTACAGAGTTACATCTTTCACTTCAAGAAGCCTTTCGCTAAGGCCGTTCTTGTGGAATTGGCACAGTGATATTTGGAAGCCCATAGAGGGCTATGGTGAAAAAGGAAATATCCTGCGTTCAAAACTGGAAAGAAGCTTTCTGAGAAACTGCTCTGTGTTCTGTTAATTCATCTCACAGAGTTACATCTTTCCCTTCAAGAAGCCTTTGGCTAAGGCTGTTCTTGTGGAATTGGAAAAGGGATATTTGGAAGCCCATAGAGGGCTATGGTGAAAAAGGAAATATCTTCCGTTCAAAATTGGAAAGAAGCTTTCTGAGAAACTGCTCTGTGTTCTGTTAATTCATCTCACAGAGTTACATCTTTCCCTTCAAGAAGCCTTTCGCTAAGGCTGTTCTTGTGGAATTGGCAAAGGGATATTTGGAAGCCCATAGAGGGCTATGATGAAAAAGGAAATATCTTCCGTTCAAAACTGGAAAGAAGCTTTCTGAGAAACTGCTCTGTGTTCTGTTATTTCATCTCACAGAGTTACATCTCTCCCTTCAAGAAGCCTTTCGCTAAGGCTGTTTTTGTGGAATTGGGAAAGTGATATTTGGAAGCCCATGGAAGGCTATGGTGAAAAAGGAAATATCTTCCGTTCAAAACTGGAAAGAAACTTTCTGAGAAACTGATCTGTGTTCTGTTAATTCATCTCACAGAGTTACATCTTTCCCTTCAAGAAGCCTTTCGCTAAGGCTGTTCTTGTGGAATTGGCAAAGGGATATTTGGAAGCCCATGGAGGGCTCTCTTGAAAAACGAAATATCTTCCGTACAAAACTGGAAAGAAGCTTTCTGAGAAACTGCTCTGTGTTCTGTTAATTCATCTCACAGAGTTACATCTTTCCCTTCAAGAAGCCTTTCGCTAAGGCTGTTCTTGTGGAAATGGCAAAGTGATATTTGGAAACCCATAGAGGGCTATGGTGAAAAAGGAAATACCTTACGTTCCAAACTGGAAAGAAGCTTTCTGAGAAACTGCTCTGTGTTCTGTTAATTCATCTCACAGAGTTACATCTTTCCCTTCAAGAAGCCTTTCGCTAAGGCCGTTGTTGTGGAATTGGCACAGTGATATTTGGAACCCCATAGAGGGCTATGGTGAAAAAGGAAATATACTCCGTTCAAAACTGGAAAGAAGCTTTCTGAGAAACCGCTCTGTGTTCTGTTAATTCATCTTACAGACATACATCTTTCCCTTCAAGAAGCTTTCGGTAAGCCTGTTCTTGGGGAATTGGAAAAGGGGATATTTGGAAGCCCATAGAGGGCTATGGTGAAAAAGAAAATATCTTCCGTTCAAAACTGGAAAGAAGCTTTCTGAGAAACTGCTCTGTGTTCTGTTAATTCATCTCACAGAGTTACATCTTTCCCTTCAAGAAGCCTTTCGCTAAGGCTGTTCTTGTGGAATTGGCAAAGGGATATTTGGAAGCCCATAGAGGTCTACGGTGAAAAAGGAAATAACTTCCGTTCAAAACTGGAAAGAAGCTTTCTGAGAAACTGCTCTGTGTTCTCTTAATTCATCTCACAGAGTTACATCTTTCCCTTCAGGAAGCCTTTCGCTAAGGCTGTTCTTGTGGAATTGGCAAAGGGATATTTGGAAGCCCATAGAGGGCTATGGTGAAAAAGGAAATATCTTCCGTTCAACACTGGAAAGAATCCTTCTGAGAAACTGCTCTGTGTTCTGCTAATTCAACTCACAGAGTTACATCTTTCCCTTCAAGAAACCTTTCGCTAAGGCTGTTCTTGTGGAATTGGCAAAGGGATATTTGGAAGCCCATAGAGGGCTATGGTGAAAAAGGAAATATCTTCCGTTCAAAACTGGAAAGAAGCTTTCTGAGAAACTGCTCTGTGTTCTGTTAATTCATCTGACAGAGTTACATTTTTCCCATCAAGAAGCGTTTCGCTAAGGCTGTTATTGTGGAAATGGCAAAGGGATATTTGGAAGCCCATAGAGGGCTATGGTGAAAAAGGAAATATCTTCCGTTCAAAACTGGAAAGAAGCTTTCTGAGAAACTGCTCTGTGTTCTGTTAATTCATCTCACAGAGTTACATCTTTCCCTTCAAGAAGCCTTTCGCTAAGGCTGTTCTTTTGGAATTGGCAAAGTGATATTTGCAAGCCCCTAGAGGGCTATGGTGAAAAAGGATATATCTTCCGTTCAAAACTTGAAAGAAGCTTTCTGAGAAACTGCTCTGTGTTCTATTAATTCATCTCACAGAGTTACATCTTTCCCTTCAAGAAGCCTTTCGCTAAGGCTGTTCTTGTGGAATTGGCAAAGTGATATTTGGAAGCCCTTAGAGGGCTATGGTGAAGAAAGAAATATCTTCCGTTCAAAACTGGAAAGAAGCTTTCTGAGAAACTGCTCTGTGTTCTGTTAATTCATCTCACAGAGTTACATCTTTCCCTTCAAGAAGAATTTTACTAAGTCTGTTCTTGTGGAATGGGCAAAGGGATATTTGGAAGCCCATAGAGGTCTACGGTGAAAAAGGAAATAACTTCCGTTCAAAACTGGAAAGAAGCTTTCTGAGAAACTGCTCTGTGTTCTCTTAATTCATCTCACAGAGTTACATCTTTCCCTTCAAGAAGCGTTTCGCTAAGGCTGTTTTTGTGAAATTGGTAAAGTGATATTTGGAAGGCCAAAGAGGGCTATGGTGAAAAAGGAAATATCTTCCGTTCAAAACTGGAAAGAAGCTTTCTGAGAAACCGCTCTGTGTTCTGTTAATTCGTCTCACAGAGTTACATCTTTCCCTTCAAGAAGCCGTTCGCTAAGGCCGTTCTTGTGGAATTGGCAAAGGGATATTTGGAAGCCCATAGAGGGCTGTGTTGAAGAGGAAATATCTTACGTTGAAAACTGGAAAGAAGCTTTCTGAGAAACTGCTCTGTGTTCTGTTAATTCATCTCACACAGTTACATATTTCCCTTCAAGAAGCCTTCCGCTAAGACTGTTCTTTTGGAATTGTGAAAGTGATATTTGGAAGCCCATAGAGGGCTATGGTGAAAAAGGAAATATCTTCCGTTCAAAACTGGAAAGAATCTTTCTGAGAAACTGCTCTGTGTTCTGTTAATTCATCTCACAGACTTACATCTTTCCCTTCAAGAAGCCTTTCGCTAAGTCTGTTTTTGTGGAATTGGCAAAGGGATATTTGGAAGCCCATACAGGGCTCTGGTGAAAAAGGAAATATCTTCCGTTCAAAACTGGAAAGATGCTTTCTGAGAAACTGCTCTGTGTTCTGTTAATTCATCTCACAGAGTTACATCTTTCTCTTCAAGAAGCCTTTCGCTAAGGCTGTTCTTGTGGAAATGGCAAAGTGATATTTGGAAGCCCATAGAGGGCTATGGTGAAAAAGGAAATACCTTACGTTCCAAACTGGAAAGAAGCTTTCTGAGAAACTGCTCTGTGTTCTGTTAATTCATCTCACAGAGTTACATCTTTCCCTTCAAGAAGCCTTTCGCTAAGGCTGTTCTTGCGGAACGGACAAAGGGATATTTGGAAGCCCGTAGAGGTCTATGGTGAAAAAGGAAATAACTTCCGTTCAAAACTGGAAAGAAGCTTTCTGAGAAACTGCTCTGTGTTCTGTTAATTCATCTTACAGAGTTACATCTTTCACTTCAAGAAGCCTTTCGCTAAGGCCGTTCTTGTGGAATTGGCACAGTGATATTTGGAAGCCCATAGAGGGCTATGGTGAAAAAGGAAATATCCTCCGTTCAAAACTGGAAAGAAGCTTTCTGAGAAACTGCTCTGTGTTCTATTAATTCATCTCACAGAGTTACATCTTTCCCTTCAATAAGCCTTTGGCTAAGGCTGTTCTTGTGGAATTGGAAAAGGGATATTTGGAAGCCCATAGAGGGCTATGGTGAAAAAGGAAATATCTTCCGTTCAAAATTGGAAAGAAGCTTTCTGAGAAACTGCTCTGTGTTCTGTTAATTCATCTCACAGAGTTACATCTTTCCCTTCAAGAAGCGTTTCGCTAAGGCTGTTCTTGTGGAATTGGCAAAGGGATATTTGGAAGCCCATAGAGGGCTATGATGAAAAAGGAAATATCTTCCGTTCAAAACTTGAAAGAAGCTTTCTGAGAAACTGCTCTGTGTTCTGTTATTTCATCTCACAGAGTTACATCTTTCCCTTCAAGAAGCCTTTCGCTAGGGCTGTTTTTGTGGAATTGGGAAAGTGATATTTGGAAGCCCATGGAAGGCTATGGTGAAAAAGGAAATATCTTCCGTTCAAAACTGGAAAGAAACTTTCTGAGAAACTGATCTGTGTTCTGTTAATTCATCTCACAGAGTTACATCTTTCCCTTCAAGAAGCCTTTCGCTAAGGCTGTTCTTGTGGAATTGGCAAAGGGATATTTGGAAGCCCATAGAGGGCTACGGTGAAAAAGGAAATATCTTCCGTTCAAAACTGGAAAGAAGCTTTCTGAGAAACCGCTCTGTGTTCTGTTAATTCATCTTACAGCCTTACATCTTTCCCTTCAAGAAGCTTTCGGTAAGCCTGTTCTTGGGGAATTGGAAAAGGGGATATTTGGAAGCCCATAGAGGGCTATGGTGAAAAAGAAAATATCTTCCGTTCAAAACTGGAAAGAAGCTTTCTGAGAAACTGCTCTGTGTTCTGTTAATTCATCTCACAGAGTTACATCTTTCCCTTCAAGAAGCCTTTCGCTAAGGCTGTTCTTGTGGAATTGGCAAAGGGATATTTGGAAGCCCATACAGGGCGATGTGGAAAAAGGAAATATCTTAAGTTCAAAACTGGAAAGAAGCTTTCTGAGAAACTGCTCTGTGTTCTGTTAACTCATCTCACAGAGTTACATCTTTCCCTTCAAGAAGCCTTTCGCTAAGGCTGTTCTTGTGGAATTGTCAAAGTGATATATGGAAGCCAATAGAGGACTACGGTGAAAAAGGAAATATTTCAGTTCAAAAGTGGAAAGAAGCTATCTGAGATACTGCTCTGTGTTCTGTTAATTCAGCTCACAGAGTTACATCTTTCCCTTCAAGAAGCCTTTCGCTAAGGCTGTTCTTGTGTAATTGGCAAAGGGATATTTGGAAGTCCCTAGAGGGCTATGGTGAAAAAGGAAATATCTTCCGTTGAAAACTGGAAAGAAGCTTTCTGGGAAACTGCTCTGTGTTCTGTTAATTCATCTTACAGAGTTACATCTTTCCCTTCAAGAAGCCTTTCGCTAAGGCTGTTCTTGTGTAATTGGCAAAGGGATATTTGGAAGCCCATCGAGGGCTATGGTGAAAAAGGAAATATCTTCCGTTAAAAACTGGAAATAATCTTTCTGAGAAACTGCTATGTGTTCTGTTAATTCATCTCACAGAGATACATCTTTCCCTTCAAGAAGCCTTTCGCTAAGGCTGTTCTTGTGGAATTAGCAAAGGGATATTTGGAAGCCCATAGAGGGCTATGGTGAAAAAGGAAATATATTCCGTTGAAAACTGGAAAGAAGCTTTCTGAGAAACTGCTCTGTGTTCTGTTAATTCATCTCACAGAGTTACATCTTTCCCTTCAAGAAGCCTTTCGCTAAGGCTGTCTTGTGGAAATGGCAAAGTGATATTTGGAAGCCGATAGAGGGCTATGGTGAAAAAGTAAATATCTTAAGTTCAAAACTGGAAAGAACCTTTCTGAGAAACTGCTCTGTGTTCTGTTAATTCATCTCACAGACTTACATCTTTCCCTTCAAGAAGCCTTTCGCAAAGGCTGTTCTTGTGGAATTGGCAAAGGGATATTTGGAAGCCCATGGAGGGCTCTCTTGAAAAACGAAATATCTTCCGTTCAAAACTGGAAAGAAGCTTTCTGAGAAACTGCTCTGTGTTCTGTTAATTCATCTCACAGAGTTACATCTTTCCCTTCAAGAAGCCTTTCGCTAAGGCTGTTCTTGTGGAAATGGCAAAGTGATATTTGGAAACCCATAGAGGGCTATGGTGAAAAAGGAAATACCTCACGTTCCAAACTGGAAAGAAGCTTTCTGAGAAACTGCTCTGTGTTCTGTTAATTCATCTCACAGAGTTACATCTTTCCCTTCAAGAAGCCTTTCGCTAAGGCCGTTGTTGTGGAATTGGCACAGTGATATTTGGAAGCCCATAGAGGGCTATGGTGAAAAAGGAAGTATCCTCCGTTCAAAACTGGAAAGAAGCTTTCTGAGAAACCGCTCTGTGTTCTGTTAATTCATCTCACAGAGTTACATCTTTCCCTTCAAGAAGACTTTGGCTAAGGCTGTTCTTGTGGAATTGGCAAAGGGATATTTGGAAGCCCATAGAGGGCTATGGTGAAAAAGGAAATATTTTCCGTTCAAAATTGGAAAGAAGCTTTCTGAGAAACTGCTCTGTGTTCTGTTAATTCATCTCACAGAGTTACATCTTTCCCTTCAAGAAGCCTTTCGCTAAGGCTGTTCTTGTGGAATTGGCAAAGGGATATTTGGAAGCCCATAGAGGGCTATGATGAAAAAGGAAATATCATCCGTTCAAAACTGGAAACAAGCTTTCTGAGAAACTGCTCCGTGTTCTGTTAATTCATCTCAAAGAGTTACCTCTTTCCCTTCAAGAAGCCTTTCGCTAAGGCAGTTCTTGTGGAATTGGCAAAGGGAATTTAGGAAGTCCATAGAGATCTATGGTGAAAAAGGCAATATGCTCCGTTGAAAACTGGAAAGAAGCTTTCTGAGACACTGCTCTGTGTTCTGTTAATTCATCTCACAGATTTACATCTTTCCCTTCAAGAAGCCTTTCGCTAAGGCTGTTTTTGTGGAATTGGGAAAGTGATATTTGGAAGCCCATGGAAGGCTATGGTGAAAAAGGAAATATCTTCCGTTCAAAACTGGAAAGAAACTTTCTGAGAAACTGATCTGTGTTCTGTTAATTCATCTCACAGAGTTACATCTTTCCCTTCAAGAAGCCTTTCGCTAAGGCTGTTCTTGTGGAATTGGCAAAGGGATATTTGGAAGCCCATAGAGGGCTACGGTGAAAAAGGAAATATCTTCCGTTCAAAACTGGAAAGAAGCTTTCTGAGAAACCGCTCTGTGTTCTGTTAATTCATCTTACAGACTTACATCTTTCCCTTCAAGAAACTTTCGGTAAGCCTGTTCTTGGGGAATTGGAAAAGGGGATATTTGGAAGCCCATAGAGGGCTATGGTGAAAAAGAAAATATCTTCCGTTCAAAACTGGAAAGAAGCTTTCTGAGAAACTGCTCTGTGTTCTGTTAATTCATCTCACAGAGTTACATCTTTCCCTTCAAGAAGCCTTTCGCTAAGGCTGTTCTTGTGGAATTGGCAAAGGGATATTTGGAAGCCCATACAGGGCGATGTTGAAAAAGGAAATATCTTAAGTTCAAAACTGGAAAGAAACTTTCTGAGAAACTGCTCTGTGTTTTGTTAACTCATCTCACAGAGTTACATCTTTCCCTTCAAGAAGCCTTTCGCTAAGGCTGTTCTTGTGGAATTGGCAAAGTGATATTTGGAAGCCAATAGAGGACTACGGTGAAAAAGGAAATATCTTCAGTTCAAAAGTGGAAAGAAGCTATCTGAGAAACTGCTCTGTGTTCTGTTAATTCAGCTCACAGAGTTACATCTTTACCTTCAAGAAGCCTTTCGCTAAGGCTGTTCTTGTGGAATTGGCAAAGGGATATTTGGAAGTCCATAGAGGGCTATGGTGAAAAAGGAAATATCTTCCGTTGAAAACTGGAAAGAAGCTTTCTGGGAAACTGCTCTGTGTTCTGTTAATTCATCTCACAGAGTTACATCTTTCCCTTCAAGAAGCCTTTCGCTAAGGCTGTTCTTGTGGAATTGGCAAAGGGATATTTGGAAGCCCATGGAGGGCTCTCTTGAAAAACGAAATATCTTCCGTTCAAAACTGGAAAGAAGCTTTCTGAGAAACTGCTCTGTGTTCTGTTAATTCATCTCACAGAGTTACATCTTTCCCTTCAAGAAGCCTTTCGCTAAGGCTGTTCTTGTGGAAATGGCAAAGTGATATTTGGAAACCCATAGAGGGCTATGGTGAAAAAGGAAATACCTTACGTTCCAAACTGGAAAGAAGCTTTCTGAGAAACTGCTCTGTGTTCTGTTAATTCATCTCACAGAGTTACATCTTTCCCTTCAAGAAGCCTTTGGCTAAGGCTGTTCTTGTGGAATTGGAAAAGGGATATTTGGAAGCCCATAGAGGGCTATGGTGAAAAAGGAAATATCTTCCGTTCAATATTGGAAAGAAGCTTTCTGAGAAACTGCTGTGTGTTCTGTTAATTCATCTCACAGAGTTCCATCTTTCCCTTCAAGAAGCCTTTCGCTAAGGCTGTTCTTGTGGAATTGGCAAAGGGATATTTGGAAGCCCATAGAGGGCTATGATGAAAAAGGAAATATCTTCCGTTCAAAACTGGAAAAAAGCTTTCTGAGAAACTGCTCTGTGTTCTGTTAATTCATCTCACAGAGTTACATCTTTCCCTTCAAGAAGCCTTTCGCTAAGGCTGTTTTTGTGGAAATGGGAAAGTGATATTTGGAAGCCTATGGAAGGCTATGGTGAAAAAGGAATATCTTCCGTTCAAAACTGGAAAGAAACTTTCTGAGAAACTGATCTGTGTTCTGTTAATTCATCTCACAGAGTTACATCTTTCCCTTCAAGAAGCCTTTCGCTAAGGCTGTTCTTGTGGAATTGGCAAAGGGATATTTGGAAGCCCATAGAGGGCTACGGTGAAAAAGGAAATATCTTCCGTTCAAAACTGGAAAGAAGCTTTTTGAGAAACCGCTCTGTGTTCTGTTAATTCATCTTACAGACTTACATGTTTCCCTTCAAGAAGCTTTCGGTAAGCCTGTTCTTGGGGAATTGGAAAAGGGGATATTTGGAAGCCCATAGAGGGCTATGGTGAAAAAGAAAATATCTTCCGTTCAAAACTGGAAAGAAGCTTTCTGAGAAAATGCTCTGTGTTCTGTTAATTCATCTCACAGAGTTACATCTTTCCCTTCAAGAAGCCTTTCGCTAAGGCTGTTCTTGTGGAATTGGCAAAGGGATATTTGGAAGCCCATAGAGGGCTATGGTGAAAAAGGAAATATCTTCCGTTCAAAACTGGAAAGAAGCTTTCTGAGAAACTGCTCTGTGTTCTGTTAATTCATCTCACAGAGTTACATCTTTCCCTTCAAGAAGAATTTTACTAAGGCTGTTCTTGTGGAATGGGCAAAGGGATATTTGGAAGCCCATAGAGGTCTACGGTGAAAAAGGAAATAACTTCCGTTCAAAACTGGAAAGAAGCTTTCTGAGAAACTGCTCTGTGTTCTCTTAATTAATCTCACAGTGTTACATCTTTCCCTTCAAGAAGCCTTTCGCTAAGCCTGTTCTTGTGGAATTGGCAAAGGGATATTTGGAAGCCCATAGAGGGCTATGGTGAAAGAGGAAATATCTTCCGTTCAACACTGGAAAGAAGCTTTCTGAGAAACCGCTCTGTGTTCTGTTAATTCGTCTCACAGAGTTACATCTTTCCCTTCAAGAAGCCGTTCGCTAAGGCCGTTCTTGTGGAATTGGCAAAGGGATATTTGGAAGCCCATAGAGGGCTGTGTTGAAGAGGAAATATCTTACGTTGAAAACTGGAAAGAAGCTTTCTGAGAAACTGCTCTGTGTTCTGTTAATTCATCTCACACAGTTACATATTTCCCTTCAAGAAGCCTTCCGCTAAGACTGTTCTTTTGGAATTGTCAAAGTGATATTTGGAAGCCCATAGAGGGCTATGGTGAAAAAGGAAATATCTTCCGTTCAAAACTGGAAAGAAGCTTTCTGAGAAACTGCTCTGTGTTCTGTTAATTCATCTCACAGAGTTAAATCTTTCCCTTCAAGAAGCCTTTCGCTAAGGCGCTCTTGTGGATTTGGCAAAGTGATATTTGGAAGCGGATAGAGGGCTATGGTGAAAAAGGAAATATCTTCCGTTCAAAACTGGAAAGAATCTTTCTGAGAAACTGCTCTGTGTTCTGTTAATTCATCTCACAGACTTACATCTTTCCCTTCAAGAAGCCTTTCGCTAAGGCTGTTTTTGTGGAATTGGCAAAGGGATATTTGGAAGCCCATACAGGGCTCTGGTGAAAAAGGAAATATCTTCCGTTCAAAACTGGAAAGAAGCTTTCTGAGAAACTGCTCTGTGTTCTGTTAATTCATCTCACAGAGTTACATCTTTCTCTTCAAGAAGCCTTTCGCTAAGGCTGTTCTTGTGGAAATGGCAAAGTGATATTTGGAAGCCCATAGAGGGCTATGGTGAAAAAGGAAATACCTTACGTTCCAAACTGGAAAGAAGCTTTCTGAGAAACTGCTCTGTGTTCTGTTAATTCATCTCACAGAGTTACATCTTTCCCTTCAAGAAGCCTTTCGCTAAGGCTGTTCTTGCGGAATGGACAAAGGGATATTTGGAAGCCCGTAGAGGTCTATGGTGAAAAAGGAAATAACTTCCGTTCAAAACTGGAAAGAAGCTTTCTGAGAAACTGCTCTGTGTTCTGTTAATTCATCTTACAGAGTTACATCTTTCACTTCAAGAAGCCTTTCGCTAAGGCCGTTCTTGTGGAATTGGCACAGTGATATTTGGAAGCCCATAGTGGGCTATGGTGAAAAAGGAAATATCCTCCGTTCAAAACTGGAAAGAAGCTTTCTGAGAAACTGCTCTGTGTTCTGTTAATTGATCTCACAGAGTTACATCTTTCCCTTCAAGAAGCCTTTGGCTAAGGCTGTTCTTGTGGAATTGGAAAAGGGATATTTGGAAGCCCATAGAGGGCTATGGTGAAAAAGGAAATATCTTCCGTTCAAAATTGGAAAGAAGCTTTCTGAGAAACTGCTCTGTGTTCTGTTAATTCATCTCACAGAGTTACATCTTTCCCTTCAAGAAGCCTTTCGCTAAGGCTGTTCTTGTGGAATTGGCAAAGGGATATTTGGAAGCCCATAGAGGGCTATGATGAAAAAGGAAATATCTTCCGTTCAAAACTTGAAAGAAGCTTTCTGAGAAACTGCTCTGTGTTCTGTTATTTCATCTCACAGAGTTACATCTTTCCCTTCAAGAAGCCTTTCGCTAGGGCTGTTTTTGTGGAATTGGGGAAGTGATATTTGGAAGCCCATGGAAGGCTATGGTGAAAAAGGAAATATCTTCCGTTCAAAACTGGAAAGAAACTTTCTGAGAAACTGATCTGTGTTCTGTTAATTCATCTCACAGAGTTACATCTTTCCCTTCAAGAAGCCTTTCGCTAAGGCTGTTCTTGTGGAATTGGCAAAGGGATATTTGGAAGCCCATAGAGGGCTACGGTGAAAAAGGAAATATCTTCCGTTCAAAACTGGAAAGAAGCTTTCTGAGAAACCGCTCTGTGTTCTGTTAATTCATCTTACAGACTTACATCTTTCCCTTCAAGAAGCTTTCGGTAAGCCTGTTCTTGGGGAATAGGAAAAGGGGATATTTGGAAGCCCATAGAGGGCTAAGGTGAAAAAGAAAATATCTTCCGTTCAAAACTGGAAAGAAGCTTTCTGAGAAAATGCTCTGTGTTCTGTTAATTCATCTCACAGAGTTACATCTTTCCCTTCAAGAAGCCTTTCGCTAAGGCTGTTCTTGTGGAATTGGCAAAGGGATATTTGGAAGCCCATACAGGGCGATGTGGAAAAAGGAAATATCTTAAGTTCAAAACTGGAAAGAAGCTTTCTGAGAAACTGCTCTGTTTTCTGTTAACTCATCTCACAGAGTTACATCTTTCCCTTCAAGAAGCCTTTCGCTAAGGCTGTTCTTGTGGAATTGGCAAAGTGATATATGGAAGCCAATAGAGGACTACGGTGAAAAAGGAAATATCTTCCGTTAAAAACTGGAAATAATCTTTCTGAGAAACTGCTATGTGTTCTGTTAATTCATCTCACAGAGTTACATCTTACCCTTCAAGAAGTCTTTCGCTAAGGCTGTTCTTGTGGAATTAGCAAAGGGATATTTGGAAGCCCATAGAGGGCTATGGTGAAAAAGGAAATATATTCCGTTGAAAACTGGAAAGAAGCTTTCTGAGAAACTGCTCTGTGTTCTGTTAATTCATCTCACAGAGTTACATCTTTCCCTTCAAGAAGCCTTTCGCTAAGGCTGTCTTGTGGAAATGGCAAAGTGATATTTGGAAGCCGATAGAGGGCTATGGTGAAAAAGTAAATATCTTCCGTTCAAAACTGGAAAGAACCTTTCTGAGAAACTGCTCTGTGTTCTGTTAATTCATCTCACAGACTTACATCTTTCCCTTCAAGAAGCCTTTCGCTAAGGCTGTTCTTGTGGAATTGGCAAAGGGATATTTGGAAGCCCATGGAGGGCTCTCTTGAAAAACGAAATATCTTCCGTTCAAAACTGGAAAGAAGCTTTCTGAGAAACTGCTCTGTGTTCTGTTAATTCATCTCACAGAGTTACATCTTTCCCTTCAAGAAGCCTTTCGCTAAGGCTGTTCTTGTGGAAATGGCAAAGGGATATTTGGAAACCCATAGAGGGCTATGGTGAAAAAGGAAATACCTCACGTTCCAAACTGGAAAGAAGCTTTCTGAGAAACTGCTCTGTGTTCTGTTAATTCATCTCACAGAGTTACATCCTTCCCTTCAAGAAGCCTTTCGCTAAGGCCGTTGTTGTGGAATTGGCACAGTGATATTTGGAAGCCCATAGAGGGCTATGGTGAAAAAGGAAGTATCCTCCGTTCAAAACTGGAAAGAAGCTTTCTGAGAAACCGCTCTGTTTTCTGTTAATTCATCTCACAGAGTTACATCTTTCCCTTCAAGAAGACTTTGGCTAAGGCTGTTCTTGTGGAATTGGCAAAGGGATATTTGGAAGCCCATAGAGGGCTATGGTGAAAAAGGAAATATCATCCGTTCAAAACTGGAAACAAGCTTTCTGAGAAACTGCTCCGTGTTCTGTTAATTCATCTCAAAGAGTTACCTCTTTCCCTTCAAGAAGCCTTTCGCTAAGGCTGTTCTTGTGGAATTGGCAAAGGGAATTTAGGAAGTCCATAGAGATCTATGGTGAAAAAGGCAATATGCTCCGTTGAAAACTGGAAAGAAGCTTTCTGAGAAACTGCTCTGTGTTCTGTTAATTCATCTCACAGATTTACATCTTTCCCTTCAAGAAGCCTTTCGCTAAGGCTGTTTTTGTGGAATTGGGAAAGTGATATTTGGAAGCCCATGGAAGGCTATGGTGAAAAAGGAAATATCTTCCGTTCAAAACTGGAAAGAAACTTTCTGAGAAACTGATCTGTGTTCTGTTAATTCATCTCACAGAGTTACCTCTTTCCCTTCAAGAAGCCTTTCGCTAAGGCTGTTCTTGTGGAATTGGCAAAGGGATATTTGGAAGCCCATAGAGGGCTACGGTGAAAAAGGAAATATCTTCCGTTCAAAACTGGAAAGAAGCTTTCTGAGAAACCGCTCTGTGTTCTGTTAATTCATCTTACAGACTTACATCTTTCCCTTCAAGAAACTTTCGGTAAGCCTGTTCTTGGGGAATTGGAAAAGGGGATATTTGGAAGCCCATAGAGGGCTATGGTGAAAAAGAAAATATCTTCCGTTCAAAACTGGAAAGAGCTTTCTGAGAAACTGCTCTGTGTTCTGTTAATTCATCTCACAGAGTTACATCTTTCCCTTCCAGAAGCCTTTCGCTAAGGCTGTTCTTGTGGAATTGGCAAAGGGATATTTGGAAGCCCATACAGGGCGATGTTGAAAAAGGAAATATCTTAAGTTCAAAACTGGAAAGAAACTTTCTGAGAAACTGCTCTGTGTTCTGTTAACTCATCTCACAGAGTTACATCTTTCCCTTCAAGAAGCCTTTCGCTAAGGCTGTTCTTGTGGAATTGGCAAAGTGATATTTGGAAGCCAATAGAGGACTACGGTGAAAAAGGAAATATCTTCAGTTCAAAAGTGGAAAGAAGCTATCTGAGAAACTGCTCTGTGTTCTGTTAATTCAGCTCACAGAGTTACATCTTTACCTTCAAGAAGCCTTTCCCTAAGGCTGTTCTTGTGGAATTGGCAAAGGGATATTTGGAAGTCCATAGAGGGCTATGGTGAAAAAGGAAATATCTTCCGTTGAAAACTGGAAAGAAGCTTTCTGGGAAACTGCTCTGTGTTCTGTTAATTCATCTCACAGAGTTACATCTTTCCCTTCAAGAAGCCTTTCGCTGAGGCTGTTCTTGTGGAATTGGCAAAGGGATATTTGGAAGCCCATGGAGGGCTCTCTTGAAAAACGAATTATCTTCCGTTCAAAACTGGAAAGAAGCTTTCTGAGAAACTGCTCTGTGTTCTGTTAATTCATCTCACAGAGTTACATCTTTCCCTTCAAGAAGCCTTTCGCTAAGGCTGTTCTTGTGGAATTGGCAAAGGGATATTTGGAAGCCCATACAGGGCGATGTTGAAAAAGGAAATATCTTAAGTTCAAAACTGGAAAGAAGCTTTCTGAGAAACTGCTCTGTGTTCTGTTAAATCATCTCACAGAGTTACATCTTTCCCTTCAAGAAGCCTTTCGCTAAGGCTGTTCTTGTGGAATTGGCAAAGTGATATTTGGAAGCCAATAGAGGACTACGGAGAAAAAGGAAATATCTTCAGTTCAAAAGTGGAAAGAAACTATCTGAGATACTGCTCTGTGTTCTGTTAATTCAGCTCACAGAGTTACATCTTTACCTTCAAGAAGCCTTTCGCTAAGGCTGTTCTTGTGGAATTGGCAAAGGGATATTTGGAAGTCCCTAGAGGGCTATGGTGAAAAAGGAAATATCTTCCGTTGAAAACTGGAAAGAAGCTTTCTGGGAAACTGCTCTGTGTTCTGTTAATTCATCTCACAGAGTTACATCTTTCCCTTCAAGAAGCCTTTCGCTAAGGCTGTTCTTGTGTAATTGGCAAAGGGATATTTGGAAGCCCATAGAGGGCTATGGTGAAAAAGGAAATATCTTCCGTTAAAAACTGGAAATAATCTTTCTGAGAAACTGCTCTGTGTTCTGTTAATTCATCTCACAGAGTTACATCTTTCCCTTCAAGAAGCCTTTCGCTAAGGCTGTTCTTGTGGAATTAGCAAAGGGATATTTGGAAGCCCATAGAGGGCTATGGTGAAAAAGGAAATATATTCCGTTGAAAACTGGAAAGAAGCTTTCTGAGAAACTGCTCTGTGTTCTGTTAATTCATCTCACAGAGTTACATCTTTCCCTTCAAGAAGCCTTTCGCTAAGGCTGTCTTGTGGAAATGGCAAAGTGATATTTGGAAGCCGATAGAGGGCTATGGTGAAAAAGGAAATATCTTCCGTTCAAAACTGGAAAGAATCTTTCTGAGAAACTGCTCTGTGTTCTGTTAATTCATCTCACAGACTTACATCTTTCCCTTCAAGAAGCCTTTCGCTAAGGCTGTTCTTGTGGAATTGGCAAAGGGATATTTGGAAGCCCATGGAGGGCTCTCTTGAAAAACGAAATATCTTCCGTTCAAAACTGGAAAGAAGCTTTCTGAGAAACTGCTCTGTGTTCTGTTAATTCATCTCACAGAGTTACATCTTTCCCTTCAAGAAGCCTTTCGCTAAGGCTGTTCTTGTGGAAATGGCAAAGTGATACTTGGAAACCCATAGAGGGCTATGGTGAAAAAGGAAATACCTTACGTTCCAAACTGGAAAGAAGCTTTCTGAGAAACTGCTCTGTGTTCTGTTAATTCATCTCACAGAGTTACATCTTTCCCTTCAAGAAGCCTTTCGCTAAGGCCGTTGTTGTGGAATTGGCACAGTGATATTTGGAAGCCCATAGAGGGCTATGGTGAAAAAGGAAGTATCCTCCGTTCAAAACTGGAAAGAAGCTTTCTGAGAAACCGCTCTGTGTTCTGTTAATTCATCTCACAGAGTTACATCTTTCCCTTCAAGAAGACTTTGGCTAAGGCTGTTCTTGTGGAATTGGCAAAGGGATATTTGGAAGCCCATAGAGGGCTATGGTGAAAAAGGAAATATCTTCCGTTCAAAATTGGAAAGAAGCTTTCTGAGAAACTGCTCTGTGTTCTGTTAATTCATCTCACAGAGTTACATCTTTCCCTTCAAGAAGCCTTTCGCTAAGGCTGTTCTTGTGGAATTGGCAAAGGGATATTTGGAAGCCCATAGAGGGCTATGATGAAAAAGGAAATATCCTCCGTTCAAAACTGGAAACAAGCTTTCTGAGAAACTGCTCCGTGTTCTGTTAATTCATCTCAAAGAGTTACATCTTTCCCTTCAAGAAGCCTTTCGCTAAGGCTGTTCTTGTGGAATTGGCAAAGGGATATTTGGAAGCCCATAGAGGGCTACGGTGAAAAAGGAAATATCTTCCGTTCAAAACTGGAAAGAAGCTTTCTGAGAAACCGCTCTGTGTTCTGTTAATTCATCTTACAGACTTACATCTTTCCCTTCAAGAAACTTTCGGTAAGCCTGTTCTTGGGGAATTGGAAAAGGGGATATTTGGAAGCCCATAGAGGGCTATGGTGAAAAAGAAAATATCTTCCGTTCAAAACTGGAAAGAAGCTTTCTGAGAAACTGCTCTGTGTTCTGTTAATTCATCTCACAGAGTTACATCTTTCCCTTCAAGAAGCCTTTCGCTAAGGCTGTTCTTCTGGAATTGGCAAAGGGATATTTGGAAGCCCATACAGGGCGATGTTGAAAAAGGAAATATCTTAAGTTCAAAACTGGAAAGAAGCTTTCTGAGAAACTGCTCTGTGTTCTGTTAACTCATCTCACAGAGTTACATCTTTCCCTTCAAGAAGCCTTTCGCTAAGGCTGTTCTTGTGGAATTAGCAAAGTGATATTTGGAAGCCAATAGAGGACTACGGTGAAAAAGGAAATATCTTCAGTTCAAAAGTGGAAAGAAGCTATCTGAGAAACTGCTCTGTGTTCTGTTAATTCAGCTCACAGAGTTACATCTTTACCTTCAAGAAGCCTTTCGCTAAGGCTGTTCTTGTGGAATTGGCAAAGGGATATTTGGAAGTCCATAGAGGGCTATGGTGAAAAAGGAAATATCTTCCGTTGAAAACTGGAAAGAAGCTTTCTGGGAAACTGCTCTGTGTTCTGTTAATTCATCTCACAGAGTTACATCTTTCCCTTCAAGAAGCCTTTCGCTAAGGCTGTTCTTGTGGAATTGGCAAAGGGATATTTGGAAGCCCATGGAGGGCTCTCTTGAAAAACGAAATATCTTCCGTTCAAAACTGGAAAGAAGCTTTCTGAGAAAATGCTCTGTGTTCTGTTAATTCATCTCACAGAGTTACATCTTTCCCTTCAAGAAGAATTTTACTAAGGCTGTTCTTGTGGAATGGGCAAAGGGATATTTGGAAGCCCATAGAGGTCTACGGTGAAAAAGGAAATAACTTCCGTTCAAAACTGGAAAGAAGCTTTCTGAGAAACTGCTCTGTGTTCTCTTAATTCATCTCACAGAGTTACATCTTTCCCTTCAAGAAGCCTTTCGCTAAGGCTGTTCTTGTGGAATTGGCAAAGGGATATTTGGAAGCCCATAGAGGGCTATGGTGAAAAAGGAAATATCTTCCGTTCAACACTGGAAAGAAGCCTTCTGAGAAACTGCTCTGTGTTCTGCTAATTCAACTCACAGAGTTACATCTTTCCCTTCAAGAAGCCTTTCGCTAAGGCTGTTCTTGTGGAATTGGCAAAGGGATATTTGGAAGCCCAAAGAGGGCTATGGTGAAAAAGGAAATATCTTCCGTTAAAAAATGGAAATAATCTTTCTGAGAAACTGCTCTGTGTTCTGTTAATTCATTTCACAGAGTTACATCTTTCCCTTCAAGAAGCCTTTCGCTAAGGCTGTTCTTGTGGAATTAGCAAAGGGATATTTGGAAGCCCATAGAGGGCTATGATGAAAAAGGAAATATCCTCCGTTCAAAACTGGAAACAAGCTTTCTGAGAAACTGCTCCGTGTTCTGTTAATTCATCTTACAGACTTACCTCTTTCCCTTCAAGAAGCCTTTCGCTAAGGCAGTTCTTGTGGAATTGGCAAAGGGAATTTAGGAAGTCCATAGAGATCTATGGTGAAAAAGGCAATATGCTCCGTTGAAAACTGGAAAGAAGCTTTCTGAGAAACTGCTCTGTGTTCTGTTAATTCATCTCACAGAGTTACATCTTTCCCTTCAAGAAGCCTTTCGCTAAGGCTGTCTTGTGGAAATGGCAAAGTGATATTTGGAAGCCGATAGAGGGCTATGGTGTAGAAAGGAAATATCTTCCGTTCAAAACTGGAAAGAATCTTTCTGAGAAACTGCTCTGTGTTCTGTTAATTCATCTCACAGACTTACATCTTTCCCTTCAAGAAGCCTTTCGCTAAGGCTGTTCTTGTGGAATTGGCAAAGGGATATTTGGAAGCCCATAGAGGGCTATGATGAAAAAGGAAATATCCTCCGTTCAAAACTGGAAACAAGCTTTCTGAGAAACTGCTCCGTGTTCTGTTAATTCATCTCAAAGAGTTACCTCTTTCCATTCAAGAAGTCTTTCGCTAAGGCAGTTCTTGTGGAATTGGCAAATGGAATTTAGGAAGTCCATAGAGATCTATGGAGAAAAAGGCAATATGCTCCGTTGAAAACTGGAAAGAAGCTTTCTGAGAAACTGCTCTGTGTTCTGTTAATTCATCTCACAGAGTTACATCTTTCCCTTCAAGAAGCCTTTCGCTAAGGCTGTTCTTGTGGAATTGGCAAAGGGATATTTGGAAGCCCATAGAGGGCTATGATGAAAAAGGAAATATCCTCCGTTCAAAACTGGAAACAAGCTTTCTGAGAAACTGCTCCGTGTTCTGTTAATTCATCTCACAGACTTACCTCTTTCCCTTCAAGAAGCCTTTCGCTAAGGCAGTTCTTGTGGAATTGGCAAAGGGAATTTAGGAAGTCCATAGAGATCTATGGTGAAAAAGGCAATATGCTCCGTTGAAAACTGGAAAGAAGCTTTCTGAGAAACTGCTCTGTGTTCTGTTAATTCATCTCACAGAGTTACATCTTTCCCTTCAAGAAGCCTTTCGCTAAGGCTGTCTTGTGGAAATGGCAAAGTGATATTTGGAAGCCGATAGAGGGCTATGGTGTAGAAAGGAAATATCTTCCGTTCAAAACTGGAAAGAATCTTTCTGAGAAACTGCTCTGTGTTCTGTTAATTCATCTCACAGACTTACATCTTTCCCTTCAAGAAGCCTTTCGCTAAGGCTGTTCTTGTGGAATTGGCAAAGAGATATTTGGAAGCCCATAGAGGGCTATGATGAAAAAGGAAATATCCTCCGTTCAAAACTGGAAACAAGCTTTCTGAGAAACTGCTCCGTGTTCTGTTAATTCATCTCAAAGAGTTACCTCTTTCCATTCAAGAAGCCTTTCGCTAAGGCAGTTCTTGTGGAATTGGCAAAGGGAATTTAGGAAGTCCATAGAGATCTATGGTGAAAAAGGCAATATGCTCCGTTGAAAACTGGAAAGAAGCTTTCTGAGAAACTGCTCTGTGTTCTGTTAATTCATCTCACAGAGTTACATCTTTCCCTTCAAGAAGCCTTTCGCTAAGGCTGTTTTTGTGGAATTGGGAAAGTGATATTTGGAAGCCCATGGAAGGCTATGGTGAAAAAGGAAATATCTTCCGTTCAAAACTGGAAAAAAACTTTCTGAGAAACTGATCTGTATTCTGTTAATTCATCTCACAGAGTTACATCTTTCCCTTCAAGAAGCCTTTCGCTAAGGCTGTTCTTGTGGAATTGGCAAAGGGATATTTGGAAGCCCATAGAGGGCTACGGTGAAAAAGGAAATATCTTCCGTTCAAAACTGGAAAGAAGCTTTCTGAGAAACCGCTCTGTGTTCTGTTAATTCATCTTACAGACTTACATCTTTCCCTTCAAGAAACTTTCGGTAAGCCTGTTCTTGGGGAATTGGAAAAGGGGATATTTGGAAGCCCATAGAGGGCTATGGTGAAAAAGAAAATATCTTCCGTTCAAAACTGGAAAGAAGCTTTCTGAGAAACTGCTCTGTGTTCTGTTAATTCATCTCACAGAGTTACATCTTTCCCTTCAAGAAGCCTTTCGCTAAGGCTGTTCTTGTGGAATTGGCAAAGGGATATTTGGAAGCCCATACAGGGCGATGTTGAAAAAGGAAATATCTTAAGTTCAAAACTGGAAAGAAGCTTTCTGAGAAACTGCTCTGTGTTCTGTTAACTCATCTCACAGAGTTACATCTTTCCCTTTAAGAAGCCTTTCGCTAAGGCTGTTCTTGTGGAATTGGCAAAGTGATATTTGGAAGCCAATAGAGGACTACGGTGAAAAAGGAAATATCTTCAGTTCAAAAGTGGAAAGAAGCTATCTGAGAAACTGCTCTGTGTTCTGTTAATTCAGCTCACAGAGTTACATCTTTACCTTCAAGAAGCCTTTCGCTAAGGCTGTTCTTGTGGAATTGGCAAAGGGATATTTGGAAGTCCATAGAGGGCTATGGTGAAAAAGGAAATATCTTCCGTTGAAAACTGGAAAGAAGCTTTCTGAGAAACTGCTCTGTGTTCTGTTAATTCATCTCACAGAGTTACATCTTTCCCTTCAAGAAGCCTTTCGCTAAGGCTGTCTTGTGGAAATGGCAAAGTGATATTTGGAAGCCGATAGAGGGCTATGGTGAAAAAGGAAATATCTTCCGTTCAAAACTGGAAAGAATCTTTCTGAGAAACTGCTCTGTGTTCTGTTAATTCATCTCACAGAGTTACATCTTTCCCTTCAAGAAGCCTTTCGCTAAGGCTGTTCTTGTGGAATTAGCAAAGGGATATTTGGAAGCCCATAGAGGGCTATGGTGAAAAAGGAAATATATTCCGTTGAAAACTGGAAAGAAGCTTTCTGAGAAACTGCTCTGTGTTCTGTTAATTCATCTCACAGAGTTACATCTTTCCCTTCAAGAAGCCTTTCGCTAAGGCTGTCTTGTGGAAATGGCAAAGTGATATTTGGAAGCCGATAGAGGGCTATGGTGAAAAAGGAAATATCTTCCGTTCAAAACTGGAAAGAATCTTTCTGAGAAACTGCTCTGTGTTCTGTTAATTCATCTCACAGACTTACATCTTTCCCTTCAAGAAGCCTTTCGCTAAGGCTGTTCTTGTGGAATTGGCAAAGGGATATTTGGAAGCCCATGGAGGGCTCTCTTGAAAAACGAAATATCTTCCGTTCAAAACTGGAAAGAAGCTTTCTGAGAAACTGCTCTGTGTTCTGTTAATTCATCTCACAGAGTTACATCTTTCCCTTCAAGAAGCCTTTCGCTAAGGCTGTTCTTGTGGAAATGGCAAAGTGATATTTGGAAACCCATAGAGGGCTATGGTGAAAAAGGAAATACCTTACGTTCCAAATTGGAAAGAAGCTTTCTGAGAAACTGCTCTGTGTTCTGTTAATTCATCTCACAGAGTTACATCTTTCCCTTCAAGAAGCCTTTCGCTAAGGCCGTTGTTGTGGAATTGGCCCAGTGATATTTGGAAGCCCATAGAGGGCTATGGTGAAAAAGGAAGTATCCTCCGTTCAAAACTGGAAAGAAGCTTTCTGAGAAACCGCTCTGTGTTCTGTTAATTCATCTCACAGAGTTACATCTTTCCCTTCAAGAAGACTTTGGCTAAGGCTGTTCTTGTGGAATTGGCAAAGGGATATTTGGAAGCCCATAGAGGGCTATGGTGAAAAAGGAAATATCTTCCGTTCAAAATTGGAAAGAAGCTTTCTGAGAAACTGCTCTGTGTTCTGTTAATTCATCTCACAGAGTTACATCTTTCCCTTCAAGAATCCTTTCGCTAAGGCTGTTCTTGTGGAATTGGCAAAGGGATATTTGGAAGCCCATAGAGGGCTATGATGAAAAAGGAAATATCCTCCGTTCAAAACTGGAAACAAGCTTTCTGAGAAACTGCTCCGTGTTCTGTTAATTCATCTCAAAGAGTTACCTCTTTCCATTCAAGAAGCCTTTCGCTAAGGCAGTTCTTGTGGAATTGGCAAAGGGAATTTAGGAAGTCCATAGAGATCTATGGTGAAAAAGGCAATATGCTCCGTTGAAAACTGGAAAGAAGCTTTCTGAGAAACTGCTCTGTGTTCTGTTAATTCATCTCACAGAGTTACATCTTTCCCTTCAAGAAGCCTTTCGCTAAGGCTGTTCTTGTGGAATTGGCAAAGGGATATTTGGAAGCCCATACAGGGCGATGTTGAAAAAGGAAATATCTTAAGTTCAAAACTGGAAAGAAGCTTTCTGAGAAACTGCTCTGTGTTCTGTTAACTCATCTCACAGAGTTACATCTTTCCCTTTAAGAAGCCTTTCGCTAAGGCTGTTCTTGTGGAATTGGCCAAGTGATATTTGGAAGCCAATAGAGGACTACGGTGAAAAAGGAAATATCTTCAGTTCAAAAGTGGAAAGAAGCTATCTGAGAAACTGCTCTGTGTTCTGTTAATTCAGCTCACAGAGTTACATCTTTACCTTCAAGAAGCCTTTCGCTAAGGCTGTTCTTGTGGAATTGGCAAAGGGATATTTGGAAGTCCATAGAGGGCTATGGTGAAAAAGGAAATATCTTCCGTTGAAAACTGGAAAGAAGCTTTCTGGGAAACTGCTCTGTGTTCTGTTTATTCATCTTACAGAGTTACATCTTTCCCTTCAAGAAGCCTTTCGCTAAGGCTGTTCTTGTGGAATTGGCAAAGGGATATTTGGAAGCCCATGGAGGGCTCTCTTGAAAAACGAAATATCTTCCGTTCAAAACTGGAAAGAAGCTTTCTGAGAAACTGCTCTGTGTTCTGTTAATTCATCTCACAGAGTTACATCTTTCCCTTCAAGAAGCCTTTCGCTAAGGCTGTTCTTGTGGAAATGGCAAAGTGATATTTGGAAACCCTTAGAGGGCTATGGTGAAAAAGGAAATACCTTACGTTCCAAACTGGAAAGAAGCTTTCTGAGAAACTGCTCTGTGTTCTGTTAATTCATCTCACAGAGTTACATCTTTCCCTTCAAGAAGCCTTTCGCTAAGGCCGTTGTTGTGGAATTGGCACAGTGATATTTGGAAGCCCATAGAGGGCTATGGTGAAAAAGGAAATATCCTCCGTTCAAAACTGGAAAGAAGCTTTCTGAGAAACCGCTCTGTGTTCTGTTAATTCATCTCACAGAGTTACATCTTTCCCTTCAAGAAGCCTTTCGCTAAGGCTGTTCTTGTGGAATTGGCAAAATGATATTTGGAAGCCCATAGAGGGCTATGGTGAAAAAGGAAATATCTTCCGTTCAAAATTGGAAAGAAGCTTTCTGAGAGACTGCTCTGTGTTCTGTTAATTCATCTCACAGAGTTACATCTTTCCCTTCAAGAAGCCTTTCGCTAAGGCTGTTCTTGTGGAATTGGCAAAGGGATATTTGGAAGCCCATAGAGGGCTATGATGAAAAAGGAAATATCCTCCGTTCAAAACTGGAAACAAGCTTTCTGAGAAACTGCTCCGTGTTCTGATAATTCATCTCACAGAGTTACCTCTTTCCCTTCAAGAAGCCTTTCGCTAAGGCAGTTCTTGTGGAATTGGCAAAGGGAATTTAGGATGTCCATAGAGATCTATGGTGAAAAAGGCAATATGCTCCGATGAAAACTGGAAAGAAGCTTTCTGAGAAACTGCTCTGTGTTCTGTTAACTCATCTCACAGAGTTACATCTTTCACTTCAAGAAGCCTTTCGCTAAGGCCGTTCTTGTGGAATTGGCACAGTGATATTTGGAAGCCCATAGAGGGCTATGGTGAAAAAGGAAATATCCTCCGTTCAAAACTGGAAAGAAGCTTTCTGAGAAACTGCTCTGTGTTCTGTTAACTCATCTCACAGAGTTACATCTTTCCCTTCAAGAAGCCTTTGGCTAAGGCTGTTCTTGTGGAATTGGAAAAGGGATATTTGGAAGCCCATAGAGGGCTATGGTGAAAAAGGAAATATCTTCCGTTCAATATTGGAAAGAAGCTTTCTGAGAAACTGCTGTGTGTTCTGTTAATTCATCTCACAAAGTTACATCTTTCCCTTCAAGAAGCCTCTCGTTAAGGCTGTTCTTGTGGAATTGGCAAAGGGATATTTGGAAGCCCATAGAGGGCTATGATGAAAAAGGAAATATCTTCCGTTCAAAACTGGAAAAAAGCTTTCTGAGAAACTGCTCTGTGTTCTGTTAATTCATCTCACAGAGTTACATCTTTCCCTTCAAGAAGCCTTTCGCTAAGGCTGTTTTTGTGGAATTGGGAAAGTGATATTTGGAAGCCCATGGAAGGCTATGGTGAAAAAGGAAATATCTTCCGTTCAAAACTGGAAAGAAACTTTCTGAGAAACTGATCTGTGTTCTGTTAATTCATCTCACAGAGTTACATCTTTCCCTTCAAGAAGCCTTTCGCTAAGGCTGTTCTTGTGGAATTGGCAAAGGGATATTTGGAAGCCCATAGAGGGCTACGGTGAAAAAGGAAATATCTTCCGTTCAAAACTGGAAAGAAGCTTTCTGAGAAACCGCTCTGTGTTCTGTTAATTCATCTTACAGACTTACATCTTTCCCTTCAAGAAGCTTTCGGTAAGCCTGTTCTTGGGGAATTGGAAAAGGGGATATTTGGAAGCCCATAGAGGGCTATGGTGAAAAAGAAAATATCTTCCGTTCAAAACTGGAAAGAAGCTTTCTGAGAAAACGCTCTGTGTTCTGTTAATTCATCTCACAGAGTTACATCTTTCCCTTCAAGAAGCCTTTCGCTAAGGCTGTTCTTGTGGAATTGGCAAAGGGATATTTGGAAGCCCATAGAGGGCTATGGTGAAAAAGAAAATATCTTCCGTTCAAAACTGGAAAGAAGCTTTCTGAGAAAATGCTCTGTGTTCTGTTAATTCATCTCACAGAGTTACATCTTTCCCTTCAAGAAGCCTTTCGCTAAGGCTGTTCTTGTGGAATTGGCAAAGGGATATTTGGAAGCCCATAGAGGGCTATGGTGAAAAAGGAAATATCTTCCGTTCAAAACTGGAAAGAAGCTTTCTGAGAAACTGCTCTGGGTTCTGTTAATTCATCTCACAGAGTTACATCTTTCCCTTCAAGAAGAATTTTACTAAGGCTGTTCTTGTGGAATGGGCAAAGGGATATTTGGAAGCCCATAGAGGTCTACGGTGAAAAAGGAAATAACTTCCGTTCAAAACTGGAAAGAAGCTTTCTGAGAATCTGCTCTGTGTTCTCTTAATTCATCTCACAGAGTTACATCTTTCCCTTCAAGAAGCCTTTCGCTAAGGCTGTTCTTGTGGAATTGGCAAAGGGATATTTGGAAGCCCATAGAGGGCTATGGTGAAAAAGGAAATACCTTCCGTTCAAAACTGGAAAGAAGCTTTCTGAGAAACTGCTCTGTGTTCTGTTAATTCATCTCACAGAGTTACATCTTTCCCTTCAAGAAGAATTTTACTAAGGCTGTTCTTGTGGAATGGGCAAAGGGATATTTGGAAGCCCATAGAGGTCTACGGTGAAAAAGGAAATAACTTCCGTTCAAAACTGGAAAGAAACTTTCTGAGAAACTGCTCTGTGTTCTCTTAATTCATCTCACAGAGTTACATCTTTCCCTTCAAGAAGCCTTTCGCTAAGGCTGTTCTTGTGGAATTGGCAAAGGGATATTTGGAAGCCCATAGAGGGCTATGGTGAAAAAGGAAATATCTTCCGTTCAACACTGGAAAGAAGCCTTCTGAGAAACTGCTCTGTGTTCTGCTAATTCAACTCACAGAGTTACATCTTTCCCTTCAAGAAGCCTTTCGCTAAGGCTGTTCTTGTGGAATTGGCAAAGGGATATTTGGAAGCCCATAGAGGGCTATGGTGAAAAAGGAAATATCTTCCGTTCAAAACTGGAAAGAAGCTTTCTGAGAAACTGCTCTGTGTTCTGTTAATTCATCTGACAGAGTTACATTTTTCCCTTCAAGAAGCGTTTCGCTAAGGCTGTTATTGTGGAAATGGCAAAGGGATATTTGGAAGCCCATAGAGGGCTATGGTGAAAAAGGAAATATCTTCCGTTCAAAACTGGAAAGAAGCTTTCTGAGAAACTGCTCTGTGTTCTGTTAATTCATCTCACAGAGTTACATCTTTCCCTTCAAGAAGCCTTTCGCTAAGGCTGTTCTTTTGGAATTGGCAAAGTGATATTTGGAAGCCCCTAGAGGGCTATGGTGAAAAAGGAAATATCTTCCGTTCAAAACTGGAAAGAAACATTCTGAGAAACTGCTCTGTGTTCTGTTAATTCATCTCACAGAGTTACATCTTTCCCTTCAACAAGAATTTTACTAAGTCTGTTCTTGTGGAATGGGCAAAGGGATATTTGGAAGCCCATAGAGTTCTACGGTGAAAAAGGAAATAACTTCCGTTCAAAACTGGAAAGAAGCTTTCTGAGAAACTGCTCTGTGTTCTCTTAATTCATCTCACAGAGTTACATCTTTCCCTTCAAGAAGCGTTTCGCTAAGGCTGTTTTTGTGAAATTGGTAAAGTGATATTTGGAAGGCCAAAGAGGGCTATGGTGAAAAAGGAAATATCTTCCGTTCAAAACTGGAAAGAAGCTTTCTGAGAAACCGCTCTGTGTTCTGTTAATTCGTCTCACAGAGTTACATCTTTCCCTTCAAGAAGCCGTTCGCTAAGGCCGTTCTTGTGGAATTGGCAAAGGGATATTTGGAAGCCCATAGAGGGCTGTGTTGAAGAGGAAATATCTTACGTTGAAAACTGGAAAGAAGCTTTCTGAGAAACTGCTCTGTGTTCTGTTAATTCATCTCACACAGTTACATATTTCCCTTCAAGAATCCTTTCGCTAAGACTGTTCTTTTGGAATTGTCAAAGTGATATTTGGAAGCCCATAGAGGGCTATGGTGACAAAGGAAATATCTTCCGTTCAAAACTGGAAAGAAGCTTTCTGAGAAACTGCTCTGTGTTCTGTTAATTCATCTCACAGAGTTAAGTCTATCCCTTCAAGAAGCCTTTCGCTAAGGCTGTCTTGTGGAATTGGCAAAGTGATATTTGGAAGCCGATAGAGGGCTATGGTGAAAAAGGAAATATCTTCCGTTCAAAACTTGAAAGAATCTTTCTGAGAAACTGCTCTGTGTTCTGTTAATTCATCTCACAGACTGACATCTTTCCCTTCAAGAAGCCTTTCGCTAAGGCTGTTCTTGTGGAATTGGCAAAGGGATATTTGGAAGCCCATTCAGGGCTCTGGTGAAAAAGGAAATATCTTCCGTTCAAAACTGGAAAGAAGCTTTCTGAGAAACTGCTCTGTGTTCTGTTAATTCATCTCACAGAGTTACATCTTTCTCTTCAAGAAGCCTTTCGCTAAGGCTGTTCTTGTGGAAATGGCAAAGTGATATTTGGAAGCCCATAGAGGGCTATGGTGAAAAACGAAATACTTTACGTTCCAAACTGGAAAGAAGCTTTCTGAGAAACTGCTCTGTGTTCTGTTAATTCATCTCACAGAGTTACATCTTTCCCTTCAAGAAGCCTTTCGCTAAGGCTGTTCTTGCGGAATGGACAAAGGGATATTTGGAAGCCCGTAGAGGTCTATGGTGAAAAAGGAAATAACTTCCGTTCAAAACTGGAAAGAAGCTTTCTGAGAAACTGCTCTGTGTTCTGTTAATTCATCTTACAGAGTTACATCTTTCACTTCAAGTAGCCTTTCGCTAAGGCCGTTCTTGTGGAATTGGCACAGTGATATTTGGAAGCCCATAGAGGGCTATGGTGAAAAAGGAAATATCCTCCGTTCAAAACTGGAAAGAAGCTTTCTGAGAAACTGCTCTGTGTTCTGTTAATTCATCTCACAGAGTTACATCTTTCCCTTCAAGAAGCCTTTCGCTAAGGCTGTTCTTGTGGAAATGGCAAACTGATATTTGGAAACCCTTAGAGGGCTATGGTGAAAAAGGAAATACCTTAAGTTCCAAACTGGAAAGAAGCTTTCTGAGAAACTGCTCTCTGTTGTCTGAATTCATCTCACAGAGTTACATCTTTCCCTTCAAGAAGCCTTTCGCTAAGGCCGTTGTTGTGGAATTGGCACAGTGATATTTGGAAGCCCATAGAGGGCTATGGTGAAAAAGGAAGTATCCTCCGTTCAAAACTGGAAAGAAGCTTTCTGAGAAACCGCTCTGTGTTCTGTTAATTCATCTCACAGAGTTACATCTTTCCCTTCAAGAAGACTTTGGCTAAGGCTGTTCTTGTGGAATTGGCAAAGGGATATTTGGAAGCCCATAGAGGACTATGGTGAAAAAGGAAATATCTTCCGTTCAAAATTGGAAAGAAGCTTTCTGAGAAACTGCTCTGTGTTCTGTTAATTCATCTCACAGAGTTACATCTTTCCCTTCAAGAAGCCTTTCGCTAAGGCTGTTCTTGTGGAATTGGCAAAGGGATATTTGGAAGCCCATAGAGGGCTATGATGAAAAAGGAAATATCCTCCGTTCAAAACTGGAAACAAGCTTTCTGAGAAACTGCTCCGTGTTCTGTTAATTCATCTCAAAGAGTTACCTCTTTCCCTTCAAGAAGCCTTTCGCTAAGGCAGTTCTTGTGGAATTGGCAAAGGGAATTTAGGAAGTCCATAGAGATCTATGGTGAAAAAGGCAATATGCTCCGTTGAAAACTGGAAAGAACCTATCTGAGAAACTGCTCTGTGTTCTGTTAATTCATCTCACAGAGTTACATCTTTCCCTTCAAGAAGCCTTTCGCTAAGGCTGTTCTTGTGGAATTGGGAAAGGGATATTTGGAAGCCCATAGAGGGCTACGGTGAAAAAGGAAATATCTTCCGTTCAAAACTGGAAAGAAGCTTTCTGAGAAACCGCTCTGTGTTCTGTTAATTCATCTTACAGACTTACATCTTTCCCTTCAAGAAGCTTTCGGTAAGCCTGTTCTTGGGGAATTGGAAAAGGGGATATTTGGAAGCCCATAGAGGGCTATGGTGAAAAAGAAAATATCTTCCGTTCAAAACTGGAAAGACGATTTCTGAGAAAATGCTCTGTGTTCTGTTAATTCATCTCACAGAGTTACATCTTTCCCTTCAAGAAGCCTTTCGCTAAGGCTGTTCTTGTGGAATTGGCAAAGGGATATTTGGAAGCCCATAGAGGGCTATGGTGAAAAAGGAAATATCTTCCGTTCAAAACTGGAAAGAAGCTTTCTGAGAAACTGCTCTGTGTTCTGTTAATTCATCTCACAGAATTACATCTTTCCCTTCAAGAAGAATTTTACTAAGGCTGTTCTTGTGGAATGGGCAAAGGGATATTTGGAAGCCCATAGAGGTCTACGGTGAAAAAGGAAATAACTTCCGTTCAAAACTGGAAAGAAGCTTTCTGAGAAACTGCTCTGTGTTCTCTTAATTCATCTCACAGAGTTACATCTTTCCCTTCAAGAAGCCTTTCGCTAAGGCTGTTCTTGTGGAATTGGCAAAGGGATATTTGGAAGCCCATACAGGGCTATGGTGAAAAAGGAAATATCTTCCGTTCAACACTGGAAAGAAGCCTTCTGAGAAACTGCTCTGTGTTCTGGTAATTCAACTCACAGAGTTACATCTTTCCCTTCAAGAAGCCTTTCACTAAGGCTGTTCTTGTGGAATTGGCAAAGGGATATTTGGAAGCCCATAGAGGGCTATGGTGAAAAAGGAAATATCTTCCGTTCAAAACTGGAAAGAAGCTTTCTGAGAAACTGCTCTGTGTTCTGTTAATTCATCTGACAGAGTTACATTTTTCCCTTCAAGAAGCGTTTCGCTAAGGCTGTTATTGTGGAAATGGCAAAGGGATATTTGGAAGCCCATAGAGGGCTACGGTGAAAAAGGAAATATCTTCCGTTCAAAACTGGAAAGAAGCTTTCTGAGAAACTGCTCTGTGTTCTGTTAATTCATCTCACAGAGTTACATCTTTCCCTTCAAGAAGCCTTTCGCTAAGGCTGTTCTTGTGGAATTGGCAAAGGGATATTTGGAAGCCCATAGAGGGCTATGATGAAAAAGGAAATATCCTCCGTTCAAAACTGGAAACAAGCTTTCTGAGAAACTGCTCCGTGTTCTGTTAATTCATCTCAAAGAGTTACCTCTTTCCCTTCAAGAAGCCTTTCGCTAAGGCAGTTCTTGTGGAATTGGCAAAGGGAATTTAGGAAGTCCATAGAGGGCTATGGTGAAAAAGGAAATATCTTCCGTTCAAAACTGGAAAGAAGCTTTCTGAGAAACCGCTCTGTGTTCTGTTAATTCATCTTACAGACTTACATCTTTCCCTTCAAGAAGCTTTCGGTAAGCCTGTTCTTGGGGAATTGGAAAAGGGGATATTTGGAAGCCCATAGAGGGCTATGGTGAAAAAGAAAATATCTTCCGTTCAAAACTGGAAAGACGATTTCTGAGAAAATGCTCTGTGTTCTGTTAATTCATCTCACAGAGTTACATCTTTCCCTTCAAGAAGCCTTTCGCTAAGGCTGTTCTTGTGGAATTGGCAAAGGGATATTTGGAAGCCCATAGAGGGCTATGGTGAAAAAGGAAATATCTTCCGTTCAAAACTGGAAAGAAGCTTTCTGAGAAACTGCTCTGTGTTCTGTTAATTCATCTCACAGAATTACATCTTTCCCTTCAAGAAGAATTTTACTAAGGCTGTTCTTGTGGAATGGGCAAAGGGATATTTGGAAGCCCATAGAGGTCTACGGTGAAAAAGGAAATAACTTCCGTTCAAAACTGGAAAGAGGCTTTCTGAGAAACTGCTCTGTGTTCTCTTAATTCATCTCACAGAGTTACATCTTTCCCTTCAAGAAGCCTTTCGCTAAGGCTGTTCTTGTGGAATTGGCAAAGGGATATTTGGAAGCCCATACAGGGCTATGGTGAAAAAGGAAATATCTTCCGTTCAACACTGGAAAGAAGCCTTCTGAGAAACTGCTCTGTGTTCTGCTAATTCAACTCACAGAGTTACATCTTTCCCTTCAAGAAGCCTTTCACTAAGGCTGTTCTTGTGGAATTGGCAAAGGGATATTTGGAAGCCCATAGAGGGCTATGGTGAAAAAGGAAATATCTTCCGTTCAAAACTGGAAAGAAGCTTTCTGAGAAACTGCTCTGTGTTCTGTTAATTCATCTCACAGAGTTACATCTTTCCCTTCAAGAAGCCTTTCGCTAAGGCTGTTCTTGTGGAAATGGCAAAGTGATATTTGGAAACCCTTAGAGGGCTATGGTGAAAAAGGAAATACCTTACGTTCCAAACTGGAAAGAAGCTTTCTGAGAAACTGCTCTGTGTTCTGTTAATTCATCTCACAGAGTTACATCTTTCCCTTCAAGAAGCCTTTCGCTAAGGCCGTTGTTGTGGAATTGGCACAGTGATATTTGGAAGCCCATAGAGGGCTATGGTGAAAAAGGAAATATCCTCCGTTCAAAACTGGAAAGAAGCTTTCTGAGAAACCGCTCTGTGTTCTGTTAATTCATCTCACAGAGTTACATCTTTCCCTTCAAGAAGCCTTTCGCTAAGGCTGTTCTTGTGGAATTGGCAAAATGATATTTGGAAGCCCATAGAGGGCTATGGTGAAAAAGGAAATATCTTCCGTTCAAAATTGGAAAGAAGCTTTCTGAGAGACTGCTCTGTGTTCTGTTAATTCATCTCACAGAGTTACATCTTTCCCTTCAAGAAGCCTTTCGCTAAGGCTGTTCTTGTGGAATTGGCAAAGGGATATTTGGAAGCCCATAGAGGGCTATGATGAAAAAGGAAATATCCTCCGTTCAAAACTGGAAACAAGCTTTCTGAGAAACTGCTCCGTGTTCTGATAATTCATCTCACAGAGTTACCTCTTTCCCTTCAAGAAGCCTTTCGCTAAGGCAGTTCTTGTGGAATTGGCAAAGGGAATTTAGGATGTCCATAGAGATCTATGGTGAAAAAGGCAATATGCTCCGATGAAAACTGGAAAGAAGCTTTCTGAGAAACTGCTCTGTGTTCTGTTAACTCATCTCACAGAGTTACATCTTTCACTTCAAGAAGCCTTTCGCTAAGGCCGTTCTTGTGGAATTGGCACAGTGATATTTGGAAGCCCATAGAGGGCTATGGTGAAAAAGGAAATATCCTCCGTTCAAAACTGGAAAGAAGCTTTCTGAGAAACTGCTCTGTGTTCTGTTAACTCATCTCACAGAGTTACATCTTTCCCTTCAAGAAGCCTTTGGCTAAGGCTGTTCTTGTGGAATTGGAAAAGGGATATTTGGAAGCCCATAGAGGGCTATGGTGAAAAAGGAAATATCTTCCGTTCAATATTGGAAAGAAGCTTTCTGAGAAACTGCTGTGTGTTCTGTTAATTCATCTCACAAAGTTACATCTTTCCCTTCAAGAAGCCTCTCGTTAAGGCTGTTCTTGTGGAATTGGCAAAGGGATATTTGGAAGCCCATAGAGGGCTATGATGAAAAAGGAAATATCTTCCGTTCAAAACTGGAAAAAAGCTTTCTGAGAAACTGCTCTGTGTTCTGTTAATTCATCTCACAGAGTTACATCTTTCCCTTCAAGAAGCCTTTCGCTAAGGCTGTTTTTGTGGAATTGGGAAAGTGATATTTGGAAGCCCATGGAAGGCTATGGTGAAAAAGGAAATATCTTCCGTTCAAAACTGGAAAGAAACTTTCTGAGAAACTGATCTGTGTTCTGTTAATTCATCTCACAGAGTTACATCTTTCCCTTCAAGAAGCCTTTCGCTAAGGCTGTTCTTGTGGAATTGGCAAAGGGATATTTGGAAGCCCATAGAGGGCTACGGTGAAAAAGGAAATATCTTCCGTTCAAAACTGGAAAGAAGCTTTCTGAGAAACCGCTCTGTGTTCTGTTAATTCATCTTACAGACTTACATCTTTCCCTTCAAGAAGCTTTCGGTAAGCCTGTTCTTGGGGAATTGGAAAAGGGGATATTTGGAAGCCCATAGAGGGCTATGGTGAAAAAGAAAATATCTTCCGTTCAAAACTGGAAAGAAGCTTTCTGAGAAAACGCTCTGTGTTCTGTTAATTCATCTCACAGAGTTACATCTTTCCCTTCAAGAAGCCTTTCGCTAAGGCTGTTCTTGTGGAATTGGCAAAGGGATATTTGGAAGCCCATAGAGGGCTATGGTGAAAAAGAAAATATCTTCCGTTCAAAACTGGAAAGAAGCTTTCTGAGAAAATGCTCTGTGTTCTGTTAATTCATCTCACAGAGTTACATCTTTCCCTTCAAGAAGCCTTTCGCTAAGGCTGTTCTTGTGGAATTGGCAAAGGGATATTTGGAAGCCCATAGAGGGCTATGGTGAAAAAGGAAATATCTTCCGTTCAAAACTGGAAAGAAGCTTTCTGAGAAACTGCTCTGGGTTCTGTTAATTCATCTCACAGAGTTACATCTTTCCCTTCAAGAAGAATTTTACTAAGGCTGTTCTTGTGGAATGGGCAAAGGGATATTTGGAAGCCCATAGAGGTCTACGGTGAAAAAGGAAATAACTTCCGTTCAAAACTGGAAAGAAGCTTTCTGAGAATCTGCTCTGTGTTCTCTTAATTCATCTCACAGAGTTACATCTTTCCCTTCAAGAAGCCTTTCGCTAAGGCTGTTCTTGTGGAATTGGCAAAGGGATATTTGGAAGCCCATAGAGGGCTATGGTGAAAAAGGAAATACCTTCCGTTCAAAACTGGAAAGAAGCTTTCTGAGAAACTGCTCTGTGTTCTGTTAATTCATCTCACAGAGTTACATCTTTCCCTTCAAGAAGAATTTTACTAAGGCTGTTCTTGTGGAATGGGCAAAGGGATATTTGGAAGCCCATAGAGGTCTACGGTGAAAAAGGAAATAACTTCCGTTCAAAACTGGAAAGAAACTTTCTGAGAAACTGCTCTGTGTTCTCTTAATTCATCTCACAGAGTTACATCTTTCCCTTCAAGAAGCCTTTCGCTAAGGCTGTTCTTGTGGAATTGGCAAAGGGATATTTGGAAGCCCATAGAGGGCTATGGTGAAAAAGGAAATATCTTCCGTTCAACACTGGAAAGAAGCCTTCTGAGAAACTGCTCTGTGTTCTGCTAATTCAACTCACAGAGTTACATCTTTCCCTTCAAGAAGCCTTTCGCTAAGGCTGTTCTTGTGGAATTGGCAAAGGGATATTTGGAAGCCCATAGAGGGCTATGGTGAAAAAGGAAATATCTTCCGTTCAAAACTGGAAAGAAGCTTTCTGAGAAACTGCTCTGTGTTCTGTTAATTCATCTGACAGAGTTACATTTTTCCCTTCAAGAAGCGTTTCGCTAAGGCTGTTATTGTGGAAATGGCAAAGGGATATTTGGAAGAACATAGAGGGCTATGGTGAAAAAGGAAATATCTTCCGTTCAAAACTGGAAAGAAGCTTTCTGAGAAACTGCTCTGTGTTCTGTTAATTCATCTCACAGAGTTACATCTTTCCCTTCAAGAAGCCTTTCGCTAAGGCTGTTCTTTTGGAATTGGCAAAGTGATATTTGGAAGCCCCTAGAGGGCTATGGTGAAAAAGGAAATATCTTCCGTTCAAAACTGGAAAGAAACATTCTGAGAAACTGCTCTGTGTTCTGTTAATTCATCTCACAGAGTTACATCTTTCCCTTCAACAAGAATTTTACTAAGTCTGTTCTTGTGGAATGGGCAAAGGGATATTTGGAAGCCCATAGAGTTCTACGGTGAAAAAGGAAATAACTTCCGTTCAAAACTGGAAAGAAGCTTTCTGAGAAACTGCTCTGTGTTCTCTTAATTCATCTCACAGAGTTACATCTTTCCCTTCAAGAAGCGTTTCGCTAAGGCTGTTTTTGTGAAATTGGTAAAGTGATATTTGGAAGGCCAAAGAGGGCTATGGTGAAAAAGGAAATATCTTCCGTTCAAAACTGGAAAGAAGCTTTCTGAGAAACCGCTCTGTGTTCTGTTAATTCGTCTCACAGAGTTACATCTTTCCCTTCAAGAAGCCGTTCGCTAAGGCCGTTCTTGTGGAATTGGCAAAGGGATATTTGGAAGCCCATAGAGGGCTGTGTTGAAGAGGAAATATCTTACGTTGAAAACTGGAAAGAAGCTTTCTGAGAAACTGCTCTGTGTTCTGTTAATTCATCTCACACAGTTACATATTTCCCTTCAAGAATCCTTTCGCTAAGACTGTTCTTTTGGAATTGTCAAAGTGATATTTGGAAGCCCATAGAGGGCTATGGTGACAAAGGAAATATCTTCCGTTCAAAACTGGAAAGAAGCTTTCTGAGAAACTGCTCTGTGTTCTGTTAATTCATCTCACAGAGTTAAGTCTATCCCTTCAAGAAGCCTTTCGCTAAGGCTGTCTTGTGGAATTGGCAAAGTGATATTTGGAAGCCGATAGAGGGCTATGGTGAAAAAGGAAATATCTTCCGTTCAAAACTTGAAAGAATCTTTCTGAGAAACTGCTCTGTGTTCTGTTAATTCATCTCACAGACTGACATCTTTCCCTTCAAGAAGCCTTTCGCTAAGGCTGTTCTTGTGGAATTGGCAAAGGGATATTTGGAAGCCCATTCAGGGCTCTGGTGAAAAAGGAAATATCTTCCGTTCAAAACTGGAAAGAAGCTTTCTGAGAAACTGCTCTGTGTTCTGTTAATTCATCTCACAGAGTTACATCTTTCTCTTCAAGAAGCCTTTCGCTAAGGCTGTTCTTGTGGAAATGGCAAAGTGATATTTGGAAGCCCATAGAGGGCTATGGTGAAAAACGAAATACTTTACGTTCCAAACTGGAAAGAAGCTTTCTGAGAAACTGCTCTGTGTTCTGTTAATTCATCTCACAGAGTTACATCTTTCCCTTCAAGAAGCCTTTCGCTAAGGCTGTTCTTGCGGAATGGACAAAGGGATATTTGGAAGCCCGTAGAGGTCTATGGTGAAAAAGGAAATAACTTCCGTTCAAAACTGGAAAGAAGCTTTCTGAGAAACTGCTCTGTGTTCTGTTAATTCATCTTACAGAGTTACATCTTTCACTTCAAGTAGCCTTTCGCTAAGGCCGTTCTTGTGGAATTGGCACAGTGATATTTGGAAGCCCATAGAGGGCTATGGTGAAAAAGGAAATATCCTCCGTTCAAAACTGGAAAGAAGCTTTCTGAGAAACTGCTCTGTGTTCTGTTAATTCATCTCACAGAGTTACATCTTTCCCTTCAAGAAGCCTTTCGCTAAGGCTGTTCTTGTGGAAATGGCAAACTGATATTTGGAAACCCTTAGAGGGCTATGGTGAAAAAGGAAATACCTTAAGTTCCAAACTGGAAAGAAGCTTTCTGAGAAACTGCTCTCTGTTGTCTGAATTCATCTCACAGAGTTACATCTTTCCCTTCAAGAAGCCTTTCGCTAAGGCCGTTGTTGTGGAATTGGCACAGTGATATTTGGAAGCCCATAGAGGGCTATGGTGAAAAAGGAAGTATCCTCCGTTCAAAACTGGAAAGAAGCTTTCTGAGAAACCGCTCTGTGTTCTGTTAATTCATCTCACAGAGTTACATCTTTCCCTTCAAGAAGACTTTGGCTAAGGCTGTTCTTGTGGAATTGGCAAAGGGATATTTGGAAGCCCATAGAGGACTATGGTGAAAAAGGAAATATCTTCCGTTCAAAATTGGAAAGAAGCTTTCTGAGAAACTGCTCTGTGTTCTGTTAATTCATCTCACAGAGTTACATCTTTCCCTTCAAGAAGCCTTTCGCTAAGGCTGTTCTTGTGGAATTGGCAAAGGGATATTTGGAAGCCCATAGAGGGCTATGATGAAAAAGGAAATATCCTCCGTTCAAAACTGGAAACAAGCTTTCTGAGAAACTGCTCCGTGTTCTGTTAATTCATCTCAAAGAGTTACCTCTTTCCCTTCAAGAAGCCTTTCGCTAAGGCAGTTCTTGTGGAATTGGCAAAGGGAATTTAGGAAGTCCATAGAGATCTATGGTGAAAAAGGCAATATGCTCCGTTGAAAACTGGAAAGAACCTATCTGAGAAACTGCTCTGTGTTCTGTTAATTCATCTCACAGAGTTACATCTTTCCCTTCAAGAAGCCTTTCGCTAAGGCTGTTCTTGTGGAATTGGGAAAGGGATATTTGGAAGCCCATAGAGGGCTACGGTGAAAAAGGAAATATCTTCCGTTCAAAACTGGAAAGAAGCTTTCTGAGAAACCGCTCTGTGTTCTGTTAATTCATCTTACAGACTTACATCTTTCCCTTCAAGAAGCTTTCGGTAAGCCTGTTCTTGGGGAATTGGAAAAGGGGATATTTGGAAGCCCATAGAGGGCTATGGTGAAAAAGAAAATATCTTCCGTTCAAAACTGGAAAGACGATTTCTGAGAAAATGCTCTGTGTTCTGTTAATTCATCTCACAGAGTTACATCTTTCCCTTCAAGAAGCCTTTCGCTAAGGCTGTTCTTGTGGAATTGGCAAAGGGATATTTGGAAGCCCATAGAGGGCTATGGTGAAAAAGGAAATATCTTCCGTTCAAAACTGGAAAGAAGCTTTCTGAGAAACTGCTCTGTGTTCTGTTAATTCATCTCACAGAATTACATCTTTCCCTTCAAGAAGAATTTTACTAAGGCTGTTCTTGTGGAATGGGCAAAGGGATATTTGGAAGCCCATAGAGGTCTACGGTGAAAAAGGAAATAACTTCCGTTCAAAACTGGAAAGAAGCTTTCTGAGAAACTGCTCTGTGTTCTCTTAATTCATCTCACAGAGTTACATCTTTCCCTTCAAGAAGCCTTTCGCTAAGGCTGTTCTTGTGGAATTGGCAAAGGGATATTTGGAAGCCCATACAGGGCTATGGTGAAAAAGGAAATATCTTCCGTTCAACACTGGAAAGAAGCCTTCTGAGAAACTGCTCTGTGTTCTGGTAATTCAACTCACAGAGTTACATCTTTCCCTTCAAGAAGCCTTTCACTAAGGCTGTTCTTGTGGAATTGGCAAAGGGATATTTGGAAGCCCATAGAGGGCTATGGTGAAAAAGGAAATATCTTCCGTTCAAAACTGGAAAGAAGCTTTCTGAGAAACTGCTCTGTGTTCTGTTAATTCATCTGACAGAGTTACATTTTTCCCTTCAAGAAGCGTTTCGCTAAGGCTGTTATTGTGGAAATGGCAAAGGGATATTTGGAAGCCCATAGAGGGCTATGGTGAAAAAGGAAATATCTTCCGTTCAAAACTGGAAAGAAGCTTTCTGAGAAACTGCTCTGTGTTCTGTTAATTCATCTCACAGAGTTACATCTTTCCCTTCAAGAAGCCTTTCGCTAAGGCTGTTCTTGTGGAATTGGCAAAGGGATATTTGGAAGCCCATAGAGGGCTATGATGAAAAAGGAAATATCCTCCGTTCAAAACTGGAAACAAGCTTTCTGAGAAACTGCTCCGTGTTCTGTTAATTCATCTCAAAGAGTTACCTCTTTCCCTTCAAGAAGCCTTTCGCTAAGGCAGTTCTTGTGGAATTGGCAAAGGGAATTTAGGAAGTCCATAGAGGGCTATGGTGAAAAAGGAAATATCTTCCGTTCAAAACTGGAAAGAAGCTTTCTGAGAAACCGCTCTGTGTTCTGTTAATTCATCTTACAGACTTACATCTTTCCCTTCAAGAAGCTTTCGGTAAGCCTGTTCTTGGGGAATTGGAAAAGGGGATATTTGGAAGCCCATAGAGGGCTATGGTGAAAAAGAAAATATCTTCCGTTCAAAACTGGAAAGACGATTTCTGAGAAAATGCTCTGTGTTCTGTTAATTCATCTCACAGAGTTACATCTTTCCCTTCAAGAAGCCTTTCGCTAAGGCTGTTCTTGTGGAATTGGCAAAGGGATATTTGGAAGCCCATAGAGGGCTATGGTGAAAAAGGAAATATCTTCCGTTCAAAACTGGAAAGAAGCTTTCTGAGAAACTGCTCTGTGTTCTGTTAATTCATCTCACAGAATTACATCTTTCCCTTCAAGAAGAATTTTACTAAGGCTGTTCTTGTGGAATGGGCAAAGGGATATTTGGAAGCCCATAGAGGTCTACGGTGAAAAAGGAAATAACTTCCGTTCAAAACTGGAAAGAGGCTTTCTGAGAAACTGCTCTGTGTTCTCTTAATTCATCTCACAGAGTTACATCTTTCCCTTCAAGAAGCCTTTCGCTAAGGCTGTTCTTGTGGAATTGGCAAAGGGATATTTGGAAGCCCATACAGGGCTATGGTGAAAAAGGAAATATCTTCCGTTCAACACTGGAAAGAAGCCTTCTGAGAAACTGCTCTGTGTTCTGCTAATTCAACTCACAGAGTTACATCTTTCCCTTCAAGAAGCCTTTCACTAAGGCTGTTCTTGTGGAATTGGCAAAGGGATATTTGGAAGCCCATAGAGGGCTATGGTGAAAAAGGAAATATCTTCCGTTCAAAACTGGAAAGAAGCTTTCTGAGAAACTGCTCTGTGTTCTGTTAATTCATCTGACAGAGTTACATTTTTCCCTTCAAGAAGCGTTTCGCTAAGGCTGTTATTGTGGAAATGGCAAAGGGATATTTGGAAGCCCATAGAGGGCTATGGTGAAAAAGGAAATATCTTCCGTTCAAAACTGGAAAGAAGCTTTCTGAGAAACTGCTCTGTGTTCTGTTAATTCATCTCACAGAGTTACATCTTTCCCTTCAAGAAGCCTTTCGCTAAGGCTGTTCTTGTGGAATTGGCAAAGTGATATTTGGAAGCCCCTAGAGGGCTATGGTGAAAAAGGAAATATCTTCCGTTCAAAACTTGAAAGAAGCTTTCTGAGAAACTGCTCTGTGTTCTATTAATTCATCTCACAGAGTTACATCTTTCCCTTCAAGAAGCCTTTCGCTAAGGCTGTTCTTGTGGAATTGGCAAAGGGATATTTGGAAGCCCATAGAGGGCTATGGTGAAAAAGGAAATACCTTCCGTTCAAAACTGGAAAGAAGCTTTCTGAGAAACTGCTCTGTGTTCTGTTAATTCATCTCACAGAGTTACATCTTTCCCTTCAAGAAGAATTTTACTAAGGCTGTTCTTGTGGAATGGGCAAAGGGATATTTGGAAGCCCATAGAGGTCTACGGTGAAAAAGGAAATAACTTCCGTTCAAAACTGGAAAGAAACTTTCTGAGAAACTGCTCTGTGTTCTCTTAATTCATCTCACAGAGTTACATCTTTCCCTTCAAGAAGCCTTTCGCTAAGGCTGTTCTTGTGGAATTGGCAAAGGGATATTTGGAAGCCCATAGAGGGCTATGGTGAAAAAGGAAATATCTTCCGTTCAAAACTGGAAAGAAGCCTTCTGAGAAACTGCTCTGTGTTCTGCTAATTCAACTCACAGAGTTACATCTTCCCCTTCAAGAAGCGTTCGCTAAGGCTGTTCTTGTGGAATTGGCAAAGGGATATTTGGAAGCCCATAGAGGGCTATGGTGAAAAAGGAAATATCTTCCGTTCAAAACAGAAAAGAAGCTTTCTGAGAAACTGCTCTGTGTTCTGTTAATTCATCTGACAGAGTTACATTTTTCCCTTCAAGAAGCGTTTCGCTAATGCTGTTATTGTGGAAATGGCAAAGGGATATTTGGAAGCCCATAGAGGGCTATGGTGAAAAAGGAAATATCTTCCGTTCAAAACTGGAAAGAAGCTTTCTGAGAAACTGCTCTGTGTTCTGTTAATTCATCTCACAGAGTTACATATTTCCCTTCAAGAAGCCTTTCGCTAAGGCTGTTCTTTTGGAATTGGCAAAGTGATATTTGCAAGCCCCTAGAGGGCTATGGTGAAAAAGGATATATCTTCCGTTCAAAACTTGAAAGAAGCTTTCTGAGAAACTGCTCTGTGTTCTATTAATTCATCTCACAGAGTTACATCTTTCCCTTCAAGAAGCCTTTCGCTAAGGCTGTTCTTGTGGAATTGGCAAAGTGATATTTGGAAGCCCTTAGAGGGCTATGGTGAAGAAAGAAATATCTTCCGTTCAAAACTGGAAAGAAGCTTTCTGAGAAACTGCTCTGTGTTCTGTTAATTCATCTCACAGAGTTACATCTTTCCCTTCAAGAAGAATTTTACTAAGTCTGTTCTTGTGGAATGGGCAAAGGGATATTTGGAAGCCCATAGAGGTCTACGGTGAAAAAGGAAATAACTTCCGTTCAAAACTGGAAAGAAGCTTTCTGAGAAACTGCTCTGTGTTCTCTTAATTCATCTCACAGAGTTACATCTTTCCCTTCAAGAAGCGTTTCGCTAAGGCTGTTTTTGTGAAATTGGTAAAGTGATATTTGGAAGGCCAAAGAGGGCTATGGTGAAAAAGGAAATATCTTCCGTTCAAAACTGGAAAGATGCTTTCTGAGAAACCGCTCTGTGTTCTGTTAATTCGTCACACAGAGTTACATCTTTCCCTTCAAGAAGCCGTTCGCTAAGGCCGTTCTTGAGGAATTGGCAAAGGGATATTTGGAAGCCCATAGAGGGCTGTGTTGAAGAGGAAATATCTTACGTTGAAAACTGGAAAGAAGCTTTCTGAGAAACTGCTCTGTGTTCTGTTAATTCATCTCACACAGTTACATATTTCCCTTCAAGAAGCCTTTCGCTAAGACTGTTCTTTTGGAATTGTCAAAGTGATATTTGGAAGCCCATAGAGGGTTATGGTGACAAACGAAATATCTTCCGTTCAAAACTGGAAAGAAGCTTTCTGAGAAACTGCTCTGTGTTCTGTTAATTCATCTCACTGAGTTAAATCTTTCCCTTCAAGAAGCCTTTCGCTAAGGCTGTCTTGTGGAATTGGCAAAGTGATATTTGGAAGCGGATAGAGGGCTATGGTGAAAAAGAAAATATCTTCCGTTCAAAACTGGAAAGAATCTTTCTGAGAAACTGCTCTGTGTTCTGTTAATTCATCTCACAGACTTACATCTTTCCCTTCAAGAAGCCTTTCGCTAAGGCTGTTCTTGTGGAATTGGCAAAGGGATATTTGGAAGCCCATACAGGGCTCTGGTGAAAAAGGAAATATCTTCCGTTCAAAACTGGAAAGAAGCTTTCTGAGAAACTGCTCTGTGTTCTGTTAATTCATCTCACAGAGTTACATCTTTCTCTTCAAGAAGCCTTTCGCTAAGGCTGTTCTTGTGGAAATGGCAAAGTGATATTTGGAAGCCCATAGAGGGCTATGGTGAAAAAGGAAATACCTTACGTTCCAAACTGGAAAGAAGCTTTCTGAGAAACTGCTCTGTGTTCTGTTAATTCATCTCACAGAGTTACATCTTTCCCTTCAAGAAGCCTTTCGCTAAGGCTGTTCTTGCGGAATGGACAAAGGGATATTTGGAAGCCCGTAGAGGTCTATGGTGAAAAAGGAAATAACTTCCGTTCAAAACTGGAAAGAAGCTTTCTGAGAAACTGCTCTGTGTTCTGTTAATTCATCTTACAGAGTTACATCTTTCACTTCAAGAAGCCTTTCGCTAAGGCCGTTCTTGTGGAATTGGCACAGTGATATTTGGAAGCCCATAGAGGGCTATGGTGAAAAAGGAAATATCCTCCGTTCAAAACTGGAAAGAAGCTTTCTGAGAAACTGCTCTGTGTTCTGTTAATTCATCTCACAGAGTTACATCTTTCCCTTCAAGAAGCCTTTGGCTAAGGCTCTTCTTGTGGAATTGGAAAAGGGATATTTGGAAGCCCATAGAGGGCTATGGTGAAAAAGGAAATATCTTCCGTTCAAAATTGGAAAGAAGCTTTCTGAGAAACTGCTCTGTGTTCTGTTAATTCATCTCACAGAGTTACATCTTTCCCTTCAAGAAGCCTTTCGCTAAGGCTGTTCTTTTGGAATTGGCAAAGGGATATTTGGAAGCCCATAGAGGGCTAGGATGAAAAAGGAAATATCTTCCGTTCAAAACTGGAAAGAAGCTTTCTGAGAAACTGCTCTGTGTTCTGTTATTTCATCTCACAGAGTTACATCTTTCCCTTCAAGAAGCCTTTCGCTAAGGCTGTTTTTGTGGAATTGGGAAAGTGATATTTGGAAGCCCATGGAAGGCTATGGTGAAAAAGGAAATATCTTCCGTTCAAAACTGGAAAGAAACTTTCTGAGAAACTGATCTGTGTTCTGTTAATTCATCTCACAGAGTTACATCTTTCCCTTCAAGAAGCCTTTCGCTAAGGCTGTTCTTGTGGAATTGGCAAAGGGATATTTGGAAGCCCATAGAGGGCTACGGTGAAAAAGGAAATATCTTCCGTTCAAAACTGGAAAGAAGCTTTCTGAGAAACCGCTCTGTGTTATGTTAATTCATCTTACAGACTTACATCTTTCCATTCAAGAAGCTTTCGGTAAGCCTGTTCTTCGGGAATTGGAAAAGGGGATATTTGGAAGCCCATAGAGGGCTATGGTGAAAAAGAAAATATCTTCCGTTCAAAACTGGAAAGAAGCTTTCTGAGAAACTGCTCTGTGTTCTGTTAATTCATCTCACAGAGTTACATCTTTCCCTTCAAGAAGTCTTTCGCTAAGGCTGTTCTTGTGGAATTGGCAAAGGGATATTTGGAAGCCCATACAGGGTGATGTTGAAAAAGGAAATATCTTAAGTTCAAAACTGGAAAGAAGCTTTCTGAGAAACTGCTCTGTGTTCTGTTAACTCATCTCACAGAGTTACATCTTTCCCTTCAAGAAGCCTTTCGCTAAGGCTGTTCTTGTGGAATTGGCAAAGTGATATTTGGAAGCCAATAGAGGACTACGGTGAAAAAGGAAATATCTTCAGTTCAAAAGTGGAAAGAAGCTATCTGAGATACTGCTCTGTGTTCTGTTAATTCAGCTCACAGAGTTACATCTTTACCTTCAAGAAGCCTTTCGCTAAGGCTGTTCTTGTGGAATTGGCAAAGGGATATTTGGAAGTCCCTAGAGGGCTATGGTGAAAAAGGAAATATCTTCCGTTGAAAACTGGAAAGAAGCTTTCTGGGAAACTGCTCTGTGTTCTGTTAATTCATCTTACAGAGTTACATCTTTCCCTTCAAGAAGCCTTTCGCTAAGGCTGTTCTTGTGTAATTGGCAAAGGGATATTTGGAAGCCCAAAGAGGGCTATGGTGAAAAAGGAAATATCTTCCGTTAAAAACTGGAAATAATCTTTCTGAGAAACTGCTCTGTGTTCTGTTAATTCATCTCACAGAGTTACATCTTTCCCTTCAAGAAGCCTTTCGCTAAGGCTGTTCTTGTGGAATTAGCAAAGGGATATTTGGAAGCCCATAGAGGGCTATGGTGAAAAAGGAAATATATTCCGTTGAAAACTGGAAAGAAGCTTTCTGAGAAACTGCTCTGTGTTCTGTTAATTCATCTCACAGAGTTACATCTTTCCCTTCAAGAAGCCTTTCGCTAAGGCTGCCTTGTGGAAATGGCAAAGTGATATTTGGAAGCCGATAGAGGGCTATGGTGTAAAAAGGAAATATCTTCCGTTCAAAACTGGAAAGAATCTTTCTGAGAAACTGCTCTGTGTTCTACTAATTCATCTCACAGACTTACATCTTTCCCTTCAAGAAGCCTTTCGCTAAGGCTGTTCTTGTGGAATTGGCAAAGGGATATTTGGAAGCCCATGGAGGGCTCTCTTGAAAAACGAAATATCTTCCGTTCAAAACTGGAAAGAAGCTTTCTGAGAAACTGCTCTGTGTTCTGTTAATTCATCTCACAGAGTTACATCTTTCCCTACAAGAAGCCTTTCGCTAAGGCTGTTCTTGTGGAAATGGCAAAGTGATATTTGGAAACCCATAGAGGGCTATGGTGAAAAAGGAACTACCTTACGTTCCAAACTGGAAAGAAGCTTTCTGAGAAACTGCTCTGTGTTCTGTTAATTCATCTCACACAGTTACATCTTTCCCTTCAAGAAGCCTTTCGCTAAGGCCGTTGTTGTGGAATTGGCACAGTGATATTTGGAAGCCCATAGAGGGCTATGGTGAAAAAGGAAGTATCCTCCGTTCAAAACTGGAAAGAAGCTTTCTGAGAAACCGCTCTGTGTTCTGTTAATTCATCTCACAGAGTTACATCTTTCCCTTCAAGAAGACTTTGGCTAAGGCTGTTCTTGTGGAATTGGCAAAGGGATATTTGGAAGCCCAAGGAGGGCTATGGTGAAAAAGGAAATATCTTCCGTTCAAAATTGGAAAGAAGCTTTCTGAGAAACTGCTCTGTGTTCTGTTAATTCATCTCACAGAGTTACATCTTTCCCTTCAAGAAGCCTTTCGCTAAGGCTGTTCTTGTGGAATTGGCAAAGGGATATTTGGAAGCCCATAGAGGGCTACGGTGAAAAAGGAAATATCTTCCGTTCAAAACTGGAAAGAAGCTTTCTGGGAAACTGCTCTGTGTTCTGTTAATTCATCTCACAGAGTTACATCTTTCCCTTCAAGAAGCCTTTCGCTAAGGCTGTTCTTGTGGAATTGGCAAAGGGATATTTGGATGTCCATAGAGGGCTATGGTGAAAAAGGAAATATCTTCCGTTGAAAACTGGAAAGAAGCTTTCTGGGAAACTGCTCTGTGTTCTGTTAATTCATCTCACAGAGTTACATCTTTCCCTTCAAGAAGCCTTTCGCTAAGGCTGTTCTTGTGGAATTGGCAAAGGGATATTTGGAAGCCCATGGAGGGCTCTCTTGAAAAACGAAATATCTTCCGTTCAAAACTGGAAAGAAGCTTTCTGAGAAACTGCTCTGTGTTCTGTTAATTCATCTCACAGAGTTACATCTTTCCCTTCAAGAAGCCTTTCGCTAAGGCTGTTCTTGTGGAAATGGCAAAGTGATATTTGGAACCCCATAGAGGGCTATGGTGAAAAAGGAAATACCTTACGTTCCAAACTGGAAAGAAGCTTTCTGAGAAACTGCTCTGTGTTCTGTTAATTCATCTCACAGAGTTACATCTTTCCCTTCAAGAAGCCTTTCGCTAAGGCCGTTGTTGTGGAATTGGCACAGTGATATTTGGAAGCCCATAGAGGGCTATGGTGAAAAAGGAAATATCCTCCGTTCAAAACTGGAAAGAAGCTTTCTGAGAAACCGCTCTGTGTTCTGTTAATTCATCTCACAGAGTTACATCTTTCCCTTCAAGAAGCCTTTCGCTAAGGCTGTTCTTGTGGAATTGGCAAAGGGATATTTGGAAGCCCATAGAGGGCTATGGTGAAAAAGGAAATATCTTCCGTTCAAAATTGGAAAGAAGCTTTCTGAGAGACTGCTCTGTGTTCTGTTAATTCATCTCACAGAGTTACATCTTTCCCTTCAAGAAGCCTTTCGCTAAGGCTGTTCTTGTGGAATTGGCAAAGGGATATTTGGAAGCCCATAGAGGGCTATGATGAAAAAGGAAATATCCTCCGTTCAAAACTGGAAACAAGCTTTCTGAGAAACTGCTCCGTGTTCTGTTAATTCATCTCACAGAGTTACCTCTTTCCCTTCAAGAAGCCTTTCGCTAAGGCAGTTCTTGTGGAATTGGCAAAGGGAATTTAGGAAGTCCATAGAGATCTATGGTGAAAAAGGCAATATGCTCCGTTGAAAACTGGAAAGAAGCTTTCTGAGAAACTGCTCTGTGTTCTGTTAATTCATCTCACAGAGTTACATTTTTCCCTTCAAGAAGCGTTTCGCTAAGGCTGTTATTGTGGAAATGGCAAAGGGATATTTGGAAGCCCATAGAGGGCTATGGTGAAAAAGGAAATATCTTCCGTTCAAAACTGGAAAGAAGCTTTCTGAGAAACTGCTCTGTGTTCTGTTAATTCATCTCACAGAGTTACATCTTTCCCTTCAAGAAGCTTTTCGCTAAGGCTGTTCTTTTGGAATTGGCAAAGTGATATTTGGAAGCCCCTAGAGGGCTATGGTGAAAAAGGAAATATCTTCCGTTCAAAACTTGAAAGAAGCTTTCTGAGAAACTGCTCTGTGTTCTATTAATTCATCTCACAGAGTTACATCTTTCCCTTCAAGAAGCCTTTCGCTAAGGCTGTTCTTGTGGAATTGGCAAAGTGATATTTGGAAGCCCTTAGAGGGCTATGGTGAAGAAAGAAATATCTTCCGTTCAAAACTGGAAAGAAGCTTTCTGAGAAACTGCTCTGTGTTCTGTTAATTCATCTCACAGAGTTACATCTTTCCCTTCAAGAAGCTTTTCGCTAAGGCTGTTCTTGTGGAATTGGCCAAGTGATATTTAGAAGCCCATAGAGGGCTATGGTGAAAAAGGAAATATCTTCCGTTCAAAACTTGAAAGAAGCTTTCTGAGAAACTGCTCTGTGTTCTGTTAATTCATCTCACAGAGTTACATCTTTCCCTTCAAGAAGAATTTTACTAAGTCTGTTCTTGTGGAATGGGCAAAGGGATATTTGGAAGCCCATAGAGTTCTACGGTGAAAAAGGAAATAACTTCCCTTCAAAACTGGAAAGAAGCTTTCTGAGAAACTGCTCTGTGTTCTGTTAATTCATCTCACACAGTTACATATTTCCCTTCAAGAAGCCTTTCGCTAAGACTGTTCTTTTGGAATTGTCAAAGTGATATTTGGAAGCCCATAGAGGGCTATGGTGAAAAAGGAAATATCTTCCGTTCAAAACTGGAAAGAAGCTTTCTGAGAAACCGCTCTGTGTTCTGTTAATTCATCTCACAGAGTTAAGTCTTTCCCTTCAAGAAGCCTTTCGCTAAGGCTGTCTTGTGGAATTGGCAAAGTGATATTTGGAAGCCGATAGAGGGCTATGGTGAAAAAGGAAATATCTTCAGTTCAAAACTGGAAAGAAGCTTTCTGAGAAACTGCTCTGTGTTCTGTTAATTCATCTCACAGAGTTACATCTTTCCCTTCAAGAAGCCTTTCGCTAAGGCTGTTCTTGTGGAAATGGCAAAGTGATATTTGGAAACCCATAGAGGGCTATGGTGAAAAAGGAAATACCTTACGTTCCAAACTGGAAAGAAGCTTTCTGAGAAACTGCTCTGTGTTCTGTTAATTCATCTCACAGAGTTACATCTTTCCCTTCAAGAAGCCTTTCGCTAAGGCCGTTGTTGTGGAATTGGCACAGTGATATTTGGAAGCCCTTAGAGGGCTATGGTGAAAAAGGAAGTATCCTCCGTTCAAAACTGGAAAGAAGCTTTCTGAGAAACCGCTCTGTGTTCTGTTAATTCATCTCACAGAGTTACATCTTTCCCTTAGAGAAGACTTTGGCTAAGGCTGTTCTTGTGGAATTGGCAAAGGGATATTTGGAAGCCCATAGAGGGCTATGGTGAAAAAGGAAATATCTTCCGTTCAAAATTGGAAAGAAGCTTTCTGAGAAACTGCTCTGTGTTCTGTTAATTCATCTCACAGAGTTACATCTTTCCCTTCAAGAAGCCTTTCGCTAAGGCTGTTCTTGTGGAATTGGCAAAGGGATATTTGGAAGCCCATAGAGGGCTATGATGAAAAAGGAAATATCCTCCGTTCAAAACTGGAAACAAGCTTTCTGAGAAACTGCTCCGTGTTCTGTTAATTCATCTCAAAGAGTTACCTCTTTCCCTTCAAGAAGCCTTTCGCTAAGGCAGTTCTTGTGGAATTGGCAAAGGGAATTTAGGAAGTCCATAGAGATCTATGGTGAAAAAGGCAATATGCTCCGTTTAAAACTGGAAAGAACCTTTCTGAGAAACTGCTCTGTGTTCTGTTAATTCATCTCACAGAGTTACATCTTTCCCTTCAAGAAGCCTTTCGCTAAGGCTGTTTTTGTGGAATTGGGAAAGGGATATTTGGAAGCCCATAGTGGGCTACGGTGAAAAAGGAAATACCTTCCGTTCAAAACTGGAAAGAAGCTTTCTGAGAAACCGCTCTGTGGTCTGTTAATTCATCTTACAGACTTACATCTTTCCCTTCAAGAAGCTTTCGGTAAGCCTGTTCTGGGGGAATTGGAAAAGGGGATATTTGGAAGCCCATAGAGGGCTATGGTGAAAAAGAAAATATCTTCCGTTCAAAACTGGAAAGAAGCTTTCTGAGAAAATGCTCTGTGTTCTGTTAATTCATCTCACAGAGTTACATCTTTCCCTTCAAGTAGCCTTTCGCTAAGGCTGTTCTTGTGGAATTGGCAAAGGGATATTTGGAAGCCCATAGAGGGCTATGGTGAAAAAGGAAATCTCTTCCGTTCAAAACTGGAAAGAAGCTTTCTGAGAAACTGCTCTGTGTTCTGTTAATTCATCTCACAGAGTTACATCTTTCCCTTCAAGAAGAATTTTACTAAGTCTGTTCTTGTGGAATGGGCAAAGGGATATTTGGAAGCCCATAGAGGTCTACGGTGAAAAAGGAAATAACTTCCGTTGAAAAGTGGAAAGAAGCTTTCTGAGAAACTGCTCTGTGTTCTCTTAATTCATCTCACAGAGTTACATCTTTCCCTTCAAGAAGCCTTTCGCTAAGGCTGTTCTTGTGGAATTGGCAAAGGGATATTTGGAAGCCCATAGAGGGCTATGGTGAAAAAGGAAATATCTTCCGTTCAACACTGGAAAGAAGCCTTCTGAGAAACTGCTCTGTGTTCTGCTAATTCAACTCACAGAGTTACATCTTTCCCTTCAAGAAGCCTTTCGCTAAGGCTGTTCTTGTGGAATTGGCAAAGGGATATTTGGAAGCCCATAGAGGGCTATGGTGAAAAATGAAATATCTTCCGTTCAAAACTGGAAAGAAGCTTTCTGAGAAACTGGTCTGTGTTCTGTTAATTCATCTGACAGAGTTACATTTTTCCCTTCAAGAAGCGTTTCGCTAAGGCTGTTATTGTGGAAATGGCAAAGGGATATTTGGAAGCCCATAGAGGGCTATGGTGAAAAAGGAAATATCTTCCGTTCAAAACTGGAAAGAAGCTTTCTGAGAAACTGCTCTGTGTTCTGTTAATTCATCTCACAGAGTTACATCTTTCCCTTCAAGAAGCCTTTCGCTAAGGCTGTTCTTTTGGAATTGGCAAAGTGATATTTGGAAGCCCCTAGAGGGCTATGGTGAAAAAGGAAATATCTTCCGTTCAAAACTTGAAAGAAGCTTTCTGAGAAACTGCTCTGTGTTCTATTAATTCATCTCACAGAGTTACATCTTTCCCTTCAAGAAGCCTTTCGCTAAGGCTGTTCTTGTGGAATTGGCAAAGTGATATTTGGAAGCCCTTAGAGGGCTATGGTGAAGAAAGAAATACCTTCCGTTCAAAACTGGAAAGAAGCTTTCTGAGAAACTGCTCTGTGTTCTGTTAATTCATCTCACAGAGTTTCATCTTTCCCTTCAAGAAGCTTTTCGCTAAGGCTGTTCTTGTGGAATTGGCCAAGTGATATTTAGAAGCCCATAGAGGGCTATGGTGAAAAAGGAAATATCTTCCGTTCAAAACTGGAAAGAAGCTTTCTGAGAAACTGCTCTGTGTTCTGTTAATTCATCTCACAGAGTTACATCTTTCCCTTCAAGAAGAATTTTACTAAGTCTGTTCTTGTGGAATGGGCAAAGGGATATTTGGAAACCCATAGAGTTCTACGGTGAAAAAGGAAATAACTTCCGTTCAAAACTGGAAAGAAGCTTTCTGAGAAACTGCTCTGTGTTCTCTTAATTCATCTCACAGAGTTACATCTTTCCCTTCAAGAAGCGTTTCGCTAAGGCTGTTTTTGTGAAATTGGTAAAGTGATATTTGGAAGGCCAAAGAGGGCTATGGTGAAAAAGGAAATATCTTCCGTTCAAAACTGGAAAGAAGCTTTCTGAGAAACCGCTCTGTGTTCTGTTAATTCGTCTCACAGAGTTACATCTTTCCCTTCAAGAAGCCGTTCGCTAAGGCCGTTCTTGTGGAATTGGCAAAGGGATATTTGGAAGCCCATAGAGGGCTGTGTTGAAGAGGAAATATCTTACGTTGAAAACTGGAAAGAAGCTTTCTGAGAAACTGATCTGTGTTCTGTTAATTCATCTAACACAGTTACATATTTCCCTTCAAGAATCCTTTCGCTAAGACTGTTTTTTTGGAATTGTCAAAGTGATATTTGGAAGCCCATAGAGGGCTATGGTGACAAAGGAAATATCTTCCGTTCAAAACTGGAAAGAAGCTTTCTGAGAAACTGCTCTGTGTTCTGTTAATTCATCTCACAGAGTTAAGTCTTTCCCTTCAAGAAGCCTTTCGCTAAGGCTGTCTTGTGGAATTGGCAAAGTGATATTTGGAAGCCGATAGAGGGCTGTGGTGAAAAAGGAAATATCTTCCGTTCAAAACTTGAAAGAATCTTTCTGAGAAACTGCTCTGTGTTCTGTTAATTCATCTCACAGACTGACATCTTTCCCTTCAAGAAGCCTTTCCCTAAGGCTGTTCTTGTGGAATTGGCAAAGGGATATTTGGAAGCCCATACAGGGCTCTGGTGAAAAAGGAAATATCTTCCGTTCAAAACTGGAAAGAAGCTTTCTGAGAAACTGCTCTGTGTTCTGTTAATTCATCTCACAGAGTTACATCTTTCTCTTCAAGAAGCCTTTCGCTAAGGCTGTTCTTGTGGAAATGGCAAAGTGATATTTGGAAGCCCATAGAGGGCTATGGTGAAAAACGAAATACTTTACGTTCCAAACTGGAAAGAAGCTTTCTGAGAAACTGCTCTGTGTTCTGTTAATTCATCTCACAGAGTTACATCTTTCCCTTCAAGAAGCCTTTCGCTAAGGCTGTTCTTGCGGAATGGACAAAGGGATATTTGGAAGCCCGTAGAGGTCTATGGTGAAAAAGGAAATAACTTCCGTTCAAAACTGGAAAGAAGCTTTCTGAGAAACTGCTCTGTGTTCTGTTAATTCATCTTACAGAGTTACATCTTTCACTTCAAGTAGCCTTTCGCTAAGGCCGTTCTTGTGGAATTGGCACAGTGATATTTGGAAGCCCATAGAGGGCTATGGTGAAAAAGGAAATATCCTCCGTTCAAAACTGGAAAGAAGCTTTCTGAGAAACTGCTCTGTGTTCTGTTAATTCATCTCACAGAGTTACATCTTTCCCTTCAAGAAGCCTTTCGCTAAGGCTGTTCTTGTGGAAATGGCAAAGTGATATTTGGAAACCCATAGAGGGATATGGTGAAAAAGGAAATACCTTACGTTCCAAACTGGAAAGAAGCTTTCTGAGAAACTGCTCTGTGTTCTGTTAATTCATCTCACAGAGTTACATCTTTCCCTTCAAGAAGCCTTTCGCTAAGGCCGTTGTTGTGGAATTGGCACAGTGATATTTGGAAGCCCATAGAGGGCTATGGTGAAAAAGGAAGTATCCTCCGTTCAAAACTGGAAAGAAGCTTTCTGAGAAACTGCTCTGTGTTCTGTTAATTCATCTTACAGAGTTACATCTTTCACTTCAAGAAGCCTTTCGCTAAGGCCGTTCTTGTGGAATTGGCACAGTGATATTTGGAAGCCCATAGAGGGCTATGGTGAAAAAGGAAATATCCTCCGTTCAAAACTGGAAAGAAGCTTTCTGAGAAACTGCTCTGTGTTCTGTTAATTCATCTCACAGAGTTACATCTTTCCCTTCAAGAAGACTTTGGCTAAGGCTGTTCTTGTGGAATTGGCAAAGGGATATTTGGAAGCCCATAGAGGGCTATGGTGAAAAAGGAAATATCTTCCGTTCAAAATTGGAAAGAAGCTTTCTGAGAAACTGCTCTGTGTTCTGTTAATTCATCTCACAGAGTTACATCTTTCCCTTCAAGAAGCCTTTCGCTAAGGCTGTTCTTGTGGAATTGGCAAAGGGATATTTGGAAGCCCATAGAGGGCTATGATGAAAAAGGAAATATCCTCCGTTCAAAACTGGAAACAAGCTTTCTGAGAAACTGCTCCGTGTTCTGTTAATTCATCTCAAAGAGTTACCTCTTTCCCTTCAAGAAGCCTTTCGCTAAGGCAGTTCTTGTGGAATTGGCAAAGGGAATTTAGGAAGTCCATAGAGATCTATGGTGAAAAAGGCAATATGCTCCGTTGAAAACTGGAAAGAACCTTTCTGAGAAACTGCTCTGTGTTCTGTTAATTCATCTCACAGAGTTACATCTTTCCCTTCAAGAAGCCTTTCGCTAAGGCTGTTATTGTGGAATTGGGAAAGGGATATTTGGAAGCCCATAGAGGGCTACGGTGAAAAAGGAAATATCTTCCGTTCAAAACTGGAAAGAAGCTTTCTGAGACACCGCTCTGTGTTCTGTTAATTCATCTTACAGACTTACATCTTTCCCTTCAAGAAGCTTTCGGTAAGCCTGTTCTTGGGGAATTGGAAAAGGGGATATTTGGAAGCCCATAGAGGGCTATGGTGAAAAAGAAAATATCTTCCGTTCAAAACTGGAAAGAAGCTTTCTGAGAAAATGCTCTGTGTTCTGTTAATTCATCTCACAGAGTTACATCTTTCCCTTCAAGAAGCCTTTCGCTAAGGCTGTTCTTGTGGAATTGGCAAAGGGATATTTGGAAGCCCATAGAGGGCTATGGTGAAAAAGGAAATATCTTCCGTTCAAAACTGGAAAGAAGCTTTCTGAGAAACTGCTCTGTGTTCTGTTAATTCATCTCACAGGGTTACATCTTTCCCTTCAAGAAGAATTTTACTAAGGCTGTTCTTGTGGAATGGGCAAAGGGATATTTGGAACCCCATAGAGGTCTACGGTGAAAAAGGAAATAACTTCCGTTCAAAACTGGAAAGAAGCTTTCTGAGAAACTGCTCTGTGTTCTCTTAATTCATCTCACAGAGTTACATCTTTCCCTTCAAGAAGCCTTTCGCTAAGGCTGTTCTTGTGGAATTGGCAAAGGGATATTTGGAAGCCCATACAGGGCTATGGTGAAAAAGGAAATATCTTCCGTTCAACACTGGAAAGAAGCCTTCTGAGAAACTGCTCTGTGTTCTGCTAATTCAACTCACAGAGTTACATCTTTCCCTTGAAGAAGCCTTTCGCTAAGGCTGTTCTTGTGGAATTGGCAAAGGGATATTTGGAAGCCCATAGAGGGCTATGTTGAAAAAGGAAATATCTTCCGTTCAAAATTGGAAAGAAGCTTTCTGAGAAACTGCTCTGTGTTCTGTTAATTCATCTCACAGAGTTACATCTTTCCCTTCCAGAAGCCTTTCGCTAAGGCTGTTCTTTTGGAATTGGCAAAGTGATATTTGGAAGCCCCTAGAGGGCTATGGTGAAAAAGGAAATATCTTCCGTTCAAAACTTGAAAGAAGCTTTCTGAGAAACTGCTCTGTGTTCTATTAATTCATATCACAGAGTTACATCTTTCCCTTCAAGAAGCCTTTCGCTAAGGCTGTTCTTGTGGAATTGGCAAAGTGATATTTGGAAGCCCTTAGAGGGCTATGGTGAAGAAAGAAATATCTTCCGTTCAAAACTGGAAAGAAGCTTTCTGAGAAACTGCTCTGTGTTCTGTTAATTCATCTCACAGATTTACATCTTTCCCTTCAAGAAGCCTTTCGCTAAGGCTGTTCTTGTGGAAATGGCAAAGTGATATTTGGAAGCCCATAGAGGGCTATGGTGAAAAACGAAATACTTTACGTTCCAAACTGGAAAGAAGCTTTCTGAGAAACTGCTCTGTGTTCTGTTAATTCATCTCACAGAGTTACATCTTTCCCTTCAAGAAGCCTTTCGCTAAGGCTGTTCTTGCGGAATGGACAAAGGGATATTTGGAAGCCCGTAGAGGTCTATGGTGAAAAAGGAAATAACTTCCGTTCAAAACTGGAAAGAAGCTTTCTGAGAAACTGCTCTGTGTTCTGTTAATTCATCTTACAGAGTTACAGCTTTCACTTCAAGAAGCCTTTCGCTAAGGCCGTTCTTGTGGAATTGGCACAGTGATATTTGGAAGCCCATAGAGGGCTATGGTGAAAAAGGAAATATCCTCCGTTCAAAACTGGAAAGAAGCTTTCTGAGAAACTGCTCTGTGTTCTGTTAATTCATCTCACAGAGTTACATCTTTCCCTTCAAGAAGCCTTTCGCTAAGGCTGTTCTTGTGGAAATGGCAAAGTGATATTTGGAAACCCATAGAGGGCTATGGTGAAAAAGGAAATACCTTACGTTCCAAACTGGAAAGAAGCTTTCTGAGAAACTGCTCTGTGTTCTGTTAATTCATCTCACAGAGTTACATCTTTCCCTTCAAGAAGCCTTTCGCTAAGGCCGTTGTTGTGGAATTGGCACAGTGATATTTGGAAGCCCATAGAGGGCTATGGTGAAAAAGGAAGTATCCTCCGTTCAAAACTGGAAAGAAGCTTTCTGAGAAACCGCTCTGTGTTCTGTTAATTCATCTCACAGAGTTACATCTTTCCCTTCAAGAAGACTTTGGCTAAGGCTGTTCTTGTGGAATTGGCAAAGGGATATTTGGAAGCCCATAGAAGGCTATGGTGAAAAAGGAAATATCTTCCGTTCAAAATTGGAAAGAAGCTTTCTGAGAAACTGCTCTGTGTTCTGTTAATTCATCTCACAGAGTTACATCTTTCCCTTCAAGAAGCCTTTCGCTAAGGCTGTTCTTGTGGAATTGGCAAAGGGATATTTGGAAGCCCATAGAGGGCTATGATGAAAAAGGAAATATCCTCCGTTCAAAACTGGAAACAAGCTTTCTGAGAAACTGCTCCGTGTTCTGTTAATTCATCTCAAAGAGTTACCTCTTTCCCTTCAAGAAGCCTTTCGCTAAGGCAGTTCTTGTGGAATTGGCAAAGGGAATTTAGAAAGTCCATAGAGATCTATGGTGAAAAAGGCAATATGCTCCGTTGAAAACTGGAAAGAACCTTTCTGAGAAACTGCTCTGTGTTCTGTTAATTCATCTCACAGAGTTACATCTTTCCCTTCAAGAAGCCTTTCGCTAAGGCTGTTCTTGTGGAATTGGGAAAGGGATATTTGGAAGCCCATAGAGGGCTACGGTGAAAAAGGAAATATCTTCCGTTCAAAACTGGAAAGAAGCATTCTGAGACACCGCTCTGTGTTCTGTTAATTCATCTTACAGACTTACATCTTTCCCTTCAAGAAGCTTTCGGTAAGCCTGTTCTTGGGGAATTGGAAAAGGGGATATTTGGAAGCCCTTAGAGGGCTATGGTGAAAAAGAAAATATCTTCCGTTCAAAACTGGAAAGAAGCTTTCTGAGAAAATGCTCTGTGTTCTGTTAATTCATCTCACAGAGTTACATCTTTCCCTTCAAGAAGCCTTTCGCTAAGGCTGTTCTTGTGGAATTGGCAAAGGGATATTTGGAAGCCCATAGAGGGCTATGGTGAAAAAGGAAATATCTTCCGTTCAAAACTGGAAAGAAGCTTTCTGAGAAACTGCTCTGTGTTCTGTTAATTCATCTCACAGAGTTACATCTTTCCCTTCAAGAAGAATTTTACTAAGGCTGTTCTTGTGGAATGGGCAATGGGATATTTGGAAGCCCATAGAGGTCTACGGTGAAAAAGGAAATAACTTCCGTTCAAAACTGGAAAGAAGCTTTCTGAGAAACTGCTCTGTGTTCTCTTAATTCATCTCACAGAGTTACATCTTTCCCTTCAAGAAGCCTTTCGCTAAGGCTGTTCTTGTGGAATTGGCAAAGGGATATTTGGAAGCCCATACAGGGCTATGGTCAAAAAGGAAATATCTTCCGTTCAACTCTGGAAAGAAGCCTTCTGAGAAACTGCTCTGTGTTCTGCTAATTCAACTCACAGAGTTACATCTTTCCCTTCAAGAAGCCTTTCGCTAAGGCTGTTCTTGTGGAATTGGCAAAGGGATATTTGGAAGCCCATAGAGGGCTATGGTGAAAAAGGAAATATCTTCCGTTCAAAACTGGAAAGAAGCTTTCTGAGAAACTGCTCTGTGTTCTGTTAATTCATCTGACAGAGTTACATTTTTCCCTTCAAGAAGCGTTTCGCTAAGGCTGTTATTTTGGAAATGGCAAAGGGATATTTGGAAGCCCATAGAGGGCTATGTTGAAAAAGGAAATATCTTCCGTTCAAAACTGGAAAGAAGCTTTCTGAGAAACTGCTCTGTGTTCTGTTAATTCATCTCACAGAGTTACATCTTTCCCTTCAAGAAGCCTTTCGCTAAGGCTGTTCTTTTGGAATTGGCAAAGTGATATTTGGAAGCCCCTAGAGGGCTATGGTGAAAAAGGAAATATCTTCCGTTCAAAACTTGAAAGAAGCTTTCTGAGAAACTGCTCTGTGTTCTATTAATTCATCTCACAGAGTTACATCTTTCCCTTCAAGAAGCCTTTCGCTAAGGCTGTTCTTGTGGAATTGGCAAAGTGATATTTGGAAGCCCTTAGAGGGCTATGGTGAAGAAAGAAATATCTTCCGTTCAAAACTGGAAAGAAGCTTTCTGAGAAACTGCTCTGTGTTCTGTTAATTCATCTCACAGAGTTACATCTTTCCCTTCAAGAAGCCTTTCGCTAAGGCTGTTCTTGTGGAATTGGCAAAGGGATATTTGGAAGCCCATGGAGGGCTCTCTTGAAAAACGAAATATCTTCCGTTCAAAACTGGAAAGAAGCTTTCTGAGAAACTGCTCTGTGTTCTGTTAATTCATCTCACAGAGTTACATCTTTCCCTTCAAGAAGCCTTTCGCTAAGGCTGTTCTTGTGGAAATGGCAAAGTGATATTTGGAAACCCATAGAGGGCTATGGTGAAAAAGGAAATACCTTACGTTCCAAACTGGAAAGAAGCTTTCTGAGAAACTGCTCTGTGTTCTGTTAATTCATCTCACAGAGTTACATCTTTCCCTTCAAGAAGCCTTTCGCTAAGGCCGTTGTTGTGGAATTGGCACAGTGATATTTGGAAGCCCATAGAGGGCTATGGTGAAAAAGGAAATATCCTCCGTTCAAAACTGGAAAGAAGCTTTCTGAGAAACCGCTCTGTGTTCTGTTAATTCATCTTACAGACTTACATTTTTCCCTTCAAGAAGCTTCCGGTAAGCGTGTTCTTGGGGAATTGGAAAAGGGGATATTTGGAAGCCCATAGAGGGCTATGGTGAAAAAGAAATTATCTTCCGTTCAAAACTGGAAAGAAGCTTTCTGAGAAAATGCTCTGTGTTCTGTTAATTCATCTCACAGAGTTACATCTTTCCCTTCAAGAAGCCTTTCGCTAAGGCTGTTCTTGTGGAATTGGCAAAGGGATATTTGGAAGCCCATAGAGGGCTATGATGAAAAAGGAAATATCCTCCGTTCAAAACTGGAAACAAGCTTTCTGAGAAACTGCTCCGTGTTCTGTTAATTCATCTCAAAGAGTTACCTCTTTCCCTTCAAGAAGCCTTTCGCTAAGGCAGTTCTTGTGGAATTGGCAAAGGGAATTTAGGAAGTCCATAGAGATCTATGGTGAAAAAGGCAATATGCTCCGTTGAAAACTGGAAAGAACCTTTCTGAGAAACTGCTCTGTGTTCTGTTAATTCATCTCACAGAGTTACATCTTTCCCTTCAAGAAGCCTTTCGCTAAGGCTGTTTTTGTGGAATTGGGAAAGTGATATTTGGAAGCCCATGGAAGGCTATGGTCAAAAAGGAAATATCTTCCGTTCAAAACTGGAAAGAAACTTTCTGAGAAACTGATCTGTGTTCTGTTAATTCATCTCACAGAGTTACATCTTTCCCTTCAAGAAGCCTTTCGCTAAGGCTGTTCTTGTGGAATTGGCAAAGGGATATTTGGAAGCCCATAGAGGGCTACGGTGAAAAAGGAAATATCTTCCGTTCAAAACTGGAAAGAAGCTTTCTGAGAAACCGCTCTGTGTTCTGTTAATTCATCTTACAGACTTACATCTTTCCCTTCAAGAAGCTTTCGGTAAGCCTGTTCTTGGGGAATTGGAAAAGGGGATATTTGGAAGCCCATAGAGGGCTATGGTGAAAAAGAAAATATCTTCCGTTCAAAACTGGAAAGAAGCTTTCTGAGAAACTGCTCTGTGTTCTCTTAATTCATCTCACAGAGTTACATCTTTCCCTTCAAGAAGCCTTTCGCTAAGGCTGTTCTTGTGGAATTGGCAAAGGGATATTTGGAAGCCCATACAGGGCGATGTTGAAAAAGGAAATATCTTAAGTTCAAAACTGGAAAGAAGCTTTCTGAGAAACTGCTCTGTGTTCTGTTAACTCATCTCACAGAGTTACATCTTTCCCTTCAAGAAGCCTTTCGCTAAGGCTGTTCTTGTGGAATTGGCAAAGTGATATTTGGAAGCCAATAGAGGACTACGGTGAAAAAGGAAATATCTTCAGTTCAAAAGTGGAAAGAAGCTATCTGAGAAACTGCTCTGTGTTCTGTTAATTCATCTCACAGAGTTACATCTTTCCCTTCAAGAAGCCTTTCGCTAAGGCTGTTCTTGTGGAATTGGCAAAGGGATATTTGGAAGCCCATGGAGGGCTCTCTTGAAAAACGAAATATCTTCCGTTCAAAACTGGAAAGAAGCTTTCTGAGAAACTGCTCTGTGTTCTGTTAATTCATCTCACAGAGTTACATCTTTCCCTTCAAGAAGCCTTTCGCTAAGGCTGTTCTTGTGGAAATGGCAAAGTGATATTTGGAAACCCATAGAGGGCTATGGTGAAAAACTAAATACCTTACGTTCCAAACTGGAAAGAAGCTTTCTGAGAAACTGCTCTGTGTTCTGTTAATTCATCTCACAGAGTTACATCTTTCCCTTCAAGAAGCCTTTCGCTAAGGCCGTTGTTGTGGAATTGGCACAGTGATATTTGGAAGCCCATAGAGGGCTATGGTGAAAAAGGAAATATCCTCCGTTCAAAACTGGAAAGAAGCTTTCTGAGAATCCGCTCTGTGTTCTGTTAATTCATCTTACAGACTTACATATTTCCCTTCAAGAAGTTTCCGGTAAGCGTGTTCTTGGGGAATTGGAAAAGGGGATATTTGGAAGCCCATAGAGGGCTATGGTGAAAAAGAAATTATCTTCCGTTCAAAACTGGAAAGAAGCTTTCTGAGAAAATGCTCTGTGTTCTGTTAATTCATCTCACAGAGTTACATCTTTCTCTTCAAGAAGCCTTTCGCTAAGGCTGTTCTTGTGGAATTGGCAAAGGGATATTTGGAAGCCCATAGAGGGCTATGGTGAAAAAGGAAATATCTTCCGTTCAAAACTGGAAAGAAGCTTTCTGAGAAACTGCTCTGTGTTCTGTTAATTCATCTCACAGAGTTACATCTTTCCCTTCAAGAAGAATTTTACTAAGGCTGTTCTTGTGGAATGGGCAAAGGGATATTTGGAAGCCCATAGAGGTCTACGGTGAAAAAGGAAATAACTTCCGTTCAAAACTGGAAAGAAGCTTTCTGAGAAACTGCTCTGTGTTCTCTTAATTCATCTCACAGAGTTACATCTTTCCCTTCAAGAAGCCTTTCGCTAAGGCTGTTCTTGTGGAATTGGCAAAGGGATATTTGGAAGCCCATAGAGGGCTATGGTGAAAAAGGAAATATCTTCCGTTCAACACTGGAAAGAAGCCTTCTGAGAAACTGCTCTGTGTTCTGCTAATTCAACTCACAGAGTTACATCTTTCCCTTCAAGAATCCTTTCGCTAAGGCTGTTCTTGTGGAATTGGCAAAGGGATATTTGGAAGCCCATAGAGGGCTATGGTGAAAAAGGAAATATCTTCCGTTCAAAACTGGAAAGAAGCTTTCTGAGAAACTGCTCTGTGTTCTGTTAATTCATCTGACAGAGTTACATTTTTCCCTTCAAGAAGCGTTTCGCTAAGGCTGTTATTGTGGAAATCGCAAAGGGATATTTGGAAGCCCATAGAGGGCTATGGTGAAAAAGGAAATATCTTCCGTTCAAAACTGGAAAGAAGCTTTGTGAGAAACTGCTCTGTGTTCTGTTAATTCATCTCACAGAGTTACATCTTTCCCTTCAAGAAGCCTTTCGCTAAGGCTGTTCTTTTGGAATTGGCAAAGTGATATTTGGAAGCCCCTAGAGGGCTATGGTGAAAAAGGAAATATCTTCCGTTCAAAACTTGAAAGAAGCTTTCTGAGAAACTGCTCTGTGTTCTATTAATTCATCTCACAGAGTTACATCTTTCCCTTCAAGAAGCCTTTCGCTAAGGCTGTTCTTGTGGAATTGGCAAAGTGATATTTGGAAGCCCTTAGAGGGCTATGGTGAAGAAAGAAATATCTTCCGTTCAAAACTGGAAAGAAGCTTTCTGAGAAACTGCTCTGTGTTCTGTTAATTCATCTCACAGAGTTACATCTTTCCCCTCAAGAAGCCTTTAGCTAAGGCTGTTCTTGTGGAATTGGCCAAGTGATATTTAGAAGCCCCTAGAGGGGTATGGTGAAAAAGGAAATATCTTCCGTTCAAAACTGGAAAGAAGCTTTCCGAGAATCTGCTCTGTGTTCTGTTAATTCATCTCACAGTTACATCTTTCCCTTCAAGAAGAATTTTACTAAGTCTGTTCTTGTGGAATGGGCAAAGGGATATTTGGAAGCCCATAGAGGTCTACGGTGAAAAAGGATATAACTTCCGTTCAAAACTGGAAAGAAGCTTTCTGAGAAACTGCTCTGTGTTCTCTTAATTCATCTCACAGAGTTACATCTTTCCCTTCAAGAAGCGTTTCGCTAAGGCTGTTTTTGTGAAATTGGTAAAGTGATATTTGGAAGGCCAAAGAGGGCTATGGTGAAAAAGGAAATATCTTCCGTTCAAAACTGGAAAGAAGCTTTCTGAGAAACCGCTCTGTGTTCTGTTAATTCGTCTCACAGAGTTACATCTTTCCCTTCAAGAAGCCGTTCGCTAAGGCCGTTCTTGTGGAATTGGCAAAGGGATATTTGGAAGCCCATAGAGGGCTGTGTTGAAGAGGAAATATCTTACGTTGAAAACTGGAAAGAAGCTTTCTGAGAAACTGCTCTGTGTTCTGTTAATTCATCTCACACAGTTACATATTTCCCTTCAAGAAGCCTTTCGCTAAGACTGTTCTTTTGGAATTGTCAAAGTGATATTTGGAAGCCCATAGAGGGCTATGGTGACAAAGGAAATATCTTCCGTTCAAAACTGGAAAGAAGCTTTCTGAGAAACTGCTCTGTGTTCTGTTAATTCATCTCACAGAGTTAAATCTTTCCCTTCAAGAAGCCTTTCGCTAAGGCTGTCTTGTGGATTTGGCAAAGTGATATTTGGAAGCCGATAGAGGGCTGTGGTGAAAAAGGAAATATCTTCCGTTCAAAACTTTAAAGAATCTTTCTGAGAAACTGCTCTGTGTTCTGTTAATTCATCTCACAGACGTACATCTTTCCCTTCATGAAGCCTTTCGCTAAGGCTGTTCTTGTGGAATTGGCAAAGGGATATTTGGAAGCCCATACAGGGCTCTGGTGAAAAAGGAAATATCTTCCGTTCAAAACTGGAAAGAAGCTTTCTGAGAAACTGCTCTGTGTTCTGTTAATTCATCTCACAGAGTTACATCTTTCTCTTCAAGAAGCCTTTCGCTAAGGCTGTTCTTGTGGAAATGGCAAAGTGATATTTGGAAGCCCATAGAGGGCTATGGTGAAAAACGAAATACCTTACGTTCCAAACTGGAAAGAAGCTTTCTGAGAAACTGCTCTGTGTTCTTTTAATTCATCTCACAGAGTTACATCTTTCCCTTCAAGAAGCCTTTCGCTAAGGCTGTTCTTGCGGAATGGACAAAGGGATATTTGGAAGCCCGTAGAGGTCTATGGTGAAAAAGGAAATAACTTCCGTTCAAAACTGGAAAGAAGCTTTCTGAGAAACTGCTCTGTGTTCTGTTAATTCATCTTACAGAGTTACATCTTTCACTTCAAGAAGCCTTTCGCTAAGGCCGTTCTTGTGGAATTGGCACAGTGATATTTGGAAGCCCATAGAGGGCTATGGTGAAAAAGGAAATATCCTCCGTTCAAAACTGCAAAGAAGCTTTCTGAGAAACTGCTCTGTGTTCTGTTAATTCATCTCACAGAGTTACATCTTTCCCTTCAAGAAGCCTTTGGCTAAGGCTGTTCTTGTGGAATTGGAAAAGGGATATTTGGAAGCCCATAGAGGGCTATGGTGAAAAAGGAAATATTTTCCGTTCAATATTGGAAAGAAGCTTTCTGAGAAACTGCTCTGTGTTCTGTTCATTCATCTCACAGAGTTACATCTTTCCCTTCAAGAAGCCTTTCGCTAAGGCTGTTTTTGTGGAATTGGGAAAGTGATATTTGGAAGCCCATGGAAGGCTATGGTGAAAAAGGAAATATTTTCCGTTCAAAACTGGAAAGAAACTTTCTGAGAAACTGATCTGTGTTCTGTTAATTCATCTCACAGAGTTACATCTTTCCCTTCAAGAAGCCTTTCGCTAAGGCTGTTCTTGTGGAATTGGCAAAGGGATATTTGGAAGCCCATAGAGGGCTACGGTGAAAAAGGAAATATCTTCCGTTCAAAACTGGAAAGAAGCTTTCTGAGAAACCGCTCTGTGTTCTGTTAATTCACCTTACAGACTTACATCTTTCCCTTCAAGAAGCTTTCGGTAAGCCTGTTCTTGGGGAATTGGAAAAGGGGATATTTGGAAGCCCATAGAGGGCTATGGTGAAAAAGAAAATATCTTCCGTTCAAAACTGGAAAGAAGCTTTCTGAGAAACTGCTCTGTGTTCTCTTAATTCATCTCACAGAGTTACATCTTTCCCTTCAAGAAGCCTTTCGCTAAGGCTGTTCTTCTGGAATTGGCAAAGGGATATTTGGAAGCCCATACAGGGCGATGTTGAAAAAGGAAATATCTTAAGTTCAAAACTGGAAAGAAGCTTTCTGAGAAACTGCTCTGTGTTCTGTTAACTCATCTCACAGAGTTACATCTTTCCCTTCAAGAAGCCTTTCGCTAAGGCTGTTCTTGTGGAATTGGCAAAGTGATATTTGGAAGCCAATAGAGGACTACGGTGAAAAAGGAAATATCTTCAGTTCAAAAGTGGAAAGAAGCTATCTGAGAAACTGCTCTGTGTTCTGTTAATTCATCTCACAGAGTTACATCTTTCCCTTCAAGAAGCCTTTCGCTAAGGCTGTTCTTGTGGAATTGGCAAAGGGATACTTGGAAGCCCATGGAGGGCTCTCTTGAAAAACGAAATATCTTCCGTTCAAAACTGGAAAGAAGCTTTCTGAGAAACTGCTCTGTGTTCTGTTAATTCATCTCACAGAGTTACATCTTTCCCTTCAAGAAGCCTTTCGCTAAGGCTGTTCTTGTGGAAATGGCAAAGTGATATTTGGAAACCCATAGAGGGCTATGGTGAAAAAGGAAATACCTTACGTTCCAAACTGGAAAGAAGCTTTCTGAGAAACTGCTCTGTGTTCTGTTAATTCATCTCACAGAGTTACATCTTTCCCTTCAAGAAGCCTTTCGCTAAGGCCGTTGTTGTGGAATTGGCACAGTGATATTTGGAAGCCCATAGAGGGCTATGGTGAAAAAGGAAATATCCTCCGTTCAAAACTGGAAAGAAGCTTTCTGAGAAACCGCTCTGTGTTCTGTTAATTCATCTTACAGACTTACATCTTTCCCTTCAAGAAGCTTCCGGTAAGCGTGTTCTTGGGGAATTGGAAAAGGGGATATTTGGAAGCCCATAGAGGGCTATGGTGAAAAAGAAATTATCTTCCGTTCTAAACTGGAAAGAAGCTTTCTGAGAAAATGCTCTGTGTTCTGTTAATTCATCTCACAGAGTTACATCTTTCCCTTCAAGAAGCCTTTCGCTAAGGCTGTTCTTGTGGAATTGGCAAAGGGATATTTGGAAGCCCATAGAGGGCTATGGTGAAAAAGGAAATATCTTCCGTTCAAAACTGGAAAGAAGCTTTCTGAGAAACTGCTCTGTGTTCTGTTAATTCATCTCACAGAGTTACATCTTTCCCTTCAAGAAGAATTTTACTAAGGCTGTTCTTGTTGAATGGGCAAAGGGATATTTGGAAGCCCATAGAGGTCTACGGTGAAAAAGGAAATAACTTCCGTTCAAAACTGGAAAGAAGCTTTCTGAGAAACTGCTCTGTGTTCTCTTAATTCATCTCACAGAGTTACATCTTTCCCTTCAAGAAGCCTTTCGCTAAGGCTGTTCTTGTGGAATTGGCAAAGGGATATTTGGAAGCCCATAGAGGGCTATGGTGAAAAAGGAAATATCTTCCGTTCAACACTGGAAAGAAGCCTTCTGAGAAACTGCTCTGTGTTCTGTTAATTCATCTCACAGAGTTACATCTTTCCCTTCAAGAAGCCTTTCGCTAAGGCTGTTCTTGTGGAATTGGCAAAGGGATATTTGGAAGCCCATGGAGGGCTCTCTTGAAAAACGAAATATCTTCCGTTCAAAACTGGAAAGAAGCTTTCTGAGAAACTGCTCTGTGTTCTGTTAATTCATCTCACAGAGTTACATCTTTCCCTTCAAGAAGCCTTTCGCTAAGGCTGTTCTTGTGGAAATGGCAAAGTGATATTTGGAAACCCATAGAGGGCTATGGTGAAAAAGGAAATACCTTACGTTCCAAACTGGAAAGAAGCTTTCTGAGAAACTGCTCTGTGTTCTGTTAATTCATCTCACAGAGTTACATCTTTCCCTTCAAGAAGCCTTTCGCTAAGGCCGTTGTTGTGGAATTGGCACAGTGATATTTGGAAGCCCATAGAGGGCTATGGTGAAAAAGGAAATATCCTCCGTTCAAAACTGGAAAGAAGCTTTCTGAGAAACCGCTCTGTGTTCTGTTAATTCATCTTACAGACTTACATCTTTCCCTTCAAGAAGCTTCCGGTAAGCGTGTTCTTGGGGAATTGGAAAAGGGGATATTTGGAAGCCCATAGAGGGCTATGGTGAAAAAGAAATTATCTTCCGTTGAAAACTGGAAAGAAGCTTTCTGAGAAAATGCTCTGTGTTCTGTTAATTCATCTCACAGAGTTACATCTTTCCCTTCAAGAAGCCTTTCGCTAAGGCTGTTCTTGTGGAATTGGCAAAGGGATATTTGGAAGCCCATAGAGGGCTATGGTGAAAAAGGAAATATCTTCCGTTCAAAACTGGAAAGAAGCTTTCTGAGAAACTGCTCTGTGTTCTGTTAATTCATCTCACACAGTTACATCTTTCCCTTCAAGAAGAATTTTACTAAGGCTGTTCTTGTGGAATGGGCAAAGGGATATTTGGAAGCCCATTGAGGTCTACGGTGAAAAAGGAAATAACTTCCGTTCAAAACTGGAAAGAAGCTTTCTGAGAAACTGCTCTGTGTTCTCTAAATTCATCTCACAGAGTTACATCTTTCCCTTCAAGAAGCCTTTCGCTAAGGCTGTTCTTTTGGAATTGGCAAAGTGATATTTGGAAGCCCCTAGAGGGCTATGGTGAAAAAGGAAATATCTTCCGTTCAAAACTTGAAAGAAGCTTTCTGAGAAACTGCTCTGTGTTCTATTAATTCATCTCACAGAGTTACATCTTTCCCTTCAAGAAGCCTTTCGCTAAGGCTGTTCTTGTGGAATTGGCAAAGTGATATTTGGAAGCCCTTAGAGAGCTATGGTGAAGAAAGAAATATCTTCCGTTCAAAACTGGAAAGAAGCTTTCTGAGAAACTGCTCTGTGTTCTGTTAATTCATCTCACAGAGTTACATCTTTCCCTTCAAGAAGCCTTTCGCTAAGGCTGTTCTTGTGGAATTAGCAAAGGGATATTTGGAAGCCCTTAGAGGGCTATGGTGAAAAAGGAAATATATTCCGTTGAAAACTGGAAAGAAGCTTTCTGAGAAACTGCTCTGTGTTCTGTTAATTCATCTCACAGAGTTACATCTTTCCCTACAAGAAGCCTTTCGCTAAGGCTGTCTTGTGGAAATGGCAAAGTGATATTTGGAAGCCGATAGAGGGCTATGGTGAAAAAGGAAATATCTTCCGTTCACAACTGGAAAGAAGCTTTCTGAGAAACTGCTCTGTGTTCTGTTAATTCATCTCACAGACTTACATCTTTCCCTTCAAGAAGCCTTTCGCTAAGGCTGTTCTTGTGGAATTGGCAAAGAGATATTTGGAAGCCCATGGAGGGCTCTCTTGAAAAACGAAATATCTTCCGTTCAAAACTGGAAAGAAGCTTTCTGAGAAACTGCTCTGTGTTCTGTTAATTCATCTCACAGAGTTACATCTTTCCCTTCAAGAAGCCTTTCGCTAAGGCGGTTCTTGTGGAAATGGCAAAGTGATATTTGGAAACCCATAGAGGGCTATGGTGAAAAAGGAAATACCTTACGTTCCAAACTGGAAAGAAGCTTTCTGAGAAACTGCTCTGTGTTCTGTTAATTCATCTCACAGAGTTACATCTTTCCCTTCAAGAAGCCTTTCGCTAAGGCCGTTGTTGTGGAATTGGCACAGTGATATTTGGAAGCCCATAGAGGGCTATGGTGAAAAAGGAAATATCCTCCGTTCAAAACTGGAAAGAAGCCTTCTGAGAAACCGCTCTGTGTTCTGTTAATTCATCTCACAGAGTTACATCTTTCCCTTCAAGAAGACTTTGGCTAAGGCTGTTCTTGTGGAATTGGCAAAGGGATATTTGGAAGCCCATAGAGGGCTATGATGAAAAAGGAAATATCCTCCGTTCAAAACTGGAAACAAGCTTTCTGAGAAACTGCTCCGTGTTCTGTTAATTCATCTCAAAGAGTTACCTCTTTCCCTTCAAGAAGCCTTTCGCTAAGGCTGTTCTTGTGGAATTGGCAAAGGGATATTTGGAAGCCCATAGAGGGCTATGGTGAAAAAGGAAATATCTTCCGTTCAAAACTGGAAAGAAGCTTTCTGAGAAACTGCTCTGTGTTCTGTTAATTCATCTCACAGAGTTACATCTTTCCCTTCAAGAAGAATTTTACTAAGGCTGTTCTTGTGGAATGGGCAAAGGGATATTTGGAAGCCCATAGAGGTCTACGGTGAAAAAGGAAATAACTTCCGTTCAAAACTGGAAAGAAGCTTTCTGAGAAACTGCTCTGTGTTCTCTTAATTCATCTCACAGAGTTACATCTTTCCCTTCAAGAAGCCTTTCGCTAAGGCTGTTCTTGTGGAATTGGCAAAGGGATATTTGGAAGCCCATAGAGGGCTATGGTGAAAAAGGAAATATCTTCCGTTCAACACTGGAAAGAAGCCTTCTGAGAAACTGCTCTGTGTTCTGCTAATTCAACTCACAGAGTTACATCTTTCCCTTCAAGAATCCTTTCGCTAAGGCTGTTCTTGTGGAATTGGCAAAGGGATATTTGGAAGCCCATAGAGGGCTATGGTGAAAAAGGAAATATCTTCCGTTCAAAACTGGAAAGAAGCTTTCTGAGAAACTGCTCTGTGTTCTGTTAATTCATCTGACAGAGTTACATTTTTCCCTTCAAGAAGCGTTTCGCTAAGGCTGTTATTGTGGAAATCGCAAAGGGATATTTGGAAGCCCATAGAGGGCTATGGTGAAAAAGGAAATATCTTCCGTTCAAAACTGGAAAGAAGCTTTGTGAGAAACTGCTCTGTGTTCTGTTAATTCATCTCACAGAGTTACATCTTTCCCTTCAAGAAGCCTTTCGCTAAGGCTGTTCTTTTGGAATTGGCAAAGTGATATTTGGAAGCCCCTAGAGGGCTATGGTGAAAAAGGAAATATCTTCCGTTCAAAACTTGAAAGAAGCTTTCTGAGAAACTGCTCTGTGTTCTATTAATTCATCTCACAGAGTTACATCTTTCCCTTCAAGAAGCCTTTCGCTAAGGCTGTTCTTGTGGAATTGGCAAAGTGATATTTGGAAGCCCTTAGAGGGCTATGGTGAAGAAAGAAATATCTTCCGTTCAAAACTGGAAAGAAGCTTTCTGAGAAACTGCTCTGTGTTCTGTTAATTCATCTCACAGAGTTACATCTTTCCCCTCAAGAAGCCTTTAGCTAAGGCTGTTCTTGTGGAATTGGCCAAGTGATATTTAGAAGCCCCTAGAGGGGTATGGTGAAAAAGGAAATATCTTCCGTTCAAAACTGGAAAGAAGCTTTCCGAGAAACTGCTCTGTGTTCTGTTAATTCATCTCACAGTTACATCTTTCCCTTCAAGAAGAATTTTACTAAGTCTGTTCTTGTGGAATGGGCAAAGGGATATTTGGAAGCCCATAGAGGTCTACGGTGAAAAAGGAAATAACTTCCGTTCAAAACTGGAAAGAAGCTTTCTGAGAAACTGCTCTGTGTTCTCTTAATTCATCTCACAGAGTTACATCTTTCCCTTCAAGAAGCGTTTCGCTAAGGCTGTTTTTGTGAAATTGGTAAAGTGATATTTGGAAGGCCAAAGAGGGCTATGGTGAAAAAGGAAATATCTTCCGTTCAAAACTGGAAAGAAGCTTTCTGAGAAACCGCTCTGTGTTCTGTTAATTCGTCTCACAGAGTTACATCTTTCCCTTCAAGAAGCCGTTCGCTAAGGCCGTTCTTGTGGAATTGGCAAAGGGATATTTGGAAGCCCATAGAGGGCTGTGTTGAAGAGGAAATATCTTACGTTGAAAACTGGAAAGAAGCTTTCTGAGAAACTGCTCTGTGTTCTGTTAATTCATCTCACACAGTTACATATTTCCCTTCAAGAAGCCTTTCGCTAAGACTGTTCTTTTGGAATTGTCAAAGTGATATTTGGAAGCCCATAGAGGGCTATGGTGACAAAGGAAATATCTTCCGTTCAAAACTGGAAAGAAGCTTTCTGAGAAACTGCTCTGTGTTCTGTTAATTCATCTCACAGAGTTAAATCTTTCCCTTCAAGAAGCCTTTCGCTAAGGCTGTCTTGTGGATTTGGCAAAGTGATATTTGGAAGCCGATAGAGGTCTATGGTGAAGAAAGAAATAACTTCCGTTCAAAACTGGAAAGAAGCTTTCTGAGAAACTGCTCTGTGTTCTGTTAATTCATCTTACAGAGTTACATCTTTCACTTCAAGAAGCCTTTCGCTAAGGCCGTTCTTGTGGAATTGGCACAGTGATATTTGGAAGCCCATAGAGGGCTATGGTGAAAAAGGAAATATCCTCCGTTCAAAACTGCAAAGAAGCTTTCTGAGAAACTGCTCTGTGTTCTGTTAATTCATCTCACAGAGTTACATCTTTCCCTTCAAGAAGCCTTTGGCTAAGGCTGTTCTTGTGGAATTGGAAAAGGGATATTTGGAAGCCCATAGAGGGCTATGGTGAAAAAGGAAATATTTTCCGTTCAATATTGGAAAGAAGCTTTCTGAGAAACTGCTCTGTGTTCTGTTCATTCATCTCACAGAGTTACATCTTTCCCTTCAAGAAGCCTTTCGCTAAGGCTGTTTTTGTGGAATTGGGAAAGTGATATTTGGAAGCCCATGGAAGGCTATGGTGAAAAAGGAAATATTTTCCGTTCAAAACTGGAAAGAAACTTTCTGAGAACCTGATCTGTGTTCTGTTAATTCATCTCACAGAGTTACATCTTTCCCTTCAAGAAGCCTTTCGCTAAGGCTGTTCTTGTGGAATTGGCAAAGGGATATTTGGAAGCCCATAGAGGGCTACGGTGAAAAAGGAAATATCTTCCGTTCAAAACTGGAAAGAAGCTTTCTGAGAAACCGCTCTGTGTTCTGTTAATTCACCTTACAGACTTACATCTTTCCCTTCAAGAAGCTTTCGGTAAGCCTGTTCTTGGGGAATTGGAAAAGGGGATATTTGGAAGCCCATAGAGGGCTATGGTGAAAAAGAAAATATCTTCCGTTCAAAACTGGAAAGAAGCTTTCTGAGAAACTGCTCTGTGTTCTCTTAATTCATCTCACAGAGTTACATCTTTCCCTTCAAGAAGCCTTTCGCTAAGGCTGTTCTTCTGGAATTGGCAAAGGGATATTTGGAAGCCCATACAGGGCGATGTTGAAAAAGGAAATATCTTAAGTTCAAAACTGGAAAGAAGCTTTCTGAGAAACTGCTCTGTGTTCTGTTAACTCATCTCACAGAGTTACATCTTTCCCTTCAAGAAGCCTTTCGCTAAGGCTGTTCTTGTGGAATTGGCAAAGTGATATTTGGAAGCCAATAGAGGACTACGGTGAAAAAGGAAATATCTTCAGTTCAAAAGTGGAAAGAAGCTATCTGAGAAACTGCTCTGTGTTCTGTTAATTCATCTCACAGAGTTACATCTTTCCCTTCAAGAAGCCTTTCGCTAAGGCTGTTCTTGTGGAATTGGCAAAGGGATATTTGGAAGCCCATGGAGGGCTCTCTTGAAAAACGAAATATCTTCCGTTCAAAACTGGAAAGAAGCTTTCTGAGAAACTGCTCTGTGTTATGTTAATTCATCTCACAGAGTTACATCTTTCCCTTCAAGAAGCCTTTCGCTAAGGCTGTTCTTGTGGAAATGGCAAAGTGATATTTGGAAACCCATAGAGGGCTATGGTGAAAAAGGAAATACCTTACGTTCCAAACTGGAAAGAAGCTTTCTGAGAAACTGCTCTGTGTTCTGTTAATTCATCTCACAGAGTTACATCTTTCCCTTCAAGAAGCCTTTCGCTAAGGCCGTTGTTGTGGAATTGGCACAGTGATATTTGGAAGCCCATAGAGGGCTATGGTGAAAAAGGAAATATCCTCCGTTCAAAACTGGAAAGAAGCTTTCTGAGAAACCGCTCTGTGTTCTGTTAATTCATCTTACAGACTTACATCTTTCCCTTCAAGAAGCTTCCGGTAAGCGTGTTCTTGGGGAATTGGAAAAGGGGATATTTGGAAGCCCATAGAGGGCTATGGTGAAAAAGAAATTATCTTCCGTTCTAAACTGGAAAGAAGCTTTCTGAGAAAATGCTCTGTGTTCTGTTAATTCATCTCACAGAGTTACATCTTTCCCTTCAAGAAGCCTTTCGCTAAGGCTGTTCTTGTGGAATTGGCAAAGGGATATTTGGAAGCCCATAGAGGGCTATGGTGAAAAAGGAAATATCTTCCGTTCAAAACTGGAAAGAAGCTTTCTGAGAAACTGCTCTGTGTTCTGTTAATTCATCTCACAGAGTTACATCTTTCCCTTCAAGAAGAATTTTACTAAGGCTGTTCTTGTTGAATGGGCAAAGGGATATTTAGAAGCCCATAGAGGTCTACGTTGAAAAAGGAAATAACTTCCGTTCAAAACTGGAAAGAAGCTTTCTGAGAAACTGCTCTGTGTTCTCTTAATTCATCTCACAGAGTTACATCTTTCCCTTCAAGAAGCCTTTCGCTAAGGCTGTTCTTGTGGAATTGGCAAAGGGATATTTGGAAGCCCATAGAGGGCTATGGTGAAAAAGGAAATATCTTCCGTTCAACACTGGAAAGAAGCCTTCTGAGAAACTGCTCTGTGTTCTGTTAATTCATCTCACAGAGTTACATCTTTCCCTTCAAGAAGCCTTTCGCTAAGGCTGTTCTTGTGGAATTGGCAAAGGGATATTTGGAAGCCCATGGAGGGCTCTCTTGAAAAACGAAATATCTTCCGTTCAAAACTGGAAGGAAGCTTTCTGAGAAACTGCTCTGTGTTCTGCTAATTCATCTCACAGAGTTACATCTTTCCCTTCAAGAAGCCTTTCGCTAAGGCTGTTCTTGTGTAAATGGCAAAGTGATATTTGGAAACCCATAGAGGGCTATGGTGAAAAAGGAAATACCTTACGTTCCAAACTGGAAAGAAGCTTTCTGAGAAACTGCTCTGTGTTCTGTTAATTCATCTCACAGAGTTACATCTTTCCCTTCAAGAAGCCTTTCGCTAAGGCTGTTGTTGTGGAATTGGCACAGTGATATTTGGAAGCCCATAGAGGGCTATGGTGAAAAAGGAAATATCCTCCGTTCAAAACTGGAAAGAAGCTTTCTGAGAAACCGCTCTGTGTTCTGTTAATTCATCTCACAGAGTTACATCTTTCCCTTCAAGAAGACTTTGGCTAAGGCTGTTCTTGTGGAATTGGCAAAGGGATATTTGGAAGCCCATAGAGGGCTATGGTGAAAAAGGAAATATCTTCCGTTCAAAATTGGAAAGAAGCTTTCTGAGAAACTGCTCTGTGTTCTGTTAATTCATCTCACAGAGTTACATCTTTCCCTTCAAGAAGCCTTTCGCTAACTCTGTTCTTGTGGAATTGGCAAAGGGATATTTGGAAGCCCATAGAGGGCTATGATGAAAAAGGAAATATCCTCCTTTCAAAACTGGAAACAAGCTTTCTGAGAAACTGCTCCGTGTTCTGTTAATTCATCTCACAGAGTTACCTCTTTCCCTTCAAGAAGCCTTTCGCTAAGGCAGTTCTTGTGAAATTGGCAAAGGGAATTTAGGAAGTCCATAGAGATCTATGGTGAAAAAGGCAATATGCTCCGTTGAAAACTGGAAAGAAGCTTTCTGAGAAACTGCTCTGTGTTCTGTTAACTCATCTCACAGAGTTACATCTTTCCCTTCAAGAAACCTTTCGCTAAGGCTGTTCTTGTGGAATTAGCAAAGAGATATTTGGAAGCCCATGGAGGGCTATGGTGAAGAAAGAAATATCTTCCCTTCAAAACTGGAAAGAAGCTTTCTGAGAAACTGCTCTGTGTTCTGTTAATTCATCTCACAGAGTTACATCTTTCCCTTCAAGAAGCCTTTCGCTAAGGTTGTTCTTGTGGAATTGGCAAAGGGATATTTGGAAGCCCATAGAGGGCTATGGTGAAAAAGGAAATATTTTCCGATCAAAACTGGAAAGAAGCTTTCTGAGAAACTGCTCTGTGTTCTGTTAATTCATCTCACAGGGTTACATCTTTCCCTTCAAGAAGCCTTTCGCTAAGGTTGTTCTTGTGGAATTTTCAAAGGGATATTTGGAAGCCCATAGTGGGCTATCGTGAAAAAGGAAATATCTTCCGTTCAAAAGTGGAAGGAAGCTTTCTGAGAAACTGCTCTGTGTTCTGTTAATTCATCTCACAGAGTTACATCTTTCACTTCAAGAAGCCTTTCGCTAAGGCTGTTCTTGTGGAATTAGCAAAGTGATATTTGGAAGCCCATAGAGGGCTATGGTGAAGAAAGAAATATCTTCCGTTCAAAACTGGAAAGAAGCTTTCTGAGAAACTGCTCTGTGTTCTCTTAATTCATCTCACAGAGTTACATCTTTCCCTTCAAGAAGCCTTTCGCTAAGGTTGTTCTTGTGGAATTGGCAAAGCTATATTTGGAAGCCCATAGAGGGCTATGGTGAAAAAGGAAATATTTTGCGATCAACACTGGAAAGAAGCTTTCTGGGAAACTGCTCTTTGTTCTGTTAATTCATCTCACTGAGTTACATCTTTGCCTTCAAGAAGCCTTTCGCTAAGGCTGTTCTTGTGGTATTGGCAAAGGGATATTTGGAAGCCCATAGAGGGCTACGGTGGGAAAGGAAATATCTTCCGTTCAAAACTGGAAAGAAGCTTTCTGAGAAACTGCTCTGTGTTCTGTTAATTCATCTCACAGAGTTACATCTTTCCCTTCAAGAAGCCTTTCGCTAAGGCTGTTCTTGTGGAATTGGCAAAGGGATATTTGGAAGCCCATAGAGGGCTATGGTGAAAAAGGAAATATCTTCCGTTGAAAACTGGAAAGAAGCTTTCTGAGAAACTGCTCTGTGTTCTGTTCATTCATCTCACAGAGTTACATCTTTCCCTTCAAGAAGCCTTTCGCTAAGGCTGTTTTTGTGGAATTGGGAAAGTGATATTTGGAAGCCCATGGAAGGCTATGGTGAAAAAGGAAATATCTTCCGTTCAAAACTGGAAAGAAAGTTTCTGAGAAACTGATCTGTGTTCTGTTAATTCATCTCACAGAGTTACATCTTTCCCTTCAAGAAGCCTTTCGCGAAGGCTGTTCTTGTGGAATTGGCAAAGGGATATTTGGAAGCCCATAGAGGGCTACGGTGAAAAAGGAAATATCTTCCGTTCAAAACTGGAAAGAAGCTTTCTGAGAAACCGCTCTGTGTTCTGTTAATTCATCTTACAGACTTACATCTTTCCCTTCAAGAAGCTTTCGGTAAGCCTGTTCTTGGGGAATTGGAAAAGGGGATATTTGGAAGCCCATAGAGGGGTATGGTGAAAAAGAATATATCTTCCGTTCAAAACTGGAAAGAAGCTTTCTGAGAAATTGCTCTGTGTTCTGTTAATTCATCTCACACAGTTACATCTTTCCCTTCAAGAAGCCTTTCACTAAGGCTGTTCTTGTGGAATTGGCAAAGGGATATTTGGAAGCCCATACAGGGCGATGTTGAAAAAGGAAATATCTTAAGTTCAAAACTGGAAAGAAGCTTTCTGAGAAACTGCTCTGTGTTCTGTTAACTCATCTCACAGAGTTACATCTTTCCCTTCAAGAAGCCTTTCGCTAAGGCTGTTCTTGTGGAATTGGCAAAGTGATATTTGGAAGCCAATAGAGGACTACGGTGAAAAAGGAAATATCTTCAGTTCAAAAGTGGAAAGAAGCTATCTGAGAAACTGCTCTGTGTTCTGTTAATTCAGCTCACAGAGTTACATCTTTACCTTCAAGAAGCCTTTCGCTAAGGCTGTTCTTGTGGAATTGGCAAAGGGATATTTGGAAGTCCATAGAGGGCTATGGTGAAAAAGGAAATATCTTCCGTTGAAAACTGGAAAGAAGCTTTCTGGGAAACTGCTCTGTGTTCTGTTAATTCATCTCACAGAGTTACATCTTTCCCTTCAAGAAGCCTTTCGCTAAGGCTGTTCTTGTGGAATTGGCAAAGGGATATTTGGAAGCCCATGGAGGGCTCTCTTGAAAAACGAAATATCTTCCGTTCAAAACTGGAAAGAAGCTTTCTGAGAAACTGCTCTGTGTTCTGTTAATTCATCTCACAGAGTTACATCTTTCCCTTCAAGAAGCCTTTCGCTAAGGCTGTTCTTGTGGAAATGGCAAAGTGATATTTGGAAACCCATAGAGGGCTATGGTGAAAAAGGAAATACCTTACGTTCCAAACTGGAAAGAAGCTTTCTGAGAAACTGCTCTGTGTTCTGTTAATTCATCTCACAGAGTTACCTCTTTCCCTTCAAGAAGCCTTTCGCTAAGGCCGTTGTTGTGGAATTGGCTCAGTGATATTTGGAAGCCCCTAGAGGGCTATGGTGAAAAAGGAAATATCCTCCGTTCAAAACTGGAAAGAAGCTTTCTGAGAAATTGCTCTGTGTTCTGTTAATTCATCTCACAGAGTTACATCTTTCCCTTCAAGAAGCCTTTCACTAAGGCTGTTCTTGTGGAATTGGCAAAGGGATATTTGGAAGCCCATACAGGGCGATGTTGAAAAAGGAAATATCTTAAGTTCAAAACTGGAAAGAAGCTTTCTGAGAAACTGCTCTGTGTTCTGTTAACTCATCTCACAGAGTTACATCTTTCCCTTCAAGAAGCCTTTCGCTAAGGCTGTTCTTGTGGAATTGGCAAAGTGATATTTGGAAGCCAATAGAGGACTACGGTGAAAAAGGAAATATCTTCAGTTCAAAAGTGGAAAGAAGCTATCTGAGAAACTGCTCTGTGTTCTGTTAATTCAGCTCACAGAGTTACATCTTTACCTTCAAGAAGCCTTTCGCTAAGGCTGTTCTTGTGGAATTGGCAAAGGGATATTTGGAAGTCCATAGAGGGCTATGGTGAAAAAGGAAATATCTTCCGTTGAAAACTGGAAAGAAGCTTTCTGGGAAACTGCTCTGTGTCCTGTTAATTCATCTCACAGAGTTACATCTTTCCCTTCAAGAAGCCTTTCGCTAAGGCTGTTCTTGTGGAATTGGCAAAGGGATATTTGGAAGCCCATGGAGGGCTCTCTTGAAAAACGAAATATCTTCCGTTCAAAACTGGAAAGAAGCTTTCTGAGAAACTGCTCTGTGTTCTGTTAATTCATCTCACAGAGTTACATCTTTCCCTTCAAGAAGCCTTTCGCTAAGGCTGTTCTTGTGGAAATGGCAAAGTGATATTTGGAAACCCATAGAGGGCTATGGTGAAAAAGGAAATACCTTACGTTCCAATCTGGAAAGAAGCTTTCTGAGAAACTGCTCTGTGTTCTGTTAATTCATCTCACAGAGTTACCTCTTTCCCTTCAAGAAGCCTTTCGCTAAGGCCGTTGTTGTGGAATTGGCTCAGTGATATTTGGAAGCCCCTAGAGGGCTATGGTGAAAAAGGAAATATCCTCCGTTCAAAACTGGAAAGAAGCTTTCTGAGAAACCGCTCTGTGTTCTGTTAATTCATCTCACAGAGTTACATCTTTCCCTTCAAGAAGACTTTGGCTAAGGCTGTTCTTGTGGAATTGGCAAAGGGATATTTGGAAGCCCATAGAGGGCTATGGTGAAAAAGGAAATATCTTCCGTTCAAAATTGGAAAGAAGCTTTCTGAGAAACTGCTCTGTGTTCTGTTAATTCATCTCACAGAGTTACATCTTTCCCTTCAAGAAGCCTTTCGCTAAGGCTGTTCTTGTGGAATTGGCAAAGGGATATTTGGAAGCCCATAGAGGGCTATGATGAAAAAGGAAATATCCTCCGTTCAAAACTGGAAACAAGCTTTCTGAGAAACTGCTCCGTGTTCTGTTAATTCATCTCACAGAGTTACATCTTTCCCTTCAAGAAGCCTTTCGCTAAGGCTGTTCTTGTGGAATAGGCAAAGGGATATTTGGAAGCCCATAGAGGGCTATGGTGAAAAAGGAAATATCTTCCGTTCAACACTGGAAAGAAGCCTTCTGAGAAACTGCTCTGTGTTCTGCTAATTCAACTCACAGAGTTACATCTTTCCCTTCAAGAAGCCTTTCGCTAAGGCTGTTCTTGTGGAATTGGCAAAGGGATATTTGGAAGCCCATAGAGGGCTATGGTGAAAAAGGAAATATCTTCCGTTCAAAACTGGAAAGAAGCTTTCTGAGAAACTGCTCTGTGTTCTGTTAATTCATCTGACAGAGTTACATTTTTCCCTTGAAGAAGCGTTTCGCTAAGGCTGTTATTGTGGAAATGGCAAAGGGATATTTGGAAGCCCATAGAGGGCTATGGTGAAAAAGGAAATATCTTCCGTTCAAAACTGGAAAGAAGCTTTCTGAGAAACTGCTCTGTGTTCTGTTAATTCATCTCACAGAGATACATCTTTCCCTTCAAGAAGCCTTTCGCTGAGGCTGTTCTTTTGGAATTGGCAAAGTGATATTTGCAAGCCCCTAGAGGGCTATGGTGAAAAAGGAAATATCTTCCGTTGAAAACTTGAAAGAAGCTTTCTGAGAAACTGCTCTGTGTTCTATTAATTCATCTCACAGAGTTACATCTTTCCCTTCAAGAAGCCTTTCGCTAAGGCTGTTCTTGTGGAATTGGCAAAGTGATATTTCGAAGCCCTTAGAGGGCTATGGTGAAGAAAGAAATATCTTCCGTTCAAAATTGGAAAGAAGCTTTCTGAGAAACTGCTCTGTGTTCTGTTAATTCATCTCACAGAGTTACATCTTTCCCTTCAAGAAGAATTTTACTAAGTCTGTTCTTGTGGAATGGGCAAAGGGATATTTGGAAGCCCATAGAGGTCTACGGTGAAAAAGGAAATAACTTCCGTTCAAAACTGGAAACAAGCTTTCTGAGAAACTACTCTGTGTTCTGTTAATTCATCTCACAGAGTTACATCTTTCCCTTCAAGAAGCCTTTCGCTAAGGCTGTTCTAGCGGAATGGACAAAGGGATATTTGGAAGCCCGTAGAGGTCTATGGTGAAAAAGGAAATAACTTCCGTTCAAAACTGGAAAGAAGCTTTCTGAGAAACTGCTCTGTGTTCTGTTAATTCATCTTACAGAGTTACATCTTTCACTTCAAGAAGCCTTTCGCTAAGGCCGTTCTTGTGGAATTGGCACAGAGATATTTGGAAACCCATAGAGGGCTATGGTGAAAAAGGAAATATCCTCCGTTCAAAACTGGAAAGAAGCTTTCTGAGAAACTGCTCTGTGTTCTGTTAATTCATCTCAAAGAGTTTCATCTTTCCCTTCAAGAAGCCTTTGGCTAAGGCTGTTCTTGTGGAATTGGAAAAGGGATATTTGGAAGCCCATAGAGGGCTATGGTGAAAAAGGAAATATCTTCCGTTCAAAACTGGACAGAAGCTTTCTGAGAAACTGCTCTGTGTTCTGTTAATTCATCTCACAGAGTTACATCTTTCCCTTCAAGAAGCCTTTCGCTAAGGCTGTTCTTGTGGAATTGGCAAAGGGATATTTGGAAGCCCATACAGGGCGATGTTGAAAAAGGAAATATCTTAAGTTCAAAACTGGAAAGAAGCTTTCTGAGAAACTGCTCTGTGTTCTGTTAACTCATCTCACAGAGTTACATCTTTCCCTTCAAGAAGCCTTTCGCTAAGGCTGTTCTTGTGGAATTGGCAAAGTGATATTTGGAAGCCAATAGAGGACTACGGTGAAAAAGGAAATATCTTCAGTTCAAAAGTGGAAAGAAGCTATCTGAGATACTGCTCTGTGTTCTGTTAATTCAGCTCACAGAGTTACATCTTTCCCTTCAAGAAGCCTTTCGCTAAGGCAGTTCTTGTGAAATTGGCAAAGGGAATTTAGGAAGTCCATAGAGATCTATGGTGAAAAAGGCAATATGCTCCGTTGAAAACTGGAAAGAAGCTTTCTGAGAAACTGCTCTGTGTTCTGTTAACTCATCTCACAGAGTTACATCTTTCCCTTCAAGAAACCTTTCGCTAAGGCTGTTCTTGTGGAATTAGCAAAGAGATATTTGGAAGCCCATGGAGGGCTATGGTGAAGAAAGAAATATCTTCCCTTCAAAACTGGAAAGAAGCTTTCTGAGAAACTGCTCTGTGTTCTGTTAATTCATCTCACAGAGTTACATCTTTCCCTTCAAGAAGCCTTTCGCTAAGGTTGTTCTTGTGGAATTGGCAAAGGGATATTTGGAAGCCCATAGAGGGCTATGGTGAAAAAGGAAATATTTTCCGATCAAAACTGGAAAGAAGCTTTCTGAGAAACTGCTCTGTGTTCTGTTAATTCATCTCACAGGGTTACATCTTTCCCTTCAAGAAGCCTTTCGCTATGGTTGTTCTTGTGGAATTTTCAAAGGGATATTTGGAAGCCCATAGTGGGCTATCGTGAAAAAGGAAATATCTTCCGTTCAAAAGTGGAAGGAAGCTTTCTGAGAAACTGCTCTGTGTTCTGTTAATTCATCTCACAGAGTTACATCTTTCACTTCAAGAAGCCTTTCGCTAAGGCTGTTCTTGTGGAATTAGCAAAGTGATATTTGGAAGCCCATAGAGGGCTATGGTGAAGAAAGAAATATCTTCCGTTCAAAACTGGAAAGAAGCTTTCTGAGAAACTGCTCTGTGTTCTCTTAATTCATCTCACAGAGTTACATCTTTCCCTTCAAGAAGCCTTTCGCTAAGGTTGTTCTTGTGGAATTGGCAAAGCTATATTTGGAAGCCCATAGAGGGCTATGGTGAAAAAGGAAATATTTTGCGATCAACACTGGAAAGAAGCTTTCTGGGAAACTGCTCTTTGTTCTGTTAATTCATCTCACTGAGTTACATCTTTGCCTTCAAGAAGCCTTTCGCTAAGGCTGTTCTTGTGGTATTGGCAAAGGGATATTTGGAAGCCCATAGAGGGCTACGGTGAGAAAGGAAATATCTTCCGTTCAAAACTGGAAAGAAGCTTTCTGAGAAACTGCTCTGTGTTCTGTTAATTCATCTCACAGAGTTACATCTTTCCCTTCAAGAAGCCTTTCGCTAAGGCTGTTCTTGTGGAATTGGCAAAGGGATATTTGGAAGCCCATAGAGGGCTATGGTGAAAAAGGAAATATCTTCCGTTGAAAACTGGAAAGAAGCTTTCTGAGAAACTGCTCTGTGTTCTGTTCATTCATCTCACAGAGTTACATCTTTCCCTTCAAGAAGCCTTTCGCTAAGGCTGTTTTTGTGGAATTGGGAAAGTGATATTTGGAAGCCCATGGAAGGCTATGGTGAAAAAGGAAATATCTTCCGTTCAAAACTGGAAAGAAAGTTTCTGAGAAACTGATCTGTGTTCTGTTAATTCATCTCACAGAGTTACATCTTTCCCTTCAAGAAGCCTTTCGCGAAGGCTGTTCTTGTGGAATTGGCAAAGGGATATTTGGAAGCCCATAGAGGGCTACGGTGAAAAAGGATATAACTTCCGTTCAAAACTGGAAAGAAGCTTTCTGAGAAACTGCTCTGTGTTCTCTTAATTCATCTCACAGAGTTACATCTTTCCCTTCAAGAAGCGTTTCGCTAAGGCTGTTTTTGTGAAATTGGTAAAGTGATATTTGGAAGGCCAAAGAGGGCTATGGTGAAAAAGGAAATATCTTCCGTTCAAAACTGGAAAGAAGCTTTCTGAGAAACCGCTCTGTGTTCTGTTAATTCGTCTCACAGAGTTACATCTTTCCCTTCAAGAAGCCGTTCGCTAAGGCCGTTCTTGTGGAATTGGCAAAGGGATATTTGGAAGCCCATAGAGGGCTGTGTTGAAGAGGAAATATCTTACGTTGAAAACTGGAAAGAAGCTTTCTGAGAAACTGCTCTGTGTTCTGTTAATTCATCTCACACAGTTACATATTTCCCTTCAAGAAGCCTTTCGCTAAGACTGTTCTTTTGGAATTGTCAAAGTGATATTTGGAAGCCCATAGAGGGCTATGGTGACAAAGGAAATATCTTCCGTTCAAAACTGGAAAGAAGCTTTCTGAGAAACTGCTCTGTGTTCTGTTAATTCATCTCACAGAGTTAAATCTTTCCCTTCAAGAAGCCTTTCGCTAAGGCTGTCTTGTGGATTTGGCAAAGTGATATTTGGAAGCCGATAGAGGGCTGTGGTGAAAAAGGAAATATCTTCCGTTCAAAACTTTAAAGAATCTTTCTGAGAAACTGCTCTGTGTTCTGTTAATTCATCTCACAGACGTACATCTTTCCCTTCATGAAGCCTTTCGCTAAGGCTGTTCTTGTGGAATTGGCAAAGGGATATTTGGAAGCCCATACAGGGCTCTGGTGAAAAAGGAAATATCTTCCGTTCAAAACTGGAAAGAAGCTTTCTGAGAAACTGCTCTGTGTTCTGTTAATTCATCTCACAGAGTTACATCTTTCTCTTCAAGAAGCCTTTCGCTAAGGCTGTTCTTGTGGAAATGGCAAAGTGATATTTGGAAGCCCATAGAGGGCTATGGTGAAAAACGAAATACCTTACGTTCCAAACTGGAAAGAAGCTTTCTGAGAAACTGCTCTGTGTTCTGTTAATTCATCTCACAGAGTTACATCTTTCCCTTCAAGAAGCCTTTCGCTAAGGCTGTTCTTGCGGAATGGACAAAGGGATATTTGGAAGCCCGTAGAGGTCTATGGTGAAAAAGGAAATAACTTCCGTTCAAAACTGGAAAGAAGCTTTCTGAGAAACTGCTCTGTGTTCTGTTAATTCATCTTACAGAGTTACATCTTTCACTTCAAGAAGCCTTTCGCTAAGGCCGTTCTTGTGGAATTGGCACAGTGATATTTGGAAGCCCATAGAGGGCTATGGTGAAAAAGGAAATATCCTCCGTTCAAAACTGCAAAGAAGCTTTCTGAGAAACTGCTCTGTGTTCTGTTAATTCATCTCACAGAGTTACATCTTTCCCTTCAAGAAGCCTTTGGCTAAGGCTGTTCTTGTGGAATTGGAAAAGGGATATTTGGAAGCCCATAGAGGGCTATGGTGAAAAAGGAAATATTTTCCGTTCAATATTGGAAAGAAGCTTTCTGAGAAACTGCTCTGTGTTCTGTTCATTCATCTCACAGAGTTACATCTTTCCCTTCAAGAAGCCTTTCGCTAAGGCTGTTTTTGTGGAATTGGGAAAGTGATATTTGGAAGCCCATGGAAGGCTATGGTGAAAAAGGAAATATTTTCCGTTCAAAACTGGAAAGAAACTTTCTGAGAAACTGATCTGTGTTCTGTTAATTCATCTCACAGAGTTACATCTTTCCCTTCAAGAAGCCTTTCGCTAAGGCTGTTCTTGTGGAATTGGCAAAGGGATATTTGGAAGCCCATAGAGGGCTACGGTGAAAAAGGAAATATCTTCCGTTCAAAACTGGAAAGAAGCTTTCTGAGAAACCGCTCTGTGTTCTGTTAATTCACCTTACAGACTTACATCTTTCCCTTCAAGAAGCTTTCGGTAAGCCTGTTCTTGGGGAATTGGAAAAGGGGATATTTGGAAGCCCATAGAGGGCTATGGTGAAAAAGAAAATATCTTCCGTTCAAAACTGGAAAGAAGCTTTCTGAGAAACTGCTCTGTGTTCTCTTAATTCATCTCACAGAGTTACATCTTTCCCTTCAAGAAGCCTTTCGCTAAGGCTGTTCTTCTGGAATTGGCAAAGGGATATTTGGAAGCCCATACAGGGCGATGTTGAAAAAGGAAATATCTTAAGTTCAAAACTGGAAAGAAGCTTTCTGAGAAACTGCTCTGTGTTCTGTTAACTCATCTCACAGAGTTACATCTTTCCCTTCAAGAAGCCTTTCGCTAAGGCTGTTCTTGTGGAATTGGCAAAGTGATATTTGGAAGCCAATAGAGGACTACGGTGAAAAAGGAAATATCTTCAGTTCAAAAGTGGAAAGAAGCTATCTGAGAAACTGCTCTGTGTTCTGTTAATTCATCTCACAGAGTTACATCTTTCCCTTCAAGAAGCCTTTCGCTAAGGCTGTTCTTGTGGAATTGGCAAAGGGATACTTGGAAGCCCATGGAGGGCTCTCTTGAAAAACGAAATATCTTCCGTTCAAAACTGGAAAGAAGCTTTCTGAGAAACTGCTCTGTGTTCTGTTAATTCATCTCACAGAGTTACATCTTTCCCTTCAAGAAGCCTTTCGCTAAGGCTGTTCTTGTGGAAATGGCAAAGTGATATTTGGAAACCCATAGAGGGCTATGGTGAAAAAGGAAATACCTTACGTTCCAAACTGGAAAGAAGCTTTCTGAGAAACTGCTCTGTGTTCTGTTAATTCATCTCACAGAGTTACATCTTTCCCTTCAAGAAGCCTTTCGCTAAGGCCGTTGTTGTGGAATTGGCACAGTGATATTTGGAAGCCCATAGAGGGCTATGGTGAAAAAGGAAATATCCTCCGTTCAAAACTGGAAAGAAGCTTTCTGAGAAACCGCTCTGTGTTCTGTTAATTCATCTTACAGACTTACATCTTTCCCTTCAAGAAGCTTCCGGTAAGCGTGTTCTTGGGGAATTGGAAAAGGGGATATTTGGAAGCCCATAGAGGGCTATGGTGAAAAAGAAATTATCTTCCGTTCTAAACTGGAAAGAAGCTTTCTGAGAAAATGCTCTGTGTTCTGTTAATTCATCTCACAGAGTTACATCTTTCCCTTCAAGAAGCCTTTCGCTAAGGCTGTTCTTGTGGAATTGGCAAAGGGATATTTGGAAGCCCATAGAGGGCTATGGTGAAAAAGGAAATATCTTCCGTTCAAAACTGGAAAGAAGCTTTCTGAGAAACTGCTCTGTGTTCTGTTAATTCATCTCACAGAGTTACATCTTTCCCTTCAAGAAGAATTTTACTAAGGCTGTTCTTGTTGAATGGGCAAAGGGATATTTGGAAGCCCATAGAGGTCTACGGTGAAAAAGGAAATAACTTCCGTTCAAAACTGGAAAGAAGCTTTCTGAGAAACTGCTCTGTGTTCTCTTAATTCATCTCACAGAGTTACATCTTTCCCTTCAAGAAGCCTTTCGCTAAGGCTGTTCTTGTGGAATTGGCAAAGGGATATTTGGAAGCCCATAGAGGGCTATGGTGAAAAAGGAAATATCTTCCGTTCAACACTGGAAAGAAGCCTTCTGAGAAACTGCTCTGTGTTCTGTTAATTCATCTCACAGAGTTACATCTTTCCCTTCAAGAAGCCTTTCGCTAAGGCTGTTCTTGTGGAATTGGCAAAGGGATATTTGGAAGCCCATGGAGGGCTCTCTTGAAAAACGAAATATCTTCCGTTCAAAACTGGAAAGAAGCTTTCTGAGAAACTGCTCTGTGTTCTGTTAATTCATCTCACAGAGTTACATCTTTCCCTTCAAGAAGCCTTTCGCTAAGGCTGTTCTTGTGGAAATGGCAAAGTGATATTTGGAAACCCATAGAGGGCTATGGTGAAAAAGGAAATACCTTACGTTCCAAACTGGAAAGAAGCTTTCTGAGAAACTGCTCTGTGTTCTGTTAATTCATCTCACAGAGTTACATCTTTCCCTTCAAGAAGCCTTTCGCTAAGGCCGTTGTTGTGGAATTGGCACAGTGATATTTGGAAGCCCATAGAGGGCTATGGTGAAAAAGGAAATATCCTCCGTTCAAAACTGGAAAGAAGCTTTCTGAGAAACCGCTCTGTGTTCTGTTAATTCATCTTACAGACTTACATCTTTCCCTTCAAGAAGCTTCCGGTAAGCGTGTTCTTGGGGAATTGGAAAAGGGGATATTTGGAAGCCCATAGAGGGCTATGGTGAAAAAGAAATTATCTTCCGTTGAAAACTGGAAAGAAGCTTTCTGAGAAAATGCTCTGTGTTCTGTTAATTCATCTCACAGAGTTACATCTTTCCCTTCAAGAAGCCTTTCGCTAAGGCTGTTCTTGTGGAATTGGCAAAGGGATATTTGGAAGCCCATAGAGGGCTATGGTGAAAAAGGAAATATCTTCCGTTCAAAACTGGAAAGAAGCTTTCTGAGAAACTGCTCTGTGTTCTGTTAATTCATCTCACACAGTTACATCTTTCCCTTCAAGAAGAATTTTACTAAGGCTGTTCTTGTGGAATGGGCAAAGGGATATTTGGAAGCCCATTGAGGTCTACGGTGAAAAAGGAAATAACTTCCGTTCAAAACTGGAAAGAAGCTTTCTGAGAAACTGCTCTGTGTTCTCTAAATTCATCTCACAGAGTTACATCTTTCCCTTCAAGAAGCCTTTCGCTAAGGCTGTTCTTTTGGAATTGGCAAAGTGATATTTGGAAGCCCCTAGAGGGCTATGGTGAAAAAGGAAATATCTTCCGTTCAAAACTTGAAAGAAGCTTTCTGAGAAACTGCTCTGTGTTCTATTAATTCATCTCACAGAGTTACATCTTTCCCTTCAAGAAGCCTTTCGCTAAGGCTGTTCTTGTGGAATTGGCAAAGTGATATTTGGAAGCCCTTAGAGAGCTATGGTGAAGAAAGAAATATCTTCCGTTCAAAACTGGAAAGAAGCTTTCTGAGAAACTGCTCTGTGTTCTGTTAATTCATCTCACAGAGTTACATCTTTCCCTTCAAGAAGCCTTTCGCTAAGGCTGTTCTTGTGGAATTAGCAAAGGGATATTTGGAAGCCCTTAGAGGGCTATGGTGAAAAAGGAAATATATTCCGTTGAAAACTGGAAAGAAGCTTTCTGAGAAACTGCTCTGTGTTCTGTTAATTCATCTCACAGAGTTACATCTTTCCCTACAAGAAGCCTTTCGCTAAGGCTGTCTTGTGGAAATGGCAAAGTGATATTTGGAAGCCGATAGAGGGCTATGGTGAAAAAGGAAATATCTTCCGTTCACAACTGGAAAGAAGCTTTCTGAGAAACTGCTCTGTGTTCTGTTAATTCATCTCACAGACTTACATCTTTCCCTTCAAGAAGCCTTTCGCTAAGGCTGTTCTTGTGGAATTGGCAAAGAGATATTTGGAAGCCCATGGAGGGCTCTCTTGAAAAACGAAATATCTTCCGTTCAAAACTGGAAAGAAGCTTTCTGAGAAACTGCTCTGTGTTCTGTTAATTCATCTCACAGAGTTACATCTTTCCCTTCAAGAAGCCTTTCGCTAAGGCGGTTCTTGTGGAAATGGCAAAGTGATATTTGGAAACCCATAGAGGGCTATGGTGAAAAAGGAAATACCTTACGTTCCAAACTGGAAAGAAGCTTTCTGAGAAACTGCTCTGTGTTCTGTTAATTCATCTCACAGAGTTACATCTTTCCCTTCAAGAAGCCTTTCGCTAAGGCCGTTGTTGTGGAATTGGCACAGTGATATTTGGAAGCCCATAGAGGGCTATGGTGAAAAAGGAAATATCCTCCGTTCAAAACTGGAAAGAAGCCTTCTGAGAAACCGCTCTGTGTTCTGTTAATTCATCTCACAGAGTTACATCTTTCCCTTCAAGAAGACTTTGGCTAAGGCTGTTCTTGTGGAATTGGCAAAGGGATATTTGGAAGCCCATAGAGGGCTATGATGAAAAAGGAAATATCCTCCGTTCAAAACTGGAAACAAGCTTTCTGAGAAACTGCTCCGTGTTCTGTTAATTCATCTCAAAGAGTTACCTCTTTCCCTTCAAGAAGCCTTTCGCTAAGGCTGTTCTTGTGGAATTGGCAAAGGGATATTTGGAAGCCCATAGAGGGCTATGGTGAAAAAGGAAATATCTTCCGTTCAAAACTGGAAAGAAGCTTTCTGAGAAACTGCTCTGTGTTCTGTTAATTCATCTCACAGAGTTACATCTTTCCCTTCAAGAAGAATTTTACTAAGGCTGTTCTTGTGGAATGGGCAAAGGGATATTTGGAAGCCCATAGAGGTCTACGGTGAAAAAGGAAATAACTTCCGTTCAAAACTGGAAAGAAGCTTTCTGAGAAACTGCTCTGTGTTCTCTTAATTCATCTCACAGAGTTACATCTTTCCCTTCAAGAAGCCTTTCGCTAAGGCTGTTCTTGTGGAATTGGCAAAGGGATATTTGGAAGCCCATAGAGGGCTATGGTGAAAAAGGAAATATCTTCCGTTCAACACTGGAAAGAAGCCTTCTGAGAAACTGCTCTGTGTTCTGCTAATTCAACTCACAGAGTTACATCTTTCCCTTCAAGAATCCTTTCGCTAAGGCTGTTCTTGTGGAATTGGCAAAGGGATATTTGGAAGCCCATAGAGGGCTATGGTGAAAAAGGAAATATCTTCCGTTCAAAACTGGAAAGAAGCTTTCTGAGAAACTGCTCTGTGTTCTGTTAATTCATCTGACAGAGTTACATTTTTCCCTTCAAGAAGCGTTTCGCTAAGGCTGTTATTGTGGAAATCGCAAAGGGATATTTGGAAGCCCATAGAGGGCTATGGTGAAAAAGGAAATATCTTCCGTTCAAAACTGGAAAGAAGCTTTGTGAGAAACTGCTCTGTGTTCTGTTAATTCATCTCACAGAGTTACATCTTTCCCTTCAAGAAGCCTTTCGCTAAGGCTGTTCTTTTGGAATTGGCAAAGTGATATTTGGAAGCCCCTAGAGGGCTATGGTGAAAAAGGAAATATCTTCCGTTCAAAACTTGAAAGAAGCTTTCTGAGAAACTGCTCTGTGTTCTATTAATTCATCTCACAGAGTTACATCTTTCCCTTCAAGAAGCCTTTCGCTAAGGCTGTTCTTGTGGAATTGGCAAAGTGATATTTGGAAGCCCTTAGAGGGCTATGGTGAAGAAAGAAATATCTTCCGTTCAAAACTGGAAAGAAGCTTTCTGAGAAACTGCTCTGTGTTCTGTTAATTCATCTCACAGAGTTACATCTTTCCCCTCAAGAAGCCTTTAGCTAAGGCTGTTCTTGTGGAATTGGCCAAGTGATATTTAGAAGCCCCTAGAGGGGTATGGTGAAAAAGGAAATATCTTCCGTTCAAAACTGGAAAGAAGCTTTCCGAGAAACTGCTCTGTGTTCTGTTAATTCATCTCACAGTTACATCTTTCCCTTCAAGAAGAATTTTACTAAGTCTGTTCTTGTGGAATGGGCAAAGGGATATTTGGAAGCCCATAGAGGTCTACGGTGAAAAAGGAAATAACTTCCGTTCAAAACTGGAAAGAAGCTTTCTGAGAAACTGCTCTGTGTTCTCTTAATTCATCTCACAGAGTTACATCTTTCCCTTCAAGAAGCGTTTCGCTAAGGCTGTTTTTGTGAAATTGGTAAAGTGATATTTGGAAGGCCAAAGAGGGCTATGGTGAAAAAGGAAATATCTTCCGTTCAAAACTGGAAAGAAGCTTTCTGAGAAACCGCTCTGTGTTCTGTTAATTCGTCTCACAGAGTTACATCTTTCCCTTCAAGAAGCCGTTCGCTAAGGCCGTTCTTGTGGAATTGGCAAAGGGATATTTGGAAGCCCATAGAGGGCTGTGTTGAAGAGGAAATATCTTACGTTGAAAACTGGAAAGAAGCTTTCTGAGAAACTGCTCTGTGTTCTGTTAATTCATCTCACACAGTTACATATTTCCCTTCAAGAAGCCTTTCGCTAAGACTGTTCTTTTGGAATTGTCAAAGTGATATTTGGAAGCCCATAGAGGGCTATGGTGACAAAGGAAATATCTTCCGTTCAAAACTGGAAAGAAGCTTTCTGAGAAACTGCTCTGTGTTCTGTTAATTCATCTCACAGAGTTAAATCTTTCCCTTCAAGAAGCCTTTCGCTAAGGCTGTCTTGTGGATTTGGCAAAGTGATATTTGGAAGCCGATAGAGGGCTGTGGTGAAAAAGGAAATATCTTCCGTTCAAAACTGGAAAGAATCTTTCTGAGAAACTGCTCTGTGTTCTGTTAATTCATCTCACAGACTTACATCTTTCCCTTCATGAAGCCTTTCGCTAAGGCTGTTCTTGTGGAATTGGCAAAGGGATATTTGGAAGCCCATACAGGGCTCTGGTGAAAAAGGAAATATCTTCCGTTCAAAACTGGAAAGAAGCTTTCTGAGAAAATGCTCTGTGTTCTGTTAATTCATCTCACAGAGTTACATCTTTCTCTTCAAGAAGCCTTTCGCTAAGGCTGTTCTTGTGGAAATGGCAAAGTGATATTTGGAAGCCCATAGAGGGCTATGGTGAAAAACGAAATACCTTACGTTCCAAACTGAAAAGAAGCTTTCTGAGAAACTGCTCTGTGTTCTGTTAATTCATCTCACAGAGTTACATCTTTCCCTTCAAGAAGCCTTTCGCTAAGGCTGTTCTTGCGGAATGGACAAAGGGATATTTGGAAGCCCGTAGAGGTCTATGGTGAAAAAGGAAATAACTTCCGTTCAAAACTGGAAAGAAGCTTTCTGAGAAACTGCTCTGTGTTCTGTTAATTCATCTTACAGAGTTACATCTTTCACTTCAAGAAGCCTTTCGCTAAGGCCGTTCTTGTGGAATTGGCACAGTGATATTTGGAAGCCCATAGAGGGCTATGGTGAAAAAGGAAATATCCTCCGTTCAAAACTGCAAAGAAGCTTTCTGAGAAACTGCTCTGTGTTCTGTTAATTCATCTCACAGAGTTACATCTTTCCCTTCAAGAAGCCTTTGGCTAAGGCTGTTCTTGTGGAATTGGAAAAGGGATATTTGGAAGCCCATAGAGGGCTATGGTGAAAAAGGAAATATTTTCCGTTCAATATTGGAAAGAAGCTTTCTGAGAAACTGCTCTGTGTTCTGTTCATTCATCTCACAGAGTTACATCTTTCCCTTCAAGAAGCCTTTCGCTAAGGCTGTTTTTGTGGAATTGGGAAAGTGATATTTGGAAGCCCATGGAAGGCTATGGTGAAAAAGGAAATATTTTCCGTTCAAAACTGGAAAGAAACTTTCTGAGAACCTGATCTGTGTTCTGTTAATTCATCTCACAGAGTTACATCTTTCCCTTCAAGAAGCCTTTCGCTAAGGCTGTTCTTGTGGAATTGGCAAAGGGATATTTGGAAGCCCATAGAGGGCTACGGTGAAAAAGGAAATATCTTCCGTTCAAAACTGGAAAGAAGCTTTCTGAGAAACCGCTCTGTGTTCTGTTAATTCACCTTACAGACTTACATCTTTCCCTTCAAGAAGCTTTCGGTAAGCCTGTTCTTGGGGAATTGGAAAAGGGGATATTTGGAAGCCCATAGAGGGCTATGGTGAAAAAGAAAATATCTTCCGTTCAAAACTGGAAAGAAGCTTTCTGAGAAACTGCTCTGTGTTCTCTTAATTCATCTCACAGAGTTACATCTTTCCCTTCAAGAAGCCTTTCGCTAAGGCTGTTCTTCTGGAATTGGCAAAGGGATATTTGGAAGCCCATACAGGGCGATGTTGAAAAAGGAAATATCTTAAGTTCAAAACTGGAAAGAAGCTTTCTGAGAAACTGCTCTGTGTTCTGTTAACTCATCTCACAGAGTTACATCTTTCCCTTCAAGAAGCCTTTCGCTAAGGCTGTTCTTGTGGAATTGGCAAAGTGATATTTGGAAGCCAATAGAGGACTACGGTGAAAAAGGAAATATCTTCAGTTCAAAAGTGGAAAGAAGCTATCTGAGAAACTGCTCTGTGTTCTGTTAATTCATCTCACAGAGTTACATCTTTCCCTTCAAGAAGCCTTTCGCTAAGGCTGTTCTTGTGGAATTGGCAAAGGGATATTTGGAAGCCCATGGAGGGCTCTCTTGAAAAACGAAATATCTTCCGTTCAAAACTGGAAAGAAGCTTTCTGAGAAACTGCTCTGTGTTATGTTAATTCATCTCACAGAGTTACATCTTTCCCTTCAAGAAGCCTTTCGCTAAGGCTGTTCTTGTGGAAATGGCAAAGTGATATTTGGAAACCCATAGAGGGCTATGGTGAAAAAGGAAATACCTTACGTTCCAAACTGGAAAGAAGCTTTCTGAGAAACTGCTCTGTGTTCTGTTAATTCATCTCACAGAGTTACATCTTTCCCTTCAAGAAGCCTTTCGCTAAGGCCGTTGTTGTGGAATTGGCACAGTGATATTTGGAAGCCCATAGAGGGCTATGGTGAAAAAGGAAATATCCTCCGTTCAAAACTGGAAAGAAGCTTTCTGAGAAACCGCTCTGTGTTCTGTTAATTCATCTTACAGACTTACATCTTTCCCTTCAAGAAGCTTCCGGTAAGCGTGTTCTTGGGGAATTGGAAAAGGGGATATTTGGAAGCCCATAGAGGGCTATGGTGAAAAAGAAATTATCTTCCGTTCTAAACTGGAAAGAAGCTTTCTGAGAAAATGCTCTGTGTTCTGTTAATTCATCTCACAGAGTTACATCTTTCCCTTCAAGAAGCCTTTCGCTAAGGCTGTTCTTGTGGAATTGGCAAAGGGATATTTGGAAGCCCATAGAGGGCTATGGTGAAAAAGGAAATATCTTCCGTTCAAAACTGGAAAGAAGCTTTCTGAGAAACTGCTCTGTGTTCTGTTAATTCATCTCACAGAGTTACATCTTTCCCTTCAAGAAGAATTTTACTAAGGCTGTTCTTGTTGAATGGGCAAAGGGATATTTAGAAGCCCATAGAGGTCTACGTTGAAAAAGGAAATAACTTCCGTTCAAAACTGGAAAGAAGCTTTCTGAGAAACTGCTCTGTGTTCTCTTAATTCATCTCACAGAGTTACATCTTTCCCTTCAAGAAGCCTTTCGCTAAGGCTGTTCTTGTGGAATTGGCAAAGGGATATTTGGAAGCCCATAGAGGGCTATGGTGAAAAAGGAAATATCTTCCGTTCAACACTGGAAAGAAGCCTTCTGAGAAACTGCTCTGTGTTCTGTTAATTCATCTCACAGAGTTACATCTTTCCCTTCAAGAAGCCTTTCGCTAAGGCTGTTCTTGTGGAATTGGCAAAGGGATATTTGGAAGCCCATGGAGGGCTCTCTTGAAAAACGAAATATCTTCCGTTCAAAACTGGAAGGAAGCTTTCTGAGAAACTGCTCTGTGTTCTGCTAATTCATCTCACAGAGTTACATCTTTCCCTTCAAGAAGCCTTTCGCTAAGGCTGTTCTTGTGTAAATGGCAAAGTGATATTTGGAAACCCATAGAGGGCTATGGTGAAAAAGGAAATACCTTACGTTCCAAACTGGAAAGAAGCTTTCTGAGAAACTGCTCTGTGTTCTGTTAATTCATCTCACAGAGTTACATCTTTCCCTTCAAGAAGCCTTTCGCTAAGGCTGTTGTTGTGGAATTGGCACAGTGATATTGGAAGCCCATAGAGGGCTATGGTGAAAAAGGAAATATCCTCCGTTCAAAACTGGAAAGAAGCTTTCTGAGAAACCGCTCTGTGTTCTGTTAATTCATCTCACAGAGTTACATCTTTCCCTTCAAGAAGACTTTGGCTAAGGCTGTTCTTGTGGAATTGGCAAAGGGATATTTGGAAGCCCATAGAGGGCTATGGTGAAAAAGGAAATATCTTCCGTTCAAAATTGGAAAGAAGCTTTCTGAGAAACTGCTCTGTGTTCTGTTAATTCATCTCACAGAGTTACATCTTTCCCTTCAAGAAGCCTTTCGCTAACTCTGTTCTTGTGGAATTGGCAAAGGGATATTTGGAAGCCCATAGAGGGCTATGATGAAAAAGGAAATATCCTCCTTTCAAAACTGGAAACAAGCTTTCTGAGAAACTGCTCCGTGTTCTGTTAATTCATCTCACAGAGTTACCTCTTTCCCTTCAAGAAGCCTTTCGCTAAGGCAGTTCTTGTGAAATTGGCAAAGGGAATTTAGGAAGTCCATAGAGATCTATGGTGAAAAAGGCAATATGCTCCGTTGAAAACTGGAAAGAAGCTTTCTGAGAAACTGCTCTGTGTTCTGTTAACTCATCTCACAGAGTTACATCTTTCCCTTCAAGAAACCTTTCGCTAAGGCTGTTCTTGTGGAATTAGCAAAGAGATATTTGGAAGCCCATGGAGGGCTATGGTGAAGAAAGAAATATCTTCCCTTCAAAACTGGAAAGAAGCTTTCTGAGAAACTGCTCTGTGTTCTGTTAATTCATCTCACAGAGTTACATCTTTCCCTTCAAGAAGCCTTTCGCTAAGGTTGTTCTTGTGGAATTGGCAAAGGGATATTTGGAAGCCCATAGAGGGCTATGGTGAAAAAGGAAATATTTTCCGATCAAAACTGGAAAGAAGCTTTCTGAGAAACTGCTCTGTGTTCTGTTAATTCATCTCACAGGGTTACATCTTTCCCTTCAAGAAGCCTTTCGCTAAGGTTGTTCTTGTGGAATTTTCAAAGGGATATTTGGAAGCCCATAGTGGGCTATCGTGAAAAAGGAAATATCTTCCGTTCAAAAGTGGAAGGAAGCTTTCTGAGAAACTGCTCTGTGTTCTGTTAATTCATCTCACAGAGTTACATCTTTCACTTCAAGAAGCCTTTCGCTAAGGCTGTTCTTGTGGAATTAGCAAAGTGATATTTGGAAGCCCATAGAGGGCTATGGTGAAGAAAGAAATATCTTCCGTTCAAAACTGGAAAGAAGCTTTCTGAGAAACTGCTCTGTGTTCTCTTAATTCATCTCACAGAGTTACATCTTTCCCTTCAAGAAGCCTTTCGCTAAGGTTGTTCTTGTGGAATTGGCAAAGCTATATTTGGAAGCCCATAGAGGGCTATGGTGAAAAAGGAAATATTTTGCGATCAACACTGGAAAGAAGCTTTCTGGGAAACTGCTCTTTGTTCTGTTAATTCATCTCACTGAGTTACATCTTTGCCTTCAAGAAGCCTTTCGCTAAGGCTGTTCTTGTGGTATTGGCAAAGGGATATTTGGAAGCCCATAGAGGGCTACGGTGGGAAAGGAAATATCTTCCGTTCAAAACTGGAAAGAAGCTTTCTGAGAAACTGCTCTGTGTTCTGTTAATTCATCTCACAGAGTTACATCTTTCCCTTCAAGAAGCCTTTCGCTAAGGCTGTTCTTGTGGAATTGGCAAAGGGATATTTGGAAGCCCATAGAGGGCTATGGTGAAAAAGGAAATATCTTCCGTTGAAAACTGGAAAGAAGCTTTCTGAGAAACTGCTCTGTGTTCTGTTCATTCATCTCACAGAGTTACATCTTTCCCTTCAAGAAGCCTTTCGCTAAGGCTGTTTTTGTGGAATTGGGAAAGTGATATTTGGAAGCCCATGGAAGGCTATGGTGAAAAAGGAAATATCTTCCGTTCAAAACTGGAAAGAAAGTTTCTGAGAAACTGATCTGTGTTCTGTTAATTCATCTCACAGAGTTACATCTTTCCCTTCAAGAAGCCTTTCGCGAAGGCTGTTCTTGTGGAATTGGCAAAGGGATATTTGGAAGCCCATAGAGGGCTACGGTGAAAAAGGAAATATCTTCCGTTCAAAACTGGAAAGAAGCTTTCTGAGAAACCGCTCTGTGTTCTGTTAATTCATCTTACAGACTTACATCTTTCCCTTCAAGAAGCTTTCGGTAAGCCTGTTCTTGGGGAATTGGAAAAGGGGATATTTGGAAGCCCATAGAGGGGTATGGTGAAAAAGAATATATCTTCCGTTCAAAACTGGAAAGAAGCTTTCTGAGAAATTGCTCTGTGTTCTGTTAATTCATCTCACACAGTTACATCTTTCCCTTCAAGAAGCCTTTCACTAAGGCTGTTCTTGTGGAATTGGCAAAGGGATATTTGGAAGCCCATACAGGGCGATGTTGAAAAAGGAAATATCTTAAGTTCAAAACTGGAAAGAAGCTTTCTGAGAAACTGCTCTGTGTTCTGTTAACTCATCTCACAGAGTTACATCTTTCCCTTCAAGAAGCCTTTCGCTAAGGCTGTTCTTGTGGAATTGGCAAAGTGATATTTGGAAGCCAATAGAGGACTACGGTGAAAAAGGAAATATCTTCAGTTCAAAAGTGGAAAGAAGCTATCTGAGAAACTGCTCTGTGTTCTGTTAATTCAGCTCACAGAGTTACATCTTTACCTTCAAGAAGCCTTTCGCTAAGGCTGTTCTTGTGGAATTGGCAAAGGGATATTTGGAAGTCCATAGAGGGCTATGGTGAAAAAGGAAATATCTTCCGTTGAAAACTGGAAAGAAGCTTTCTGGGAAACTGCTCTGTGTTCTGTTAATTCATCTCACAGAGTTACATCTTTCCCTTCAAGAAGCCTTTCGCTAAGGCTGTTCTTGTGGAATTGGCAAAGGGATATTTGGAAGCCCATGGAGGGCTCTCTTGAAAAACGAAATATCTTCCGTTCAAAACTGGAAAGAAGCTTTCTGAGAAACTGCTCTGTGTTCTGTTAATTCATCTCACAGAGTTACATCTTTCCCTTCAAGAAGCCTTTCGCTAAGGCTGTTCTTGTGGAAATGGCAAAGTGATATTTGGAAACCCATAGAGGGCTATGGTGAAAAAGGAAATACCTTACGTTCCAAACTGGAAAGAAGCTTTCTGAGAAACTGCTCTGTGTTCTGTTAATTCATCTCACAGAGTTACCTCTTTCCCTTCAAGAAGCCTTTCGCTAAGGCCGTTGTTGTGGAATTGGCTCAGTGATATTTGGAAGCCCCTAGAGGGCTATGGTGAAAAAGGAAATATCCTCCGTTCAAAACTGGAAAGAAGCTTTCTGAGAAATTGCTCTGTGTTCTGTTAATTCATCTCACAGAGTTACATCTTTCCCTTCAAGAAGCCTTTCACTAAGGCTGTTCTTGTGGAATTGGCAAAGGGATATTTGGAAGCCCATACAGGGCGATGTTGAAAAAGGAAATATCTTAAGTTCAAAACTGGAAAGAAGCTTTCTGAGAAACTGCTCTGTGTTCTGTTAACTCATCTCACAGAGTTACATCTTTCCCTTCAAGAAGCCTTTCGCTAAGGCTGTTCTTGTGGAATTGGCAAAGTGATATTTGGAAGCCAATAGAGGACTACGGTGAAAAAGGAAATATCTTCAGTTCAAAAGTGGAAAGAAGCTATCTGAGAAACTGCTCTGTGTTCTGTTAATTCAGCTCACAGAGTTACATCTTTACCTTCAAGAAGCCTTTCGCTAAGGCTGTTCTTGTGGAATTGGCAAAGGGATATTTGGAAGTCCATAGAGGGCTATGGTGAAAAAGGAAATATCTTCCGTTGAAAACTGGAAAGAAGCTTTCTGGGAAACTGCTCTGTGTCCTGTTAATTCATCTCACAGAGTTACATCTTTCCCTTCAAGAAGCCTTTCGCTAAGGCTGTTCTTGTGGAATTGGCAAAGGGATATTTGGAAGCCCATGGAGGGCTCTCTTGAAAAACGAAATATCTTCCGTTCAAAACTGGAAAGAAGCTTTCTGAGAAACTGCTCTGTGTTCTGTTAATTCATCTCACAGAGTTACATCTTTCCCTTCAAGAAGCCTTTCGCTAAGGCTGTTCTTGTGGAAATGGCAAAGTGATATTTGGAAACCCATAGAGGGCTATGGTGAAAAAGGAAATACCTTACGTTCCAATCTGGAAAGAAGCTTTCTGAGAAACTGCTCTGTGTTCTGTTAATTCATCTCACAGAGTTACCTCTTTCCCTTCAAGAAGCCTTTCGCTAAGGCCGTTGTTGTGGAATTGGCTCAGTGATATTTGGAAGCCCCTAGAGGGCTATGGTGAAAAAGGAAATATCCTCCGTTCAAAACTGGAAAGAAGCTTTCTGAGAAACCGCTCTGTGTTCTGTTAATTCATCTCACAGAGTTACATCTTTCCCTTCAAGAAGACTTTGGCTAAGGCTGTTCTTGTGGAATTGGCAAAGGGATATTTGGAAGCCCATAGAGGGCTATGGTGAAAAAGGAAATATCTTCCGTTCAAAATTGGAAAGAAGCTTTCTGAGAAACTGCTCTGTGTTCTGTTAATTCATCTCACAGAGTTACATCTTTCCCTTCAAGAAGCCTTTCGCTAAGGCTGTTCTTGTGGAATTGGCAAAGGGATATTTGGAAGCCCATAGAGGGCTATGATGAAAAAGGAAATATCCTCCGTTCAAAACTGGAAACAAGCTTTCTGAGAAACTGCTCCGTGTTCTGTTAATTCATCTCACAGAGTTACATCTTTCCCTTCAAGAAGCCTTTCGCTAAGGCTGTTCTTGTGGAATAGGCAAAGGGATATTTGGAAGCCCATAGAGGGCTATGGTGAAATAGGAAATATCTTCCGTTCAACACTGGAAAGAAGCCTTCTGAGAAACTGCTCTGTGTTCTGCTAATTCAACTCACAGAGTTACATCTTTCCCTTCAAGAAGCCTTTCGCTAAGGCTGTTCTTGTGGAATTGGCAAAGGGATATTTGGAAGCCCATAGAGGGCTATGGTGAAAAAGGAAATATCTTCCGTTCAAAACTGGAAAGAAGCTTTCTGAGAAACTGCTCTGTGTTCTGTTAATTCATCTGACAGAGTTACATTTTTCCCTTGAAGAAGCGTTTCGCTAAGGCTGTTATTGTGGAAATGGCAAAGGGATATTTGGAAGCCCATAGAGGGCTATGGTGAAAAAGGAAATATCTTCCGTTCAAAACTGGAAAGAAGCTTTCTGAGAAACTGCTCTGTGTTCTGTTAATTCATCTCACAGAGATACATCTTTCCCTTCAAGAAGCCTTTCGCTGAGGCTGTTCTTTTGGAATTGGCAAAGTGATATTTGCAAGCCCCTAGAGGGCTATGGTGAAAAAGGAAATATCTTCCGTTGAAAACTTGAAAGAAGCTTTCTGAGAAACTGCTCTGTGTTCTATTAATTCATCTCACAGAGTTACATCTTTCCCTTCAAGAAGCCTTTCGCTAAGGCTGTTCTTGTGGAATTGGCAAAGTGATATTTCGAAGCCCTTAGAGGGCTATGGTGAAGAAAGAAATATCTTCCGTTCAAAATTGGAAAGAAGCTTTCTGAGAAACTGCTCTGTGTTCTGTTAATTCATCTCACAGAGTTACATCTTTCCCTTCAAGAAGAATTTTACTAAGTCTGTTCTTGTGGAATGGGCAAAGGGATATTTGGAAGCCCATAGAGGTCTACGGTGAAAAAGGAAATAACTTCCGTTCAAAACTGGAAACAAGCTTTCTGAGAAACTACTCTGTGTTCTGTTAATTCATCTCACAGAGTTACATCTTTCCCTTCAAGAAGCCTTTCGCTAAGGCTGTTCTAGCGGAATGGACAAAGGGATATTTGGAAGCCCGTAGAGGTCTATGGTGAAAAAGGAAATAACTTCCGTTCAAAACTGGAAAGAAGCTTTCTGAGAAACTGCTCTGTGTTCTGTTAATTCATCTTACAGAGTTACATCTTTCACTTCAAGAAGCCTTTCGCTAAGGCCGTTCTTGTGGAATTGGCACAGAGATATTTGGAAGCCCATAGAGGGCTATGGTGAAAAAGGAAATATCCTCCGTTCAAAACTGGAAAGAAGCTTTCTGAGAAACTGCTCTGTGTTCTGTTAATTCATCTCAAAGAGTTTCATCTTTCCCTTCAAGAAGCCTTTGGCTAAGGCTGTTCTTGTGGAATTGGAAAAGGGATATTTGGAAGCCCATAGAGGGCTATGGTGAAAAAGGAAATATCTTCCGTTCAAAACTGGACAGAAGCTTTCTGAGAAACTGCTCTGTGTTCTGTTAATTCATCTCACAGAGTTACATCTTTCCCTTCAAGAAGCCTTTCGCTAAGGCTGTTCTTGTGGAATTGGCAAAGGGATATTTGGAAGCCCATACAGGGCGATGTTGAAAAAGGAAATATCTTAAGTTCAAAACTGGAAAGAAGCTTTCTGAGAAACTGCTCTGTGTTCTGTTAACTCATCTCACAGAGTTACATCTTTCCCTTCAAGAAGCCTTTCGCTAAGGCTGTTCTTGTGGAATTGGCAAAGTGATATTTGGAAGCCAATAGAGGACTACGGTGAAAAAGGAAATATCTTCAGTTCAAAAGTGGAAAGAAGCTATCTGAGATACTGCTCTGTGTTCTGTTAATTCAGCTCACAGAGTTACATCTTTCCCTTCAAGAAGCCTTTCGCTAAGGCAGTTCTTGTGAAATTGGCAAAGGGAATTTAGGAAGTCCATAGAGATCTATGGTGAAAAAGGCAATATGCTCCGTTGAAAACTGGAAAGAAGCTTTCTGAGAAACTGCTCTGTGTTCTGTTAACTCATCTCACAGAGTTACATCTTTCCCTTCAAGAAACCTTTCGCTAAGGCTGTTCTTGTGGAATTAGCAAAGAGATATTTGGAAGCCCATGGAGGGCTATGGTGAAGAAAGAAATATCTTCCCTTCAAAACTGGAAAGAAGCTTTCTGAGAAACTGCTCTGTGTTCTGTTAATTCATCTCACAGAGTTACATCTTTCCCTTCAAGAAGCCTTTCGCTAAGGTTGTTCTTGTGGAATTGGCAAAGGGATATTTGGAAGCCCATAGAGGGCTATGGTGAAAAAGGAAATATTTTCCGATCAAAACTGGAAAGAAGCTTTCTGAGAAACTGCTCTGTGTTCTGTTAATTCATCTCACAGGGTTACATCTTTCCCTTCAAGAAGCCTTTCGCTATGGTTGTTCTTGTGGAATTTTCAAAGGGATATTTGGAAGCCCATAGTGGGCTATCGTGAAAAAGGAAATATCTTCCGTTCAAAAGTGGAAGGAAGCTTTCTGAGAAACTGCTCTGTGTTCTGTTAATTCATCTCACAGAGTTACATCTTTCACTTCAAGAAGCCTTTCGCTAAGGCTGTTCTTGTGGAATTAGCAAAGTGATATTTGGAAGCCCATAGAGGGCTATGGTGAAGAAAGAAATATCTTCCGTTCAAAACTGGAAAGAAGCTTTCTGAGAAACTGCTCTGTGTTCTCTTAATTCATCTCACAGAGTTACATCTTTCCCTTCAAGAAGCCTTTCGCTAAGGTTGTTCTTGTGGAATTGGCAAAGCTATATTTGGAAGCCCATAGAGGGCTATGGTGAAAAAGGAAATATTTTGCGATCAACACTGGAAAGAAGCTTTCTGGGAAACTGCTCTTTGTTCTGTTAATTCATCTCACTGAGTTACATCTTTGCCTTCAAGAAGCCTTTCGCTAAGGCTGTTCTTGTGGTATTGGCAAAGGGATATTTGGAAGCCCATAGAGGGCTACGGTGAGAAAGGAAATATCTTCCGTTCAAAACTGGAAAGAAGCTTTCTGAGAAACTGCTCTGTGTTCTGTTAATTCATCTCACAGAGTTACATCTTTCCCTTCAAGAAGCCTTTCGCTAAGGCTGTTCTTGTGGAATTGGCAAAGGGATATTTGGAAGCCCATAGAGGGCTATGGTGAAAAAGGAAATATCTTCCGTTGAAAACTGGAAAGAAGCTTTCTGAGAAACTGCTCTGTGTTCTGTTCATTCATCTCACAGAGTTACATCTTTCCCTTCAAGAAGCCTTTCGCTAAGGCTGTTTTTGTGGAATTGGGAAAGTGATATTTGGAAGCCCATGGAAGGCTATGGTGAAAAAGGAAATATCTTCCGTTCAAAACTGGAAAGAAAGTTTCTGAGAAACTGATCTGTGTTCTGTTAATTCATCTCACAGAGTTACATCTTTCCCTTCAAGAAGCCTTTCGCGAAGGCTGTTCTTGTGGAATTGGCAAAGGGATATTTGGAAGCCCATAGAGGGCTAAGGTGAAAAAGGAAATATCTTCCGTTCAAAACTGGAAAGAAGCTTTCTGAGAAACCGCTCTGTGTTCTGTTAATTCATCTTACAGACTTACATCTTTCCCTTCAAGAAGCTTTCGGTAAGCCTGTTCTTGGGGAATTGGAAAAGGGGATATTTGGAAGCCCATAGAGGGGTATGGTGAAAAAGAATATATCTTCCGTTCAAAACTGGAAAGAAGCTTTCTGAGAAATTGCTCTGTGTTCTGTTAATTCATCTCACACAGTTACATCTTTCCCTTCAAGAAGCCTTTCACTAAGGCTGTTCTTGTGGAATTGGCAAAGGGATATTTGGAAGCCCATACAGGGCGATGTTGAAAAAGGAAATATCTTAAGTTCAAAACTGGAAAGAAGCTTTCTGAGAAACTGCTCTGTGTTCTGTTAACTCATCTCACAGAGTTACATCTTTCCCTTCAAGAAGCCTTTCGCTAAGGCTGTTCTTGTGGAATTGGCAAAGTGATATTTGAAGCCAATAGAGGACTACGGTGAAAAAGGAAATATCTTCAGTTCAAAAGTGGAAAGAAGCTATCTGAGAAACTGCTCTGTGTTCTGTTAATTCAGCTCACAGAGTTACATCTTTACCTTCAAGAAGCCTTTCGCTAAGGCTGTTCTTGTGGAATTGGCAAAGGGATATTTGGAAGTCCATAGAGGGCTATGGTGAAAAAGGAAATATCTTCCGTTGAAAACTGGAAAGAAGATTTCTGGGAAACTGCTCTGTGTTCTGTTAATTCATCTCACAGAGTTACATCTTTCCCTTCAAGAAGCCTTTCGCTAAGGCTGTTCTTGTGGAATTGGCAAAGGGATATTTGGAAGCCCATGGAGGGCTCTCTTGAAAAACGAAATATCTTCCGTTCAAAACTGGAAAGAAGCTTTCTGAGAAACTGCTCTGTGTTCTGTTAATTCATCTCACAGAGTTACATCTTTCCCTTCAAGAAGCCTTTCGCTAAGGCTGTTCTTGTGGAAATGGCAAAGTGATATTTGGAAACCCATAGAGGGCTATGGTGAAAAAGGAAATACCTTACGTTCCAAACTGGAAAGAAGCTTTCTGAGACACTGCTCTGTGTTCTGTTAATTCATCTCACAGAGTTACCTCTTTCCCTTCAAGAAGCCTTTCGCTAAGGCCGTTGTTGTGGAATTGGCTCAGTGATATTTGGAAGCCCCTAGAGGGCTATGGTGAAAAAGGAAATATCCTCCGTTCAAAACTGGAAAGAAGCTTTCTGAGAAATTGCTCTGTGTTCTGTTAATTCATCTCACAGAGTTACATCTTTCCCTTCAAGAAGCCTTTCACTAAGGCTGTTCTTGTGGAATTGGCAAAGGGATATTTGGAAGCCCATACAGGGCGATGTTGAAAAAGGAAATATCTTAAGTTCAAAACTGGAAAGAAGCTTTCTGAGAAACTGCTCTGTGTTCTGTTAACTCATCTCACAGAGTTACATCTTTCCCTTCAAGAAGCCTTTCGCTAAGGCTGTTCTTGTGGAATTGGCAAAGTGATATTTGGAAGCCAATAGAGGACTACGGTGAAAAAGGAAATATCTTCAGTTCAAAAGTGGAAAGAAGCTATCTGAGAAACTGCTCTGTGTTCTGTTAATTCAGCTCACAGAGTTACATCTTTACCTTCAAGAAGCCTTTCGCTAAGGCTGTTCTTGTGGAATTGGCAAAGGGATATTTGGAAGTCCATAGAGGGCTATGGTGAAAAAGGAAATATCTTCCGTTGAAAATTGGAAAGAAGCTTTCTGGGAAACTGCTCTGTGTTCTGTTAATTCATCTCACAGAGTTACATCTTTCCCTTCAAGAAGCCTTTCGCTAAGGCTGTTCTTGTGGAATTGGCAAAGGGATATTTGGAAGCCCATGGAGGGCTCTCTTGAAAAACGAAATATCTTCCGTTCAAAACTGGAAAGAAGCTTTCTGAGAAACTGCTCTGTGTTCTGTTAATTCATCTCACAGAGTTACATCTTTCCCTTCAAGAAGCCTTTCGCTAAGGCTGTTCTTGTGGAAATGGCAAAGTGATATTTGGAAACCCATAGAGGGCTATGGTGAAAAAGGAAATACCTTACGTTCCAATCTGGAAAGAAGCTTTCTGAGAAACTGCTCTGTGTTCTGTTAATTCATCTCACAGAGTTACCTCTTTCCCTTCAAGAAGCCTTTCGCTAAGGCCGTTGTTGTGGAATTGGCTCAGTGATATTTGGAAGCCCCTAGAGGGCTATGGTGAAAAAGGAAATATCCTCCGTTCAAAACTGGAAAGAAGCTTTCTGAGAAACCGCTCTGTGTTCTGTTAATTCATCTCACAGAGTTACATCTTTCCCTTCAAGAAGACTTTGGCTAAGGCTGTTCTTGTGGAATTGGCAAAGGGATATTTGGAAGCCCATAGAGGGCTATGGTGAAAAAGGAAATATCTTCCGTTCAAAATTGGAAAGAAGCTTTCTGAGAAACTGCTCTGTGTTCTGTTAATTCATCTCACAGAGTTACATCTTTCCCTTCAAGAAGCCTTTCGCTAAGGCTGTTCTTGTGGAATTGGCAAAGGGATATTTGGAAGCCCATAGAGGGCTATGGTGAAAAAGGAAATATCTTCCGTTCAAAACTGGAAAGAAGCTTTCTGAGAAACTGCTCTGTGTTCTGTTAATTCATCTGACAGAGTTACATTTTTCCCTTGAAGAAGCGTTTCGCTAAGGCTGTTATTGTGGAAATGGCAAAGGGATATTTGGAAGCCCATAGAGGGCTATGGTGAAAAAGGAAATATCTTCCGTTCAAAACTGGAAAGAAGCTTTCTGAGAAACTGCTCTGTGTTCTGTTAATTCATCTCACAGAGATACATCTTTCCCTTCAAGAAGCCTTTCGCTGAGGCTGTTCTTTTGGAATTGGCAAAGTGATATTTGCAAGCCCCTAGAGGGCTATGGTGAAAAAGGAAATATCTTCCGTTGAAAACTTGAAAGAAGCTTTCTGAGAAACTGCTCTGTGTTCTATTAATTCATCTCACAGAGTTACATCTTTCCCTTCAAGAAGCCTTTCGCTAAGGCTGTTCTTGTGGAATTGGCAAAGTGATATTTCGAAGCCCTTAGAGGGCTATGGTGAAGAAAGAAATATCTTCCGTTCAAAATTGGAAAGAAGCTTTCTGAGAAACTGCTCTGTGTTCTGTTAATTCATCTCACAGAGTTACATCTTTCCCTTCAAGAAGAATTTTACTAAGTCTGTTCTTGTGGAATGGGCAAAGGGATATTTGGAAGCCCATAGAGGTCTACGGTGAAAAAGGAAATAACTTCCGTTCAAAACTGGAAACAAGCTTTCTGAGAAACTACTCTGTGTTCTGTTAATTCATCTCACAGAGTTACATCTTTCCCTTCAAGAAGCCTTTCGCTAAGGCTGTTCTAGCGGAATGGACAAAGGGATATTTGGAAGCCCGTAGAGGTCTATGGTGAAAAAGGAAATAACTTCCGTTCAAAACTGGAAAGAAGCTTTCTGAGAAACTGCTCTGTGTTCTGTTAATTCATCTTACAGAGTTACATCTTTCACTTCAAGAAGCCTTTCGCTAAGGCCGTTCTTGTGGAATTGGCACAGAGATATTTGGAAGCCCATAGAGGGCTATGGTGAAAAAGGAAATATCCTCCGTTCAAAACTGGAAAGAAGCTTTCTGAGAAACTGCTCTGTGTTCTGTTAATTCATCTCAAAGAGTTACATCTTTCCCTTCAAGAAGCCTTTGGCTAAGGCTGTTCTTGTGGAATTGGAAAAGGGATATTTGGAAGCCCATAGAGGGCTATGGTGAAAAAGGAAATATCTTCCGTTCAAAATTGGAAAGAAGCTTTCTGAGAAACTGCTGTGTGTTCTGTTAATTCATCTCACAGAGTTACATCTTTCCCTTCAAGAAGCCTTTCGCTAAGGCTGTTCTTGTGGAATTGGCAAAGGGATATTTGGAAGCCCATAGAGGGCTACGGTGAAAAAGGAAATATCTTCCGTTCAAAACTGGAAAGAAGCTTTCTGAGAAACCGCTCTGTGTTCTGTTAATTCATCTTACAGACTTACATCTTTCCCTTCAAGAAGCTTTCGGTAAGCCTGTTCTTGGGGAATTGGAAAAGGGGATATTTGGAAGCCCATAGAGGGCTATGGTGAAAAAGAAAATATCTTCCGTTCAAAACTGGACAGAAGCTTTCTGAGAAACTGCTCTGTGTTCTGTTAATTCATCTCACAGAGTTACATCTTTCCCTTCAAGAAGCCTTTCGCTAAGGCTGTTCTTGTGGAATTGGCAAAGGGATATTTGGAAGCCCATACAGGGCGATGTTGAAAAAGGAAATATCTTAAGTTCAAAACTGGAAAGAAGCTTTCTGAGAAACTGCTCTGTGTTCTGTTAACTCATCTCACAGAGTTACATCTTTCCCTTCAAGAAGCCTTTCGCTAAGGCTGTTCTTGTGGAATTGGCAAAGTGATATTTGGAAGCCAATAGAGGACTACGGTGAAAAAGGAAATATCTTCAGTTCAAAAGTGGAAAGAAGCTATCTGAGATACTGCTCTGTGTTCTGTTAATTCAGCTCACAGAGTTACATCTTTACCTTCAAGAAGCCTTTCGCTAAGGCTGTTCTTGTGGAATTGTCAAAGGGATATTTGGAAGTCCCTAGAGGGCTATGGTGAAAAAGGAATTATCTTCCGTTGAAAACTGGAAAGAAGCTTTCTGGGAAACTGCTCTGTGTTCTGTTAATTCATCTCACAGAGTTACATCTTTCCCTTCAAGAAGCCTTTCGCTAAGGCTGTTCTTGTGGAATTGGCAAAGGGATATTTGGAAGCCCATAGAGGGCTATGATGAAAAAGGAAATGTCTTCCGTTCAAAACTGGAAAGAAGCTTTCTGAGAAACTGCTCTGTGTTCTGTTAATTCATCTCACAGAGTTACATCTTTCCCTTCAAGAAGCCTTTCGCTAAGGCTGTTTTTGTGGAATTGGGAAAGTGATATTTGGAAGCCCATGGAAGGCTATGGTGAAAAAGGAAATATCTTCCGTTCAAAACTGGAAAGAAACTTTCTGAGAAACTGATCTGTGTTCTGTTAATTCATCTTACAGAGTTACATCTTTCCCTTCAAGAAGCCTTTCGCTAAGGCTGTTCTTGTGGAATTGGCAAAGGGATATTTTGAAGCCCATAGAGGGCTACGGTGAAAAAGGAAATATCTTCCGTTCAAAACTGGAAAGAAGCTTTCTGAGAAACCGCTCTGTGTTCTGTTAATTCATCTTACAGACTTACATCTTTCCCTTCAAGAAGCTTTCGGTAAGCCTGTTCTTGGGGAATTGGAAAAGGGGATATTTGGAAGCCCATAGAGGGCTATGGTGAAAAAGAAAATATCTTCCGTTCAAAACTGGAAAGAAGCTTTCTGAGAAAATGCTCTGTGTTCTGTTAATTCATCTCACAGAGTTACATCTTTCCCTTCAAGAAGCCTTTCGCTAAGGCTGTTCTTGTGGAATTGGCAAAGGGATATTTGGAAGCCCATAGAGGGCTATGGTGAAAAAGGAAATATCTTCCGTTCAAAACTGGAAAGAAGCTTTCTGAGAAACTGCTCTGTGTTCTGTTAATTCATCTCACAGAGTTACATCTTTCCCTTCAAGAAGAATTTTACTAAGGCTGTTCTTGTGGAATGGGCAAAGGGATATTTGGAAGCCCATAGAGGTCTACGGTGAAAAAGTAAATAACTTCCGTTCAAAACTGGAAAGAAGCTTTCTGAGAAACTGCTCTGTGTTCTCTTAATTCATCTCACAGAGTTACATCTTTCCCTTCAAGAAGCCTTTCACTAAGGCTGTTCTTGTGGAATTGGCAAAGGGATATTTGGAAGCCCATAGAGGTCTACGGTGAAAAAGGAAATAACTTCCGTTCAAAACTGGAAAGAAGCTTTCTGAGAAACTGCTCTGTGTTCTCTTAATTCATCTCACAGAGTTACATCTTTCCCTTCAAGAAGCGTTTCGCTAAGACTCTTTTTGTGAAATTGGTAAAGTGATATTTTGAAGGCCAAAGAGGGCTATGGTGAAAAAGGAAATATCTTCCGTTCAAAACTGGAAAGAAGCTTTCTGAGAAACCGCTCTGTGTTCTGTTAATTCGTCTCACAGAGTTACATCTTTCCCTTCAAGAAGCCGTTCGCTAAGGCCGTTCTTGTGGAATTGGCAAAGGGATATTTGGAGGCCCCTTAGAGGGCTGTGTTGAAGAGGAAATATCTTACGTTGAAAACTGGAAAGAAGCTTTCTGAGAAACTGCTCTGTGTTCTGTTAATTCATCTCACACAGTTACATATTTCCCTTCAAGAAGCCTTTCGCTAAGACTGTTCTTTTGGAATTGTCAAAGTGATATTTGGAAGCCCATAGAGGGCTATGGTGACAAAGGAAATATCTTCCGTTCAAAACTGGAAAGAAGCTTTCTGAGAAACTGCTCTGTGTTCTGTTAATTCATCTCACAGAGTTAAATCTTTCCCTTCAAGAAGCCTTTCGCTAAGGCAGTTCTTGTGGAATTGGCAAAGGGAATTTAGGAAGTCCATAGAGATCTATGGTGAAAAAGGCAATATGCTCCGTTGAAAACTGGAAAGAAGCTTTCTGAGAAACTGCTCTGTGTTCTCTTAATTCATCTCACAGAGTTACATCTTTCCCTTCAAGAAGCCTTTCGCTAAGGCTGTTTTTGTGGAATTGGGAAAGTGATATTTGGAAGCCCATGGAAGGCTATGGTGAAAAAGGAAATATCTTCCGTTCAAAACTGGAAAGAAACTTTCTGAGAAACTGATCTGTGTTCTGTTAATTCATCTCACAGAGTTACATCTTTCCCTTCAAGAAGCCTTTCGCTAAGGCTGTTCTTGTGGAATTGGCAAAGGGATATTTGGAAGCCCATAGAGGGCTACGGTGAAAAAGGAAATATCTTCCGTTCAAAACTGGAAAGAAGCTTTCTGAGAAACCGCTCTGTGTTCTGTTAATTCATCTTACAGACTTACATCTTTCCCTTCAAGAAGCTTTCGGTAAGCCTTTTCTTGGGGAATTGGAAAAGGGGATATTTGGAAGCCCATAGAGGGCTATGGTGAAAAAGAAAATATCTTCCGTTCAAAACTGGAAAGAAGCTTTCTGAGAAACTGCTCTGTGTTCTTTTAATTCATCTCACCGAGTTACATCTTTCCCTTCAAGAAGCCTTTCGCTAAGGCTGTTCTTGTGGAATTGGCAAAGGGATATTTGGAAGCCCATACAGGGCGATGTTGAAAAAGGAAATATCTTAAGTTCAAAACTGGAAAGAAGCTTTCTGAGAAACTGCTCTGTGTTCTGTTAACTCATCTCACAGAGTTACATCTTTCCCTTCAAGAAGCCTTTCGCTAAGGCTGTTCTTGTGGAATTGGCAAAGGGAATTTAGGAAGTCCATAGAGATCTATGGTGAAAAAGGCAATATGCTCCGTTGAAAACTGGAAAGAAGCTTTCTGAGAAACTGCTCTGTGTTCTGTTAACTCATCTCACAGAGTTACATCTTTCACTTCAAGCAGCCTTTCGCTAAGGCCGTTCTTGTGGAATTGGCACAGTGATATTTGGAAGCCAATAGAGGGCTATGGTGAAAAAGGAAATATCCTCCGTTCAAAACTGGAAAGAAGCTTTCTGAGAAACTGCTCTGTGTTCTGTTAATTCATCTCACAGAGTTACATCTTTCCCTTCAAGAAGCCTTTGACTAAGGCTGTTCTTGTGGAATTGGAAAAGGGATATTTGGAAGCCCATAGAGGGCTATGGTGAAAAAGGAAATATCTTCCGTTCAAAATTGGAAAGAAGCTTTCTGAGAAACTGCTGTGTGTTCTGTTAATTCATCTCACAGAGTTACATCTTTCCCTTCAAGAAGCCTTTCGCTAAGGCTGTTCTTGTGGAATTGGCAAAGGGATATTTGGAAGCCCATAGAGGGCTATGATGAAAAAGGAAATGTCTTCCGTTCAAAACTGGAAAGAAGCTTTCTGAGAAACTGCTCTGTGTTCTGTTAATTCATCTCACAGAGTTACATCTTTCCCTTCAAGAAGCCTTTCGCTAAGGCTGTTTTTGTGGAATTGGGAAAGTGATATTTGGAAGCCCATGGAAGGCTATGGTGAAAAAGGAAATATCTTCCGTTCAAAACTGGAAAGAAACTTTCTGAGAAACTGATCTGTGTTCTGTTAATTCATCTTACAGAGTTACATCTTTCCCTTCAAGAAGCCTTTCGCTAAGGCTGTTCTTGTGGAATTGGCAAAGGGATATTTGGAAGCCCATAGAGGGCTACGGTGAAAAAGGAAATATCTTCCGTTCAAAACTGGAAAGAAGCTTTCTGAGAAACCGCTCTGTGTTCTGTTAATTCATCTTACAGACTTACATCTTTCCCTTCAAGAAGCTTTCGGTAAGCCTGTTCTTGGGGAATTGGAAAAGGGGATATTTGGAAGCCCATAGAGGGCTATGGTGAAAAAGAAAATATCTTCCGTTCAAAACTGGAAAGAAGCTTTCTGAGAAAATGCTCTGTGTTCTGTTAATTCATCTCACAGAGTTACATCTTTCCCTTCAAGAAGCCTTTCGCTAAGGCTGTTCTTGTGGAATTGGCAAAGGGATATTTGGAATCCCATAGAGGGCTATGGTGAAAAAGGAAATATCTTCCGTTCAAAACTGGAAAGAAGCTTTCTGAGAAACTGCTCTGTGTTCTGTTAATTCATCTCACAGAGTTACATCTTTCCCTTCAAGAAGAATTTTACTAAGGCTGTTCTTGTGGAATGGGCAAAGGGATATTTGGAAGCCCATAGAGGTCTACGGTGAAAAAGTAAATAACTTCCGTTAAAAACTGGAAAGAAGCTTTCTGAGAAACTGCTCTGTGTTCTCTTAATTCATCTCATAGAGTTACATCTTTCCCTTCAAGAAGCCTTTCACTAAGGCTGTTCTTGTGGAATTGGCAAAGGGAGATTTGGAAGCCCATAGAGGTCTACGGTGAAAAAGGAAATAACTTCCGTTCAAAACTGGAAAGAAGCTTTCTGAGAAACTGCTCTGTGTTCTCTTAATTCATCTCACAGAGTTACATCTTTCCCTTCAAGAAGCGTTTCGCTAAGACTGTTTTTGTGAAATTGGTAAAGTGATATTTTGAAGGCCAAAGAGGGCTATGGTGAAAAAGGAAATATCTTCCGTTCAAAACTGGAAAGAAGCTTTCTGAGAAACCGCTCTGTGTTCTGTTAATTCGTCTCACAGAGTTACATCTTTCCCTTCAAGAAGCCGTTCGCTAAGGCCGTTCTTGTGGAATTGGCAAAGGGATATTTGGAGGCCCCTTAGAGGGCTGTGTTGAAGAGGAAATATCTTACGTTGAAAACGGGAAAGAAGCTTTCTGAGAAACTGCTCTGTGTTCTGTTAATTCATCTCACACAGTTACATATTTCCCTTCAAGAAGCCTTTCGCTAAGACTGTTCTTTTGGAATTGTCAAAGTGATATTTGGAAGCCCATAGAGGGCTATGGTGACAAAGGAAATATCTTCCGTTCAAAACTGGAAAGAAGCTTTCTGAGAAACTGCTCTGTGTTCTGTTAATTCATCTCACAGAGTTAAATCTTTCCCTTCAAGAAGCCTTTCGCTAAGGCAGTTCTTGTGGAATTGGCAAAGGGAATTTAGGAAGTCCATAGAGATCTATGGTGAAAAAGGCAATATGCTCCGTTGAAAACTGGAAAGAAGCTTTCTGAGAAACTGCTCTGTGTTCTGTTAATTCATCTCACAGAGTTACATCTTTCCCTTCAAGAAGCCTTTCGCTAAGGCTGTTTTTGTGGAATTGGGAAAGTGATATTTGGAAGCCCATGGAAGGCTATGGTGAAAAAGGAAATATCTTCCGTTCAAAACTGGAAAGAAACTTTCTGAGAAACTGATCTGTGTTCTGTTAATTCATCTCACAGAGTTACATCTTTCCCTTCAAGAAGCCTTTCGCTAAGGCTGTTCTTGTGGAATTGGCAAAGGGATATTTGGAAGCCCATAGAGGGCTACGGTGAAAAAGGAAATATCTTCCGTTCAAAACTGGAAAGAAGCTTTCTGAGAAACCGCTCTGTGTTCTGTTAATTCATCTTACAGACTTACATCTTTCCCTTCAAGAAGCTTTCGGTAAGCCTTTTCTTGGGGAATTGGAAAAGGGGATATTTGGAAGCCCATAGAGGGCTATGGTGAAAAAGAAAATATCTTCCGTTCAAAACTGGAAAGAAGCTTTCTGAGAAACTGCTCTGTGTTCTTTTAATTCATCTCACCGAGTTACATCTTTCCCTTCAAGAAGCCTTTCGCTAAGGCTGTTCTTGTGGAATTGGCAAAGGGATATTTGGAAGCCCATACAGGGCGATGTTGAAAAAGGAAATATCTTAAGTTCAAAACTGGAAAGAAGCTTTCTGAGAAACTGCTCTGTGTTCTGTTAACTCATCTCACAGAGTTACATCTTTCCCTTCAAGAAGCCTTTCGCTAAGGCTGTTCTTGTGGAATTGGCAAAGGGAATTTAGGAAGTCCATAGAGATCTATGGTGAAAAAGGCAATATGCTCCGTTGAAAACTGGAAAGAAGCTTTCTGAGAAACTGCTCTGTGTTCTGTTAACTCATCTCACAGAGTTACATCTTTCACTTCAAGCAGCCTTTCGCTAAGGCCGTTCTTGTGGAATTGGCACAGTGATATTTGGAAGCCAATAGAGGGCTATGGTGAAAAAGGAAATATCCTCCGTTCAAAACTGGAAAGAAGCTTTCTGAGAAACTGCTCTGTGTTCTGTTAATTCATCTCACAGAGTTACATCTTTCCCTTCAAGAAGCCTTTGACTAAGGCTGTTCTTGTGGAATTGGAAAAGGGATATTTGGAAGCCCATAGAGGGCTATGGTGAAAAAGGAAATATCTTCCGTTCAAAATTGGAAAGAAGCTTTCTGAGAAACTGCTGTGTGTTCTGTTAATTCATCTCACAGAGTTACATCTTTCCCTTCAAGAAGCCTTTCGCTAAGGCTGTTCTTGTGGAATTGGCAAAGGGATATTTGGAAGCCCATAGAGGGCTATGATGAAAAAGGAAATGTCTTCCGTTCAAAACTGGAAAGAAGCTTTCTGAGAAACTGCTCTGTGTTCTGTTAATTCATCTCACAGAGTTACATCTTTCCCTTCAAGAAGCCTTTCGCTAAGGCTGTTTTTGTGGAATTGGGAAAGTGATATTTGGAAGCCCATGGAAGGCTATGGTGAAAAAGGAAATATCTTCCGTTCAAAACTGGAAAGAAACTTTCTGAGAAACTGATCTGTGTTCTGTTAATTCATCTTACAGAGTTACATCTTTCCCTTCAAGAAGCCTTTCGCTAAGGCTGTTCTTGTGGAATTGGCAAAGGGATATTTGGAAGCCCATAGAGGGCTACGGTGAAAAAGGAAATATCTTCCGTTCAAAACTGGAAAGAAGCTTTCTGAGAAACCGCTCTGTGTTCTGTTAATTCATCTTACAGACTTACATCTTTCCCTTCAAGAAGCTTTCGGTAAGCCTGTTCTTGGGGAATTGGAAAAGGGGATATTTGGAAGCCCATAGAGGGCTATGGTGAAAAAGAAAATATCTTCCGTTCAAAACTGGAAAGAAGCTTTCTGAGAAAATGCTCTGTGTTCTGTTAATTCATCTCACAGAGTTACATCTTTCCCTTCAAGAAGCCTTTCGCTAAGGCTGTTCTTGTGGAATTGGCAAAGGGATATTTGGAAGCCCATAGAGGGCTATGGTGAAAAAGGAAATATCTTCCGTTCAAAACTGGAAAGAAGCTTTCTGAGAAACTGCTCTGTGTTCTGTTAATTCATCTCACAGAGTTACATCTTTCCCTTCAAGAAGAATTTTACTAAGGCTGTTCTTGTGGAATGGGCAAAGGGATATTTGGAAGCCCATAGAGGTCTACGGTGAAAAAGTAAATAACTTCCGTTAAAAACTGGAAAGAAGCTTTCTGAGAAACTGCTCTGTGTTCTCTTAATTCATCTCACAGAGTTACATCTTTCCCTTCAAGAAGCCTTTCACTAAGGCTGTTCTTGTGGAATTGGCAAAGGGATATTTGGAAGCCCATAGAGGTCTACGGTGAAAAAGGAAATAACTTCCGTTCAAAACTGGAAAGAAGCTTTCTGAGAAACTGCTCTGTGTTCTCTTAATTCATCTCACAGAGTTACATCTTTCCCTCTAAGAAGCGTTTCGCTAAGACTGTTTTTGTGAAATTGGTAAAGTGATATTTTGAAGGCCAATGAGGGCTATGGTGAAAAAGGAAATATCTTCCGTTCAAAACTGGAAAGAAGCTTTCTGAGAAACCGCTCTGTGTTCTGTTAATTCGTCTCACAGAGTTACATCTTTCCCTTCAAGAAGCCGTTCGCTAAGGCCGTTCTTGTGGAATTGGCAAAGGGATATTTGGAGGCCCCTTAGAGGGCTGTGTTGAAGAGGAAATATCTTACGTTGAAAACTGGAAAGAAGCTTTCTGAGAAACTGCTCTGTGTTCTGTTAATTCATCTCACACAGTTACATATTTCCCTTCAAGAAGCCTTTCGCTAAGACTGTTCTTTTGGAATTGTCAAAGTGATATTTGGAAGCCCATAGAGGGCTATGGTGACAAAGGAAATATCTTCCGTTCAAAACTGGAAAGAAGCTTTCTGAGAAACTGCTCTGTGTTCTGTTAATTCATCTCACAGAGTTAAATCTTTCCCTTCAAGAAGCCTTTCGCTAAGGCAGTTCTTGTGGAATTGGCAAAGGGAATTTAGGAAGTCCATAGAGATCTATGGTGAAAAAGGCAATATGCTCCGTTGAAAACTGGAAAGAAGCTTTCTGAGAAACTGCTCTGTGTTCTGTTAATTCATCTCACAGAGTTACATCTTTCCCTTCAAGAAGCCTTTCGCTAAGGCTGTTTTTGTGAAATTGGGAAAGTGATATTTGGAAGCCCATGGAAGGCTATGGTGAAAAAGGAAATATCTTCCGTTCAAAACTGGAAAGAAACTTTCTGAGAAACTGATCTGTGTTCTGTTAATTCATCTCACAGAGTTACATCTTTCCCTTCAAGAAGCCTTTCGCTAAGGCTGTTCTTGTGGAATTGGCAAAGGGATATTTGGAAGCCCATAGAGGGCTACGGTGAAAAAGGAAATATCTTCCGTTCAAAACTGGAAAGAAGCTTTCTGAGAAACCGCTCTGTGTTCTGTTAATTCATCTTACAGACTTACATCTTTCCCTTCAAGAAGCTTTCGTAAGCCTTTTCTTGGGGAATTGGAAAAGGGGATATTTGGAAGCCCATAGAGGGCTATGGTGAAAAAGAAAATATCTTCCGTTCAAAACTGGAAAGAAGCTTTCTGAGAAACTGCTCTGTGTTCTTTTAATTCATCTCACCGAGTTACATCTTTCCCTTCAAGAAGCCTTTCGCTAAGGCTGTTCTTGTGGAATTGGCAAAGGGATATTTGGAAGCCCATACAGGGCGATGTTGAAAAAGGAAATATCTTAAGTTCAAAACTGGAAAGAAGCTTTCTGAGAAACTGCTCTGTGTTCTGTTAACTCATCTCACAGAGTTACATCTTTCCCTTCAAGAAGCCTTTCGCTAAGGCTGTTCTTGTGGAATTGGCAAAGTGATATTTGGAAGCCAATAGAGGACTACGGTGAAAAAGGAAATATCTTCAGTTCAAAAGTGGAAAGAAGCTATCTGAGAAACTGCTCTGTGTTCTGTTAATTCAGCTCACAGAGTTACATCTTTACCTTCAAGAAGCCTTTCGCTAAGGCTGTTCTTGTGGAATTGGCAAAGGGATATTTGGAAGTCCATAGAGGGGTATGGTGAAAAAGGGAATATCTTCCGTTGAAAACTGGAAAGAAGCTTTCTGGGAAACTGCTCTGTGTTCTGTTAATTCATCTCACAGAGTTACATCTTTCCCTTCAAGAAGCCTTTCGCTAAGGCTGTTCTTGTGGAATTGGCAAAGGGATATTTGGAAGCCCATGGAGGGCTCTCTTGAAAAACGAAATATCTTCCATTCAAAACTGGAAAGAAGCTTTCTGAGAAACTGCTCTGTGTTCTGTTAATTCATCTCACAGAGTTACATCTTTCCCTTCAAAAAGCCTTTCGCTAAGGCTGTTCTTGTGGAAATGGCAAAGTGATATTTGGAAAACCATAGAGGGCTATGGTGAAAAAGGAAATACCTTCCGTTCAAAACTGGAAAGAAGCTTTCTGAGAAACTGCTCTGTGTGCTGTTAATTCATCTCACAGAGTTACATCTTTCCCTTCAAGAAGAATTTTACTAAGTCTGTTCTTGTGGAATTGGCAAAGGGATATTTGGAAGCCCATAGAGGGCTGTGTTGAAGAGGAAATATCTTACGTTGAAAACTGGAAAGAAGCTTTCTGTGAAACTGCTCTGTGTTCTGTTAATTCATCTCACACAGTTACATATTTCCCTTCAAGAAGCCTTTCGCTAAGACTGTTCTTTTGGAATTGTCAAAGTGATATTTGGAAGCCCATAGAGGGCTATGGTGACAAAGGAAATATCTTCCGTTCAAAACTGGATAGAAGCTTTCTGAGAAACTGCTCTGTGTTCTGTTAATTCATCTCACAGAGTTAAATCTTTCCCTTCAAGAACCCTTTCGCTAAGGCTCTCTTGTGGAATTGGCAAAGTGATATTTGGAAGCGGATAGAGGTCTATGGTGAAAAAGGAAATAACTTCCATTCAAAACTGGAAAGAAGCTTTCTGAGAAACTGCTCTGTGTTCTGTTAATTCATCTTACAGAGTTGCATCTTTCACTTCAAGAAGCCTTTCGCTAAGGCCGTTCTTGTGAAATTGGCACAGTGATATTTGGAAGCCCATAGAGGGCTATGGTGAAAAAGGAAATATCCTCCGTTCAAAACTGGAAAGAAGCTTTCTGAGAAACTGCTCTGTGTTCTGTTAATTCATCTCACAGAGTTACATCTTTCCCTTCAAGAAGCCTTTCGCTAAGGCTGTTTTTGTGGAATTGGGAAAGTGATATTTGGAAGCCCATGGAAGGCTATGGTGAAAAAGGAAATAACTTCCGTTCAAAACTGGAAAGAAACTTTCTGAGAAACTGATCTGTGTTCTATTAATTCATCTCACAGAGTTACATCTTTCCCTTCAAGAAGCCTTTCGCTAAGGCTGTTCTTGTGGAATTGGCAAAGGGATATTTGGAAGCCCATAGAGGGCTACGGTGAAAAAGGAAATATCTTCCGTTCAAAACTGGAAAGAAGCTTTCTGAGAAACTGCTCTGTGTTCTGTTAATTCATCTTACAGACTTACATCTTTCCCTTCAAGAAGCTTTCGGTAAGCCTGTTCTTGGGGAATTGGAAAAGGGGATATTTGGAAGCCCATAGAGGGCTATGGTGAAAAAGAAAATATCTTCCGTTCAAAACTGGAAAGAAGCTTTCTGAGAAACTGCTCTGTGTTCTGTTAATTCATCTCACAGAGTTACATCTTTCCCTTCAAGAAGCCTTTCGCTAAGGCTGTTCTTGTGGAATTGGCAAAGGGATATTTGGAAGCCCATACAGGGCGATGTTGAAAAAGGAAATATCTTAAGTTCAAAACTGGAAAGAAGCTTTCTGAGAAACTGCTCTGTGTTCTGTTAACTCATCTCACAGAGTTACATCTTTCCCTTCAAGAAGCCTTTCGCTAAGGCTGTTCTTGTGGAATTGGCAAAGGGATATTTGGAAGCCAATAGAGGACTACGGTGAAAAAGGAAATATCTTCAGTTCAAAAGTGGAAAGAAGCTATCTGAGATACTGCTCTGTGTTCTGTTAATTCAGCTCACAGAGTTACATCTTTACCTTCAAGAAGCCTTTCGCTAAGGCTGTTCTTGTGGAATTGGCAAAGGGATATTTGGAAGTCCCTAGAGGGCTATGGTGAAAAAGGAAATATCTTCCGTTGAAAACTGGAAAGAAGCTTTCTGGGAAACTGCTCTGTGTTCTGTTAATTCATCTCACAGAGTTACATCTTTCCCTTCAAGAAGCCTTTCGCTAAGGCTGTTCTTGTGTAATTGGCAAAGGGATATTTGGAAGCCCATAGAGGGCTATGGTGAAAAAGCAAATATCTTCCGTTAATAACTGGAAATAATCTTTCTGAGAAACTGCTCTGTGTTCTGTTAATTCATCTCACAGAGTTACATCTTTCCCTTCAAGAAGCCTTTCGCTAAGGCTGTTCTTGTGGAATTAGCAAAGGGATATTTGGAAGCCCATAGAGGGCTATGGTGAAAAAGGAAATATATTCCGTTGAAAACTGGAAAGAAGCTTTCTGAGAAACTGCTCTGTGTGCTGTTAATTCATCTCACAGAGTTACATCTTTCCCTTCAAGAAGCCTTTCGCTAAGGCTGTCTTGTGGAAATGGCAAAGTGATATTTGGAAGCCGATAGAGGGCTATGGTGAAAAAGGAAATATCTTCCGTTCAAAACTGGAAAGAATCTTTCTGAGAAACTGCTCTGTGTTCTGTTAATTCATCTCACAGACTTACATCTTTCCCTTCAAGAAGCCTTTCGCTAAGGCTATTCTTGTGGAATTGGCAAAGGGATATTTGGAAGCCCATGGAGGGCTCTCTTGAAAAACGAAATATCTTCCGTTCAAAACTGGAAAGAAGCTTTCTGAGAAACTGCTCTGTGTTCTGTTAATTCATCTCACAGAGTTACATCTTTCCCTTCAAAAAGCCTTTCGCTAAGGCTGTTCTTGTGGAAATGGCAAAGTGATATTTGGAAACCCATAGAGGGCTATGGTGAAAAAGGAAATACCTTACGTTCCAAACTGGAAAGAAGCTTTCTGAGAAACTGCTCTGTGTTCTGTTAATTCATCTCACAGAGTTACATCTTTCCCTTCAAGAAGCCTTTCGCTAAGGCCGTTGTTGTGGAATTGGCACAGTGATATTTGGAAGCCCATAGAGGGCTATGGTGAAAAAGGAAGTATCCTCCGTTCAAAACTGGAAAGAAGCTTTCTGAGAAACCGCTCTGTGTTCTGTTAATTCATCTCACAGAGTTACATCTTTCCCTTCAAGAAGACTTTGGCTAAGGCTGTTCTTGTGGAATTGGCAAAGGGATATTTGGAAGCCGATAGAGGTCTATGGTGAAAAAGGAAATATCTTCCGTTCAAAATTGGAAAGAAGCTTTCTGAGAAACTGCTCTGTGTTCTGTTAATTCATCTCACAGAGTTACATCTTTCCCTTCAAGAAGCCTTTCGCTAAGGCTGTTCTTGTGGAATTATCAAAGGGATATTTGGAAGCCCATAGAGGGCTATGATGAAAAAGGAAATATCCTCCGTTCAAAACTGGAAACAAGCTTTCTGAGAAACTGCTCCGTGTTCTGTTAATTCATCTCACAGAGTTACCTCTTTCCCTTTAAGAAGCCTTTCGCTAAGGCAGTTCTTGTGGAATTGGCAAAGGGAATTTAGGAAGTCCATAGAGATCTATGGTGAAAAAGGCAATATGCTCCGTTGAAAACTGGAAAGAAGCTTTCTGAGAAACTGCTGTGTGTTCTGTTAATTCATCTCACAGAGTTACATCTTTCCCTTCAAGAAGCCTTTCGCTAAGGCTGTTTTTGTGGAATTGGGAAAGTGATATTTGTAAGCCCATGGAAGGCTATGGTGAAAAAGGAAATATCTTCCGTTCAAAACTGGAAAGAAACTTTCTGAGAAACTGATCTGTGTTCTGTTAATTCATCTCACAGAGTTACATCTTTCCCTTCAAGAAGCCTTTCGCTAAGGCTGTTCTTGTGGAATTGGCAAAGGGATATTTGGAAGCCCATAGAGGGCTACGGTGAAAAAGGAAATATCTTCCGTTCAAAACTGGAAAGAAGCTTTCTGAGAAACCGCTCTGTGTTCTGTTAATTCATCTTACAGACTTACATCTTTCCCTTCAAGAAGCTTTCGGTAAGCCTGTTCTTGGGGAATTGGAAAAGGGGATATTTGGAAGCCCATAGAGGGCTATGGTGAAAAAGAAAATATCTTCCGTTCAAAACTGGAAAGAAGCTTTCTGAGAAAATGCTCTGTGTTCTGTTAATTCATCTCACAGAGTTACATCTTTCCCTTCATGAAGCCTTTCGCTAAGGCTGTTCTTGTGGAATTGGCAAAGGGATATTTGGAAGCCCATAGAGGGCTATGGTGAAAAAGGAAATATCTTCCGTTCAAAACTGGAAAGAAGCTTTCTGAGTAACTGCTCTGTGTTCTGTTAATTCATCTCACAGAGTTACATCTTTCCCTTCAAGAAGAATTTTACTAAGGCTGTTCTTGTGGAATGGGCAAAGGGATATTTGGAAGCCCATAGAGGTCTACGGTGAAAAAGGAAATAACTTCCGTTCAAAACTGGAAAGAAGCTTTCTGAGAAACTGCTCTGTGTTCTGTTAACTCATCTCACAGAGTTACATCTTTCCCTTCAAGAAGCCTTTCGCTAAGGCTGTTCTTGTGGAATTGGCAAAGGGATATTTGGAAGCCAATAGAGGACTACGGTGAAAAAGGAAATATCTTCAGTTCAAAAGTGGAAAGAAGCTATCTGAGATACTGCTCTGTGTTCTGTTAATTCAGCTCACAGAGTTACATCTTTACCTTCAAGAAGCCTTTCTCTAAGGCTGTTCTTGTGGAATTGGCAAAGGGATATTTGGAAGTCCCTAGAGGGCTATGGTGAAAAAGGAAATATCTTCCGTTGAAAACTGGAAAGAAGCTTTCTGGGAAACTGCTCTGTGTTCTGTTAATTCATCTCACAGAGTTACATCTTTCCCTTCAAGAAGCCTTTCGCTAAGGCTGTTCTTGTGTAATTGGCAAAGGGATATTTGGAAGCCCATAGAGGGCTATGGTGAAAAAGGAAATATCTTCCGTTAATAACTGGAAATAATCTTTCTGAGAAACTGCTCTGTGTTCTGTTAATTCATCTCACAGAGTTACATCTTTCCCTTCAAGAAGCCTTTCGCTAAGGCTGTTCTTGTGGAATTAGCAAAGGGATATTTGGAAGCCCATAGAGGGCTATGGTGAAAAAGGAAATATATTCCGTTGAAAACTGGAAAGAAGCTTTCTGAGAAACTGCTCTGTGTGCTGTTAATTCATCTCACAGAGTTACATCTTTCCCTTCAAGAAGCCTTTCGCTAAGGCTGTCTTGTGGAAATGGCAAAGTGATATTTGGAAGCCGATAGAGGGCTATGGTGAAAAAGGAAATATCTTCCGTTCAAAACTGGAAAGAATCTTTCTGAGAAACTGCTCTGTGTTCTGTTAATTCATCTCACAGACTTACATCTTTCCCTTCAAGAAGCCTTTCGCTAAGGCTGTTCTTGTGGAATTGGCAAAGGGATATTTGGAAGCCCATGGAGGGCTCTCTTGAAAAACGAAATATCTTCCGTTCAAAACTGGAAAGAAGCTTTCTGAGAAACTGCTCTGTGTTCTGTTAATTCATCTCACAGAGTTACATCTTTCCCTTCAAAAAGCCTTTCGCTAAGGCTGTTCTTGTGGAAATGGCAAAGTGATATTTGGAAACCCATAGAGGGCTATGGTGAAAAAGGAAATACCTTACGTTCCAAACTGGAAAGAAGCTTTCTGAGAAACTGCTCTGTGTTCTGTTAATTCATCTCACAGAGTTACATCTTTCCCTTCAAGAAGCCTTTCGCTAAGGCCGTTGTTGTGGAATTGGCACAGTGATATTTGGAAGCCCATAGAGGGCTATGGTGAAAAAGGAAGTATCCTCCGTTCAAAACTGGAAAGAAGCTTTCTGAGAAACCGCTCTGTGTTCTGTTAATTCATCTCACAGAGTTACATCTTTCCCTTCAAGAAGACTTTGGCTAAGGCTGTTCTTGTGGAATTGGCAAAGGGATATTTGGAAGCCGATAGAGGGCTATGGTGAAAAAGGAAATATCTTCCGTTCAAAATTGGAAAGAAGCTTTCTGAGAAACTGCTCTGTGTTCTGTTAATTCATCTCACAGAGTTACATCTTTCCCTTCAAGAAGCCTTTCGCTAAGGCTGTTCTTGTGGAATTATCAAAGGGATATTTGGAAGCCCATAGAGGGCTATGATGAAAAAGGAAATATCCTCCGTTCAAAACTGGAAACAAGCTTTCTGAGAAACTGCTCCGTGTTCTGTTAATTCATCTCACAGAGTTACCTCTTTCCCTTTAAGAAGCCTTTCGCTAAGGCAGTTCTTGTGGAATTGGCAAAGGGAATTTAGGAAGTCCATAGAGATCTATGGTGAAAAAGGCAATATGCTCCGTTGAAAACTGGAAAGAAGCTTTCTGAGAAACTGCTGTGTGTTCTGTTAATTCATCTCACAGAGTTACATCTTTCCCTTCAAGAAGCCTTTCGCTAAGGCTGTTTTTGTGGAATTGGGAAAGTGATATTTGTAAGCCCATGGAAGGCTATGGTGAAAAAGGAAATATCTTCCGTTCAAAACTGGAAAGAAACTTTCTGAGAAACTGATCTGTGTTCTGTTAATTCATCTCACAGAGTTACATCTTTCCCTTCAAGAAGCCTTTCGCTAAGGCTGTTCTTGTGGAATTGGCAAAGGGATATTTGGAAGCCCATAGAGGGCTACGGTGAAAAAGGAAATATCTTCCGTTCAAAACTGGAAAGAAGCTTTCTGAGAAACCGCTCTGTGTTCTGTTAATTCATCTTACAGACTTACATCTTTCCTTTCAAGAAGCTTTCGGTAAGCCTGTTCTTGGGGAATTGGAAAAGGGGATATTTGGAAGCCCATAGAGGGCTATGGTGAAAAAGAAAATATCTTCCGTTCAAAACTGGAAAGAAGCTTTCTGAGAAAATGCTCTGTGTTCTGTTAATTCATCTCACAGAGTTACATCTTTCCCTTCAAGAAGCCTTTCGCTAAGGCTGTTCTTGTGGAATTGGCAAAGGGATATTTGGAAGCCCATAGAGGGCTATGGTGAAAAAGGAAATATCTTCCGTTCAAAACTGGAAAGAAGCTTTCTGAGTAACTGCTCTGTGTTCTGTTAATTCATCTCACAGAGTTACATCTTTCCCTTCAAGAAGAATTTTACTAAGGCTGTTCTTGTGGAATGGGCAAAGGGATATTTGGAAGCCCATAGAGGTCTACGGTGAAAAAGGAAATAACTTCCGTTCAAAACTGGAAAGAAGCTTTCTGAGAAACTGCTCTGTGTTCTGTTAACTCATCTCACAGAGTTACATCTTTCCCTTCAAGAAGCCTTTCGCTAAGGCTGTTCTTGTGGAATTGGCAAAGGGATATTTGGAAGCCAATAGAGGACTACGGTGAAAAAGGAAATATCTTCAGTTCAAAAGTGGAAAGAAGCTATCTGAGATACTGCTCTGTGTTCTGTTAATTCAGCTCACAGAGTTACATCTTTACCTTCAAGAAGCCTTTCGCTAAGGCTGTTCTTGTGGAATTGGCAAAGGGATATTTGGAAGTCCCTAGAGGGCTATGGTGAAAAAGGAAATATCTTCCGTTGAAAACTGGAAAGAAGCTTTCTGGGAAACTGCTCTGTGTTCTGTTAATTCATCTCACAGAGTTACATCTTTCCCTTCAAGAAGCCTTTCGCTAAGGCTGTTCTTGTGTAATTGGCAAAGGGATATTTGGAAGCCCATAGAGGGCTATGGTGAAAAAGGAAATATCTTCCGTTAATAACTGGAAATAATCTTTCTGAGAAACTGCTCTGTGTTCTGTTAATTCATCTCACAGAGTTACATCTTTCCCTTCAAGAAGCCTTTTGCTAAGGCTGTTCTTGTGGAATTAGCAAAGGGATATTTGGAAGCCCATAGAGGGCTATGGTGAAAAAGGAAATATATTCCGTTGAAAACTGGAAAGAAGCTTTCTGAGAAACTGCTCTGTGTGCTGTTAATTCATCTCACAGAGTTACATCTTTCCCTTCAAGAAGCCTTTCGCTAAGGCTGTCTTGTGGAAATGGCAAAGTGATATTTGGAAGCCGATAGAGGGCTATGGTGAAAAAGGAAATATCTTCCGTTCAAAACTGGAAAGAATCTTTCTGAGAAACTGCTCTGTGTTCTGTTAATTCATCTCACAGACTTACATCTTTCCCTTCAAGAAGCCTTTCGCTAAGGCTGTTCTTGTGGAATTGGCAAAGGGATATTTGGAAGCCCATGGAGGGCTCTCTTGAAAAACGAAATATCTTCCGTTCAAAACTGGAAAGAAGCTTTCTGAGAAACTGCTCTGTGTTCTGTTAATTCATCTCACAGAGTTACATCTTTCCCTTCAAAAAGCCTTTCGCTAAGGCTGTTCTTGTGGAAATGGCAAAGTGATATTTGGAAACCCATAGAGGGCTATGGTGAAAAAGGAAATACCTTACGTTCCAAACTGGAAAGAAGCTTTCTGAGAAACTGCTCTGTGTTCTGTTAATTCATCTCACAGAGTTACATCTTTCCCTTCAAGAAGCCTTTCGCTAAGGCCGTTGTTGTGGAATTGGCACAGTGATATTTGGAAGCCCATAGAGGGCTATGGTGAAAAAGGAAGTATCCTCCGTTCAAAACTGGAAAGAAGCTTTCTGAGAAACCGCTCTGTGTTCTGTTAATTCATCTCACAGAGTTACATCTTTCCCTTCAAGAAGACTTTGGCTAAGGCTGTTCTTGTGGAATTGGCAAAGGGATATTTGGAAGCCGATAGAGGGCTATGGTGAAAAAGGAAATATCTTCCGTTCAAAATTGGAAAGAAGCTTTCTGAGAAACTGCTCTGTGTTCTGTTAATTCATCTCACAGAGTTACATCTTTCCCTTCAAGAAGCCTTTCGCTAAGGCTGTTCTTGTGGAATTATCAAAGGGATATTTGGAAGCCCATAGAGGGCTATGATGAAAAAGGAAATATCCTCCGTTCAAAACTGGAAACAAGCTTTCTGAGAAACTGCTCCGTGTTCTGTTAATTCATCTCACAGAGTTACCTCTTTCCCTTTAAGAAGCCTTTCGCTAAGGCAGTTCTTGTGGAATTGGCAAAGGGAATTTAGGAAGTCCATAGAGATCTATGGTGAAAAAGGCAATATGCTCCGTTGAAAACTGGAAAGAAGCTTTCTGAGAAACTGCTGTGTGTTCTGTTAATTCATCTCACAGAGTTACATCTTTCCCTTCAAGAAGCCTTTCGCTAACGCTGTTTTTGTGGAATTGGGAAAGTGATATTTGTAAGCCCATGGAAGGCTATGGTGAAAAAGGAAATATCTTCCGTTCAAAACTGGAAAGAAACTTTCTGAGAAACTGATCTGTGTTCTGTTAATTCATCTCACAGAGTTACATCTTTCCCTTCAAGAAGCCTTTCGCTAAGGCTGTTCTTGTGGAATTGGCAAAGGGATATTTGGAAGCCCATAGAGGGCTACGGTGAAAAAGGAAATATCTTCCGTTCAAAACTGGAAAGAAGCTTTCTGAGAAACCGCTCTGTGTTCTGTTAATTCATCTTACAGACTTACATCTTTCCCTTCAAGAAGCTTTCGGTAAGCCTGTTCTTGGGGAATTGGAAAAGGGGATATTTGGAAGCCCATAGAGGGCTATGGTGAAAAAGAAAATATCTTCCGTTCAAAACTGGAAAGAAGCTTTCTGAGAAAATGCTCTGTGTTCTGTTAATTCATCTCACAGAGTTACATCTTTCCCTTCAAGAAGCCTTTCGCTAAGGCTGTTCTTGTGGAATTGGCAAAGGGATATTTGGAAGCCCATAGAGGGCTATGGTGAAAAAGGAAATATCTTCCGTTCAAAACTGGAAAGAAGCTTTCTGAGTAACTGCTCTGTGTTCTGTTAATTCATCTCACAGAGTTACATCTTTCCCTTCAAGAAGAATTTTACTAAGGCTGTTCTTGTGGAATGGGCAAAGGGATATTTGGAAGCCCATAGAGGTCTACGGTGAAAAAGGAAATAACTTCCGTTCAAAACTGGAAAGAAGCTTTCTGAGAAACTGCTCTGTGTTCTCTTAATTCATCTCACAGAGTTACATCTTTCCCTTCAAGAAGCCTTTCGCTAAGGCTGTTCTTGTGGAATTGGCAAAGGGATATTTGAAAGCACATAGAGGGCTATGGTGAAAAAGGAAATATCTTCCGTTCAACACTGGAAAGAAGCCTTCTGAGAAACTGCTCTGTGTTCTGCTAATTCAACTCACAGAGTTACATCTTTCCCTTCAAGAAGCCTTTCGCTAAGGCTGTTCTTGTGGAATTGGCAAAGGGATATTTGGAAGCCCATAGAGGGCTATGGTGAAAAAGGAAATATCTTCCGTTCAAAACTGGAAAGAAGCTTTCTGAGAAACTGCTCTGTGTTCTGTTAATTCATCTGACAGAGTTACATTTTTCCCTTCAAGAAGCGTTTCGCTAAGGCTGTTATTGTGGAAATGGCAAAGGAATATTTGGAAGCCCATAGAGGGCTATGGTGAAAAAGGAAATATCTTCCGTTCAAAACTGGAAAGAAGCTTTCTGAGAAACTGCTCTGTGTTCTGTTAATTCATCTCACAGAGTTACATCTTTCCCTTCAAGAAGCCTTTCGCTAAGGCTGTTCTTTTGGAATTGGCAAAGTGATATTTGGAAGCCCCTAGAGGGCTATGGTGAAAAAGGAAATATCTTCCGTTCAAAACTTGAAAGAAGCTTTCTGAGAAACTGCTCTGTGTTCTATTAATTCATCTCACAGAGTTACATCTTTCCCTTCAAGAAGCCTTTCGCTAAGGCTGTTCTTGTGGAATTGGCAAAGTGATATTTGGAAGCCCTTAGAGGGCTATGGTGAAGAATGAAATATCTTCCGTTCAAAACTGGAAAGAAGCTTTCTGAGAAACTGCTCTGTGTTCTGTTAATTCATCTCACAGAGTTACATCTTTCCCTTCAAGAAGCCTTTCGCTAAGGCTGTTCTTGGGGAATTGGCCAAGTGATATTTAGAAGCCCATAGAGGGCTATGGTGAAAAAGGAAATATCTTCCGTTCAAAACTGTAAAGAAGCTTTCTGAGAGACTGCTGTGTGTTCTGTTAATTCAACTCACAGAGTTACATCTTTCCCTTCAAGAAGAATTTTACTAAGTCTGTTCTTGTGGAATGGGCAAAGGGATATTTGGAATCCCATACAGGTCTACGGTGAAAAAGGAAATAACTTCCGTTCAAAACTGGAAAGAAGCTTTCTGAGAAACTACTCTGTGTTCTCTTAATTCATCTCACAGAGTTACATCATTCCCTTCAAGAAGCGTTTCGCTAAGGCTGTTTTTGTGAAATCGGTAAAGTGATATTTGGAAGGCCAAAGAGGGCTATGGTGAAAAAGGAAATATCTTCCGTTCAAAACTGGAAAGAAGCTTTCTGAGAAACCGCTCTGTGTTCTGTTAATTCGTCTCACAGAGTTACATCTTTCCCTTCAAGAAGCCGTTCGCTAAGGCCGTTCTTGGGGAATTGGCAAAGGGATATTTGGAAGCCCATAGAGTGCTGTGTTGAAGAGGAAATATCTTACGTTGAAAACTGGAAAGAAGCTTTCTGAGAAACTGCTCTGTGTTCTGTTAATTCATCTCACACAGTTACATATTTCCCTTCAAGAAGCCTTTCGCTAAGACTGTTCTTTTGGAATTGTCAAAGTGATATTTGGAAGCCCATAGAGGGCTATGGTGACAAAGGAAATATCTTCCGTTCAAAACTGGATAGAAGCTTTCTGAGAAACTGCTCTGTGTTCTGTTAATTCATCTCACAGAGTTAAATCTTTCCCTTCAAGAACCCTTTCGCTAAGGCTCTCTTGTGGATTTGGCAAAGTGATATTTGGAAGCGGATAGAGGGCTATGGTGAAAAAGGAAATATCTTCCGTTCAAAACTGGAAAGAATCTTTCTGAGAAACTGCTCTGTGTTCTGTTAATTCATCTCACAGACTTACATCTTTCCCTTCAAGAAGCCTTTCGCTAAGGTTGTTCTTGTGGAATTGGGAAAGGGATATTTGGAAGCCCATACAGGGCTCTGGTGAAAAAGGAAATATCTTCCGTTCAAAACTGGAAAGAAGCTTTCTGAGAAACTGCTCTGTGTTCTGTTAATTCATCTCACAGAGTTACATCTTTCTCTTCAAGAAGCCTTTCGCTAAGGCTGTTCTTGTGGAAATGGCAAAGTGATATTTGGAAGCCCATAGAGGGCTATGGTGAAAAAGGAAATACCTTACGTTCCAAACTGGAAAGAAGCTTTCTGAGAAACTGCTCTGTGTTCTGTTAATTCATCTCACAGAGTTACATCTTTCCCTTCAAGACGCCTTTCGCTAAGGCTGTTCTTGCGGAATGGACAAAGGGATATTTGGAAGCCCGTAGAGGTCTATGGTGAAAAAGGAAATGACTTCCATTCAAAACTGGAAAGAAGCTTTCTGAGAAACTGCTCTGTGTTCTGTTAATTCATCTTACAGAGTTACATCTTTCACTTCAAGAAGTCTTTCGCTAAGGCCGTTCTTGTGGAATTGGCACAGTGATATTTGGACGCCCATAGAGGGCTATGGTGAAAAAGGAAATATCCTCCGTTCAAAACTGGAAAGAAGCTTTCTGAGAAACTGCTCTGTGTTCTGTTAATTCATCTCACAGAGTTACATCTTTCCCTTCAAGAAGCCTTTGGCTAAGGCTGTTCTTGTGGAATTGGAAAAGGGATATTTGGAAGCCCATAGAGGGCTATGGTGAAAAAGGAAATATCTTCCGTTCAAAATTGGAAAGAAGCTTTCTGAGAAACTGCTGTGTGTTCTGTTAATTCATCTCACAGAGTTAAATCTTTCCCTTCAAGAAGCCTTTCGCTCAGGCTGTTCTTGTGGAATTGGCAAAGGGATATTTCGAAGCCCATAGAGGGCTATGATGAAAAAGGAAATATCTTCCGTTCAAAACTGGAAAGAAGCTTTCTGAGAAACTGCTCTGTGTTCTGTTAATTCATCTCACAGAGTTACATCTTTCCCTTCAAGAAGCCTTTGGCTAAGGCTGTTCTTGTGGAATTGGGAAAGTGATATTTGTAAGCCCATGGAAGGCTATGGTGAAAAAGGAAATATCTTCCGTTCAAAACTGGAAAGAAACTTTCTGAGAAACTGATCTGTGTTCTGTTAATTCATCTCACAGAGTTACATCTTTCCCTTCAAGAAGCCTTTCGCTAAGGCTGTTCTTGTGGAATTGGCAAAGGGATATTTGGAAGCCCATAGAGGGCTATGGTGAAAAAGGAAATATCTTCCGTTCAAAACTGGAAAGAAGCTTTCTGAGAAACTGCTCTGTGTTCTGTTAATTCATCTCACAGAGTTACATCTTTCCCTTCAAGAAGAATTTTACTAAGGCTGTTCTTGTGGAATGGGCAAAGGGATATTTGGAAGCCCATAGAGGTCTACGGTGAAAAAGGAAATAACTTCCGTTCAAAATTGGAAAGAAGCTTTCTGAGAAACTGCTCTGTGTTCTCTTAATTCATCTCACAGAGTTACATCTTTCCCTTCAAGAAGCCTTTCGCTAAGGCTGTTCTTGTGGAATTGGCAAAGGGATATTTGAAACCCCATAGAGGGCTATGGTGAAAAAGGAAATATCTTCCGTTCAACACTGGAAAGAAGCCTTCTGAGAAACTGCTCTGTGTTCTGCTAATTCAACTCACAGAGTTACATCTTTCCCTTCAAGAAGCCTTTCGCTAAGGCTGTTCTTGTGGAATTGGCAAAGGGATATTTGGAAGCCAATAGAGGGCTATGGTGAAAAAGGAAATATCTTCCGTTCAAAACTGGAAAGAAGCTTTCTGAGAAACTGCTCTGTGTTCTGTTAATTCATCTCACAGAGTTACATCTTTCCCTTCAAGAAGCCTTTCGCTAAGGCTGTTCTTGTGGAATTATCAAAGGGATATTTGGAAGCCCATAGAGGGCTATGATGAAAAAGGAAATATCCTCCGTTCAAAACTGGAAACAAGCTTTCTGAGAAACTGCTCCGTGTTCTGTTAATTCATCTCACAGAGTTACCTCTTTCCCGTTAAGAAGCCTTTCGCTAAGGCAGTTCTTGTGGAATTGGCAAAGGGAATTTAGGAAGTCCATAGAGATCTATGGTGAAAAAGGCAATATGCTCCGTTGAAAACTGGAAAGAAGCTTTCTGAGAAACTGCTGTGTGTTCTGTTAATTCATCTCACAGAGTTACATCTTTCCCTTCAAGAAGCCTTTCGCTAACGCTGTTTTTGTGGAATTGGGAAAGTGATATTTGTAAGCCCATGGAAGGCTATGGTGAAAAAGGAAATATCTTCCGTTCAAAACTGGAAAGAAACTTTCTGAGAAACTGATCTGTGTTCTGTTAATTCATCTCACAGAGTTACATCTTTCCCTTCAAGAAGCCTTTCGCTAAGGCTGTTCTTGTGGAATTGGCAAAGGGATATTTGGAAGCCCATAGAGGGCTACGGTGAAAAAGGAAATATCTTCCGTTCAAAACTGGAAAGAAGCTTTCTGAGAAACCGCTCTGTGTTCTGTTAATTCATCTTACAGACTTACATCTTTCCCTTCAAGAAGCTTTCGGTAAGCCTGTTCTTGGGGAATTGGAAAAGGGGATATTTGGAAGCCCATAGAGGGCTATGGTGAAAAAGAAAATATCTTCCGTTCAAAACTGGAAAGAAGCTTTCTGAGAAAATGCTCTGTGTTCTGTTAATTCATCTCACAGAGTTACATCTTTCCCTTCAAGAAGCCTTTCGCTAAGGCTGTTCTTGTGGAATTGGCAAAGGGATATTTGGAAGCCCATAGAGGGCTATGGTGAAAAAGGAAATATCTTCCGTTCAAAACTGGAAAGAAGCTTTCTGAGTAACTGCTCTGTGTTCTGTTAATTCATCTCACAGAGTTACATCTTTCCCTTCAAGAAGAATTTTACTAAGGCTGTTCTTGTGGAATGGGCAAAGGGATATTTGGAAGCCCATAGAGGTCTACGGTGAAAAAGGAAATAACTTCCGTTCAAAACTGGAAAGAAGCTTTCTGAGAAACTGCTCCGTGTTCTCTTAATTCATCTCACAGAGTTACATCTTTCCCTTCAAGAAGCCTTTCGCTAAGGCTGTTCTTGTGGAATTGGCCAAGTGATATTTAGAAGCCCATAGAGGGCTATGGTGAAAAAGGAAATATCTTCCGTTCAAAACTGTAAAGAAGCTTTCTGAGAGACTGCTGTGTGTTCTGTTAATTCAACTCACAGAGTTACATCTTTCCCTTCAAGAAGAATTTTACTAAGTCTGTTCTTGTGGAATGGGCAAAGGGATATTTGGAATCCCATACAGGTCTACGGTGAAAAAGGAAATAACTTCCGTTCAAAACTGGAAAGAAGCTTTCTGAGAAACTACTCTGTGTTCTCTTAATTCATCTCACAGAGTTACATCATTCCCTTCAAGAAGCGTTTCGCTAAGGCTGTTTTTGTGAAATTGGTAAAGTGATATTTGGAAGGCCAAAGAGGGGTATGGTGAAAAAGGAAATATCTTCCGTTCAAAACTGGAAAGAAGCTTTCTTTGAAACCGCTCTGTGTTCTGTTAATTCGTCTCACAGAGTTACATCTTTCCCTTCAAGAAGCCGTTCGCTAAGGCCGTTCTTGGGGAATTGGCAAAGGGATATTTGGAAGCCCATAGAGGGCTGTGTTGAAGAGGAAATATCTTACGTTGAAAACTGGAAAGAAGCTTTCTGAGAAACTGCTCTGTGTTCTGTTAATTCATCTCACACAGTTACATATTTCCCTTCAAGAAGCCTTTCGCTAAGACTGTTCTTTTGGAATTGTCAAAGTGATATTTGGAAGCCCATAGAGGGCTATGGTGACAAAGGAAATATCTTCCGTTCAAAACTGGATAGAAGCTTTCTGAGAAACTGCTCTGTGTTCTGTTAATTCATCTCACAGAGTTAAATCTTTCCCTTCAAGAACCCTTTCGCTAAGGCTCTCTTGTGGATTTGGCAAAGTGATATTTGGAAGCGGATAGAGGGCTATGGTGAAAAAGGAAATATCTTCCGTTCAAAACTGGAAAGAATCTTTCTGAGAAACTGCTCTGTGTTCTGTTAATTCATCTCACAGACTTACATCTTTCCCTTCAAGAAGCCTTTCGCTAAGGTTGTTCTTGTGGAATTGGGAAAGGGATATTTGGAAGCCCATACAGGGCTCTGGTGAAAAAGGAAATATCTTCCGTTCAAAACTGGAAAGAAGCTTTCTGAGAAACTGCTCTGTGTTCTGTTAATTCATCTCACAGAGTTACATCTTTCTCTTCAAGAAGCCTTTCGCTAAGGCTGTTCTTGTGGAAATGGCAAAGTGATATTTGGAAGCCCATAGAGGGCTATGGTGAAAAAGGAAATACCTTACGTTCCAAACTGGAAAGAAGCTTTCTGAGAAACTGCTCTGTGTTCTGTTAATTCATCTCACAGAGTTACATCTTTCCCTTCAAGACGCCTTTCGCTAAGGCTGTTCTTGCGGAATGGACAAAGGGATATTTGGAAGCCCGTAGAGGTCTATGGTGAAAAAGGAAATGACTTCCATTCAAAACTGGAAAGAAGCTTTCTGAGAAACTGCTCTGTGTTCTGTTAATTCATCTTACAGAGTTACATCTTTCACTTCAAGAAATCTTTCGCTAAGGCCGTTCTTGTGGAATTGGCACAGTGATATTTGAACGCCCATAGAGGGCTATGGTGAAAAAGGAAATATCCTCCGTTCAAAACTGGAAAGAAGCTTTCTGAGAAACTGCTCTGTGTTCTGTTAATTCATCTCACAGAGTTACATCTTTCCCTTCAAGAAGCCTTTGGCTAAGGCTGTTCTTGTGGAATTGGAAAAGGGATATTTGGAAGCCCATAGAGGGCTATGGTGAAAAAGGAAATATCTTCCGTTCAAAATTGGAAAGAAGCTTTCTGAGAAACTGCTGTGTGTTCTGTTAATTCATCTCACAGAGTTAAATCTTTCCCTTCAAGAAGCCTTTCGCTCAGGCTGTTCTTGTGGAATTGGCAAAGGGATATTTCGAAGCCCATAGAGGGCTATGATGAAAAAGGAAATATCTTCCGTTCAAAACTGGAAAGAAGCTTTCTGAGAAACTGCTCTGTGTTCTGTTAATTCATCTCACAGAGTTACATCTTTCCCTTCAAGAAGCCTTTGGCTAAGGCTGTTCTTGTGGAATTGGGAAAGTGATATTTGTAAGCCCATGGAAGGCTATGGTGAAAAAGGAAATATCTTCCGTTCAAAACTGGAAAGAAACTTTCTGAGAAACTGATCTGTGTTCTGTTAATTCATCTCACAGAGTTACATCTTTCCCTTCAAGAAGCCTTTCGCTAAGGCTGTTCTTGTGGAATTGGCAAAGGGATATTTGGAAGCCCATAGAGGGCTACGGTGAAAAAGGAAATATCTTCCGTTCAAAACTGGAAAGAAGCTTTCTGAGAAACTGCTCTGTGTTCTGTTAATTCATCTCACAGAGTTACATCTTTCCCTTCAAGAAGAATTTTACTAAGGCTGTTCTTGTGGAATGGGCAAAGGGATATTTGGAAGCCCATAGAGGTCTACGGTGAAAAAGGAAATAACTTCCGTTCAAAATTGGAAAGAAGCTTTCTGAGAAACTGCTCTGTGTTCTCTTAATTCATCTCACAGAGTTACATCTTTCCCTTCAAGAAGCCTTTCGCTAAGGCTGTTCTTGTGGAATTGGCAAAGGGATATTTGAAACCCCATAGAGGGCTATGGTGAAAAAGGAAATATCTTCCGTTCAACACTGGAAAGAAGCCTTCTGAGAAACTGCTCTGTGTTCTGCTAATTCAACTCACAGAGTTACATCTTTCCCTTCAAGAAGCCTTTCGCTAAGGCTGTTCTTGTGGAATTGGCAAAGGGATATTTGGAAGCCAATAGATGGCTATGGTGAAAAAGGAAATATCTTCCGTTCAAAACTGGAAAGAAGCTTTCTGAGAAACTGCTCTGTGTTCTGTTAATTCATCTCACAGAGTTACATCTTTCCCTTCAAGAAGCCTTTCGCTAAGGCTGTTCTTGTGGAATTGGCAAAGGGATATTTGGATGCCCATAGAGGGCTACGGTGAAAAAGGAAATATCTTCCGTTCAAAACTGGAAAGAAGCTTTCTGAGAAACCGCTCTGTGTTCTGTTAATTCATCTTACAGACTTACATCTTTCCCTTCAAGAAGCTTTCGGTAAGCCTGTTCTTGGGGAATTGGAAAAGGGGATATTTGGAAGCCCATAGAGGGCTATGGTGAAAAAGAAAATATCTTCCGTTCAAAACTGGAAAGAAGCTTTCTGAGAAACTGCTCTGTGTTCTGTTAATTCATCTCACAGAGTTAAATCTTTCCCTTCAAGAAGCCTTTCGCTAAGGCTGTCTTGTGGAATTGGCAAAGTGATATTTGGAAGCCGATAGAGGGCTATGGTGAAAAAGGAAATATCTTCCGTTCAAAACTTGAAAGAATCTTTCTGAGAAACTGCTCTGTGTTCTGTTAATTCATCTCACAGACTTACATCTTTCCCTTCATGAAGCCTTTCTCTAAGGCTGTTCTTGTGGAATTGGCAAAGGGATATTTGGAAGCCCATACAGGGCTCTGGTGAAAAAGGAAATATCTTCCGTTCAAAACTGGAAAGAAGCTTTCTGAGAAACTGCTCTGTGTTCTGTTAATTCATCTCACAGAGTTACATCTTTCTCTTCAAGAAGCCTTTCGCTAAGGCTGTTCTTGTGGAAATGGCAAAGTGATATTTGGAAGCCGATAGAGGGCTATGGTGAAAAAGGAAATATCTTCCGTTCAAAACTGGAAAGAAGCTTTCTGAGAAACTGCTCTGTGTTCTGTTAATTCATCTTACAGAGTTACATCTTTCACTTCAAGAAGCCTTTCGCTAAGGCCGTTCTTGTGGAATTGGCAAAGGGATATTTGGAAGCCCATGGAGGGCTGTCTTGAAAAACGAAATATCTTCCGTTCAAAACTGGAAAGAAGCTTTCTGAGAAACTGCTCTGTGTTCTGTTAATTCATCTCACAGAGTTACATCTTTCCCTTCAAGAAGCCTTTCGCTAAGGCTGTTCTTGTGGAATTGGGAAAGGGATATTTGGAAACCCATAGAGGGCTATGGTGAAAAAGGAAATATCTTCCGTTCAAAACTGGAAAGAAGCTTTCTGGGAAACTGCTCTTTGTTCTGTTAATTCATCTCACTGAGTTACATCTTTGCCTTCAAGAAGCCTTTCGCTAAGGCTGTTCTTGTGGTATTGGCAAAGGGATATTTGGAAGCCCCTAGAGGGCTATGGTGAGAAAGGAAATATCTTCCGTTCAAAACTGGAAAGAAGCTTTCTGAGAAACTGCTCTGTGTTCTGTTAATTCATCTCACAGAGTTACATCTTTCCCTTCAAGAAGCCTTTCGCTAAGGCTGTTCTTGTGGAATTGGCAAAGGGATATTTGGAAGCCCATAGAGGGCTATGGTGAAAAAGGAAATATCTTCCGTTCAAAACTGGAAAGAAGCTTTCTGAGAAACTGCTCTGTGTTCTGTTCATTCATCTCACAGAGTTACATCTTTCCCTTCAAGAAGCCTTTCGCTAAGGCCGTTCTTGTGGCATTGGCAAAGTGATATTTCGGAGCCCTTAGAGGGCTATGGTGAAAAAGGAAATATCTTCCGTTCAAAACTGGAAAGAAGCTTTCTGAGAAACTGCTCCGTGTTCTGTTAATTCATCTCAAAGAGTTACCTCTTTCCCTTCAAGAAGCCTTTCGCTAAGGCAGTTCTTGTGGAATTGGCAAAGGGAATTTAGGAAGTCCGTAGAGATCTATGGTGAAAAAGGCAATAGGCTCCGTTGAAAACTGGAAAGAAGCTTTCTGAGAAACTGCTCTGTGTTCTGTTAATTCATCTCACAGAGTTACATCTTTCCCTTCAAGAAGCCTTTCGCTAAGGCTGTTTTTGTGGAATTGGGAAAGTGATATTTGGAAGCCCATGGAAGGCTATGGTGAAAAAGGAAATATCTTCCGTTCAAAACTGGAAAGAAACTTTCTGAGAAACTGATCTGTGTTCTGTTAATTCATCTCGCAGAGTTACATCTTTCCCTTCAAGAAGCCTTTCGCTAAGGCTGTTCTTGTGGAATTGGCAAAGGGATATTTGGAAGCCCATAGAGGGCTACGGTGAAAAAGGAAATATCTTCCGTTCAAAACTGGAAAGAAGCTTTCTGAGAAACCGCTCTGTGTTCTGTTAATTCATCTTACAGACTTACATCTTTCCCTTCAAGATGCTTTCGGTAAGCCTGTTCTTGGGGAATTGGAAAAGGGGATATTTGGAAGCCCATAGAGGGCTACGGTGAAAAAGAAAATATCTTCCGTTCAAAACTGGAAAGAAGCTTTCTGAGAAAATGCTCTGTGTTCTGTTAATTCATCTCACAGAGTTACATCTTTCCCTTCAAGAAGCCTTTCGCTAAGGCTGTTCTTGTGGAATTGGCAAAGGGATATTTTGAAGCCCATACAGGGCGATGTTGAAAAAGGAAATATCTTAAGTTCAAAACTGGAAAGAAGCTTTCTGAGAAACTGCTCTGTGTTCTGTTAACTCATCTCACAGAGTTACATCTTTCCCTTCAAGAAGCCTTTCGCTAAGGCTGTTCTTGTGGAATTGGCAAAGTGATATTTGGAAGCCAATAGAGGACTACGGTGAAAAAGGAAATATCTTCAGTTCAAAAGTGGAAAGAAGCTATCTGAGAAACTGCTCTGTGTTCTGTTAATTCAGCTCACAGAGTTACATCTTTACCTTCAAGAAGCCTTTCGCTAAGGCTGTTCTTGTGGAATTGGCAAAGGGATATTTGGAAGTCCATAGAGGGCTATGGTGAAAAAGGAAATATCTTCCGTTCAAAACTGGAAAGAAGCTTTCTGAGAAACCGCTCTGTGTTCTGTTAATTCATCTCACAGAGTTACATCTTTCCCTTCAAGAAGACTTCGGCTAAGGCTGTTCTTGTGGAATTGGCAAAGGGATATTTGGAAGCCCATAGAGGGCTATGGTGAAAAAGGAAATATCTTCCGTTCAAAATTGGAAAGAAGCTTTCTGAGAAACTGCTCTGTGTTCTGTTAATTCATCTCACAGAGTTACATCTTTCCCTTCAAGAAGACTTTCGCTAACTCTGTTCTTGTGGAATTGGCAAAGGGATATTTGGAAGCCCATAGAGGGCTATGATGAAAAAGGAAATATCCTCCGTTCAAAACTGGAAACAAGCTTTCTGAGAAACTGCTCCGTGTTCTGTTAATTCATCTCACAGAGTTACCTCTTTCCCTTCAAGAAGCCTTTCGCTAAGGCAGTTCTTGTGGAATTGGCAAAGGGAATTTAGGAAGTCCATAGAGATCTATGGTGAAAAAGGCAATATGCTCCGTTGAAAACTGGAAAGAAGCTTTCTGAGAAACTGCTCTGTGTTCTGTTAACTCATCTCACAGAGTTACATCTTTCCCTTCAAGAAACCTTTCGCTAAGGCCGTTCTTGTGGAATTGGCACAGTGATATTTGGAAGCCCATAGAGGGCTATGGTGACAAAGGAAATATCCTCCGTTCAAAACTGGAAAGAAGCTTTCTGAGAAACCGCTCTGTGTTCTGTTAATTCATCTCACAGAGCTACATCTTTCCCTTCAAGAAGCTTTCGGTAAGCCTGTTCTTGGGGAATTGGAAAAGGGGATATTTGGAAGCCCATAGAGGCCTATGGTGAAAAAGAAAATATCTTCCGTTCAAAACTGGAAAGAAGCTTTCTGAGAAACAGCTCTGTGTTCTGTTAACTCTTGTCACAGAGTTACATCTTTCCCTTCAAGAAGCCTTTCGCTAAGGCTGTTCTTGTGGAATTGGCAAAGTGATATTTGGAAGCCCATAGAGGACTACGGGGAAAAAGGAAATATCTTCAGTTCAAAAGTGGAAAGAAGCTATCTGAGAAACTGCTCTGTGTTCTGTTAATTCATCTCACAGAGTTATATCTTTCACTTCAAGAAGCCTTTCGCTAAGGCTGTTCTTGTGGAATTGGCAAAGGGATATTTGGAAGCCCATATAGGGGTATGGTTAAAAAGGAGCTCTCTTCCGTTCAAAACTGGAAAGAAGCTTTCTGAGAAACTGCTCTGTGTTCTGTTAATTCATCTCACAGAGTTACATCTTTCCCTTCAAGTAGCCTTTCGCTAAGGCTGTTCTTGTGGAATTCGGAAAGGGATATTTTGAAGCCCCTAGAGGGCTATGGTGTAAAAGGAAATATCTTCCGTTCAAAACTGGAAAGAAGCTTTCTGGGAAACTGCTCTGTGTTCTGTTAATTCATCTCACAGAGTTACATCTTTCCCTTCAAGAAGCCTTTCGCTAAGACTGTTCTTGTGTAATTGGCAAAGGGATATTTGGAAGCCCATAGAGGGCTATGGTGAAAAAGGAAATATCTTCCGTTAAAAACTGGAAATAATCTTTCTGAGAAACTGCTCTGTGTTCTGTTAATTCATCTCACAGAGTTACATCTTTCCCTTCAAGAAGCCTTTCGCTGAGGCCGTTCTTGTGGAATTGGCACAGTGATATTTGGAAGCCCATAGAGGGCTATGGTGACAAAGGAAATATCCTCCGTTCAAAACTGGAAAGAAGCTTTCTGAGAAACCGCTCTGTGTTCTGTTAATTCATCTCACAGAGTTACATCTTTCCCTTCAAGAAGCCTTTGGCTAAGGCTGTTCTTGTGGAATTGGAAAAGGTATATTTGGAAGCCCATAGAGGCCTATGGTGAAAAAGGAAATATCTTCCGTTCAAAATTGGAAAGAAGCTTTCTGAGAAACTGCTCTGTGTTCTGTTAATTCATCTCACAGAGTTACATCTTTCCCTTCAAGAAGCCTTTCACTAAGGCTGTTCTTGTGGAATTGGCAAAGGGATATTTGGAAGCCCATAGAGGGCTATGATGAAAAAGGAAATATCTTCCGTTCAAAACTGGAAAGAAGCTTTCTGAGAAACTGCTGTTTTCTGTTAATTCATCTCACAGAGTTACATCTTTCCCTTCAAGAAGCCTTTCGCTAAGGCTGTTGTTGTGGAATTGGCAAAGTGATATTTGGAAGCCCATGGAAGGCTATGGTGAAAAAGGAAATATCTTCCGTTCAAAACTGGAAAGAAACTTTCTGAGAAACTGATCTGTGTTCTGCTCATTCATCTCACAGAGTTACATCTTTCCCTTCAAGAAGCCTTTCACTAAGGCTGTTCTTGTGGAATTGGCAAAGGGATATTTGCAAGCCCATAGAGGGCTACGGTGAAAAAGGAAATATCTTCCGTTCAAAACTGGAAAGAAGCTTTCTTAGAAACTGCTCTGTGTTCTGTTAATTCATCTTACAGACTTACATCTTTCCCTTCAAGAAGCTTTCGGTAAGCCTGTTCTTGGGGAATTGGAAAAGGGGATATTTGGAAGCCCATAGAGGCCTATGGTGAAAAAGAAAATATCTTCCGTTCAAAACTGGAAAGAAGCTTTCTGAGAAACAGCTCTGTGTTCTGTTAATTCATCTCACAGAGTTACATCTTTCCCTTCAAGAAGCCTTTCGCTAAGGCTGTTCTTGTGGAATTGGCAAAGGGATATTTGGAAGCCCATACAGGGCTATGGTGAAAAAGGGAATATCTTAAGTTCAAAACTGGAAAGAAGCTTTCTGAGAAACTGCTCTGTGTTCTGTTAACTCATCTCACAGAGTTACATCTTTCCCTTCAAGAAGCCTTTCGCTAAGGCTGTTCTTTTGGAATTGGCAAAGTGATATTTGGAAGCCCATAGAGGACTACGGTGAAAAAGGAAATATCTTCAGTTCAAAAGTGTAAAGAAGCTATCTGAGAAACTGCTCTGTGTTCTGTTAATTCAGCTCACAGAGTTACATCTTTCCCTTCAAGAAGTCTTTCGCTAAGGTTGTTCTTGTGGAATTGGCAAAGGGATATTTGGAAGCCCATAGAGGGCTATGGTGAAAAAGGAAATATCTTCCGTTCAAAACTGGAAAGAAGCTTTCTGAGAAACTGCTCTGTGTTCTGTTAATTCATCTCACAGAGTTACATCTTTCCCTTCAAGAAGCCTTTCGCTAAGGCTGTTCTTGTGGAATTGGCAAAGGGATATTTGGAAGCCCATAGTGGGCTATGGAGAAAAAGGAAATATCTTCCGTTCAAAACTGGAAAGAATCTTTCTGAGAAACTGCTCTGTGTTCTGTTAATTCATCTCACAGAGTTACATCTTTCCCTTCAAGAAGCCTTTCGCTAAGGCTGCTCTTGTGGAATTAGCAAAGGGATATTTGAAAGCCCATAGAGGGCTATGGTGAAAAAGGAAATATCTTCCGTTCAAAACTGGAAAGAAGCTTTCTGAGAAACTGCTCTGTGTGCTGTTAATTCATCTCACAGAGTTACATCTTTCCCTTCAACAAGCCTTTCGCTAAGGCTGTTCTTGTGGAATTGGCAAAGGGATATTTGGAAGCCCATAGAGGGCTATGGTGAAAAAAGAAATATCTTCCGTTGAAAACTGGAAAGAAGCTTTCTGAGAAACTGCTCTGTGTTCTGTTAATTCATCTCACAGAGTTACATCTTTCCCTTCAAGAAGCCTTTCGCTAAGGCTGTTCTTGTGGAATTGGCAAAGGGATATTTGGAAGCCCATAGTGGGCTACGGTGAAAAAGGAAATATCTTCCGTTCAAAACTGGAAAGAAGCTTTCTGAGAAACTGCTCTGTGTTCTGTTAATTCATCTCACAGAGTTACATCTTTCCCTTCAAGAAGCCTTTCGCTAAGGCTATTCTTGTGCAATTGGCAAAGGGATATTTGGAAGCCCTTAGAGGGCTATGGTGAAAAAGGAAATATCTTCCGTTCAAAACTGGAAAGAAGTTTTCTGAGAAACTGCTCTGTGTTCTGTTAATTCATATCACAGAGTTACATCTTTCCCTTCAAGAAGCCTTTCGCTAAGGCTGTTCTTGTGGAATTGGCAAAGGGATATTTGGAAGCCCAGAGAGGGCTATGGTGAAAAAGGAATTATCTTCCGTTCAAAACTGGAAAGAAGCTTTCTGAGGAACTGCTCTGTGTTCTGTTAATTCATCTCACATAGTTACATCTTTCCCTTCAAGAAGCCTTTCGCTAAGGCTGTTCTTGTGGAATTGGCAAAGGGATATTTGGAAGCCCATAGAGGGCTATGGTGAAAAAGGAAATATCTTCCGTTCAAAACTGGAAAGAGGCTTTCTGAGAAACTGCTCTGTGTTCTGTTAATTCATCTCACAGAGTTACATGTTTCCCTTCAAGAAGCCTTTCGCTAAGGCTGTTCTTGTGGAATTGGCAAAGGGATATTTGGAAGCCCATAGAGGGCTATGGTGAAAAAGGAAATATCTTCCGTTCAAAACTGGAAAGAAGCTTTCTGAGAAACTGCTCTGTGTTCTGTTAATTCATCTCACAGAGTTACATCTTTCCCTTCAAGAAGCCTTTCGCTAAGGCTGGTCTTGTGGAATTGGAAAAGGGTTATTTGGAAGCCCATAGAGGGCTATGGTGAAAAAGGGAATATCTTCCGTTCAAAACTGGAAAGAAGCTTTCTGAGAAACTGCTCTGTGTTCTGTTAATTCATCTCACAGAGTTACATCTTTCCCTTCAAGAAGCCTTTCGCTAAGGCTGTTCTTGGGGAATTGGCAAAGAGATATTTTAAGCCCATAGAGGGCTATGGTGAAAAAGGAAATATCTTCCGTTCAAAACTGGAAAGAAGCTTTCTGAGAAACTGCTCTGTGTTCTGTTAATTCATCTCACAGAGTTACATCTTTCCCTTCAAGAAGCCTTTCGCTAAGGCTGTTCTTGTGGAATTGGCAAAGGGATATTTGGAAGCCCATAGAGGGCTATGGTGAAAAAGGAAATATCTTCTGTTCAAAAGTGGAAAGAAGCTTTCTGAGAAACTGCTCTGTGTTCTGTTAATTCATCTCACAGAGTTACATCTTTCCCTTCAGGAAGCCTTTCGCTAAGGCTGTTCTTGTGCAATTGGCAAAGGGATATTTGGAAGCCCATAGAGGGCTATGGTGAAAAAGGAAATATCTTCCGTTCAAAACTGGAAAGAAGCTTTCTGAGAAACTGTTCTATGTTCTGTTAATTCATCCCACAGAGTTACATCTTTCCCTTGAAGAAGCCTTTCGCTAAGGCTGTTCTTGTGCAATTGGCAAAGGGACATTTGGAAGCCCATAGAGGGCTATGGTGAAAAAGGAAATATCTTCCGTTCAAAACTGGAAAGAAGCTTTCTGAGAAACTGCTCTGTGTTCTGTTAATTCATCTCACAGAGTTACATCTTTCCCTTCAAGAAGCCTTTCGCTAAGGCTGTTCTTGTGGAATTGGCAAATTGATATTTGGAAGCCCATAGAGGGCTATGGTGAAAAAGGAAATATCTTCCGGTCAAAACTGGAAAGAAGCTTTTTGAGAAACTGCTCTGTGTTCTGTTAATTCATCTCACAGAGTTACATCTTTCCCTTCAAGAAGCCTTTCGCTAAGGCTGTTCTTGTGGAATTGGCAAAGGGATATTTGGCAGCCCATAGAGGGCTATGGTGAAAAAGGAAATATCTTCCGTTCAAAACTGGAAAGAAGCTTTCTGAGAAACTTTTCTATGTTCTGTTAATTCATCTCACAGAGTTACATCTTTCCCTTCAAGAAGCCTTTCGCTAAGGCTGTTGTTGTGGAATTGGCAAAGTGATATTTGGAAGCCCATGGAAGGCTATGGTGAAAAAGGAAATATCTTCCGTTCAAAACTGGAAAGAAACTTTCTGAGAAACTGATCTGTGTTCTGCTCATTCATCTCACAGAGTTACATCTTTCCCTTCAAGAAGCCTTTCACTAAGGCTGTTCTTGTGGAATTGGCAAAGGGATATTTGCAAGCCCATAGAGGGCTACGGTGAAAAAGGAAATATCTTCCGTTCAAAACTGGAAAGAAGCTTTCTTAGAAACTGCTCTGTGTTCTGTTAATTCATCTTACAGACTTACATCTTTCCCTTCAAGAAGCTTTCGGTAAGCCTGTTCTTGGGGAATTGGAAAAGGGGATATTTGGAAGCCCATAGAGGCCTATGGTGAAAAAGAAAATATCTTCCGTTCAAAACTGGAAAGAAGCTTTCTGAGAAACAGCTCTGTGTTCTGTTAATTCATCTCACAGAGTTACATCTTTCCCTTCAAGAAGCCTTTCGCTAAGGCTGTTCTTGTGGAATTGGCAAAGGGATATTTGGAAGCCCATACAGGGCTATGGTGAAAAAGGGAATATCTTAAGTTCAAAACTGGAAAGAAGCTTTCTGAGAAACTGCTCTGTGTTCTGTTAACTCATCTCACAGAGTTACATCTTTCCCTTCAAGAAGCCTTTCGCTAAGGCTGTTCTTTTGGAATTGGCAAAGTGATATTTGGAAGCCCATAGAGGACTACGGTGAAAAAGGAAATATCTTCAGTTCAAAAGTGTAAAGAAGCTATCTGAGAAACTGCTCTGTGTTCTGTTAATTCAGCTCACAGAGTTACATCTTTCCCTTCAAGAAGTCTTTCGCTAAGGTTGTTCTTGTGGAATTGGCAAAGGGATATTTGGAAGCCCATAGAGGGCTATGGTGAAAAAGGAAATATCTTCCGTTCAAAACTGGAAAGAAGCTTTCTGAGAAACTGCTCTGTGTTCTGTTAATTCATCTCACAGAGTTACATCTTTCCCTTCAAGAAGCCTTTCGCTAAGGCTGTTCTTGTGGAATTGGCAAAGGGATATTTGGAAGCCCATAGTGGGCTATGGAGAAAAAGGAAATATCTTCCGTTCAAAACTGGAAAGAATCTTTCTGAGAAACTGCTCTGTGTTCTGTTAATTCATCTCACAGAGTTACATCTTTCCCTTCAAGAAGCCTTTCGCTAAGGCTGCTCTTGTGGAATTGGCAAAGGGATATTTGAAAGCCCATAGAGGGCTATGGTGAAAAAGGAAATATCTTCCGTTCAAAACTGGAAAGAAGCTTTCTGAGAAACTGCTCTGTGTGCTGTTAATTCATCTCACAGAGTTACATCTTTCCCTTCAACAAGCCTTTCGCTAAGGCTGTTCTTGTGGAATTGGCAAAGGGATATTTGGAAGCCCATAGAGGGCTATGGTGAAAAAAGAAATATCTTCCGTTGAAAACTGGAAAGAAGCTTTCTGAGAAACTGCTCTGTGTTCTGTTAATTCATCTCACAGAGTTACATCTTTCCCTTCAAGAAGCCTTTCGCTAAGGCTGTTCTTGTGGAATTGGCAAAGGGATATTTGGAAGCCCATAGTGGGCTACGGTGAAAAAGGAAATATCTTCCGTTCAAAACTGGAAAGAAGCTTTCTGAGAAACTGCTCTGTGTTCTGTTAATTCATCTCACAGAGTTACATCTTTCCCTTCAAGAAGCCTTTCGCTAAGGCTATTCTTGTGCAATTGGCAAAGGGATATTTGGAAGCCCTTAGAGGGCTATGGTGAAAAAGGAAATATCTTCCGTTCAAAACTGGAAAGAAGTTTTCTGAGAAACTGCTCTGTGTTCTGTTAATTCATATCACAGAGTTACATCTTTCCCTTCAAGAAGCCTTTCGCTAAGGCTGTTCTTGTGGAATTGGCAAAGGGATATTTGGAAGCCCAGAGAGGGCTATGGTGAAAAAGGAATTATCTTCCGTTCAAAACTGGAAAGAAGCTTTCTGAGGAACTGCTCTGTGTTCTGTTAATTCATCTCACATAGTTACATCTTTCCCTTCAAGAAGCCTTTCGCTAAGGCTGTTCTTGTGGAATTGGCAAAGGGATATTTGGAAGCCCATAGAGGGCTATGGTGAAAAAGGAAATATCTTCCGTTCAAAACTGGAAAGAGGCTTTCTGAGAAACTGCTCTGTGTTCTGTTAATTCATCTCACAGAGTTACATGTTTCCCTTCAAGAAGCCTTTCGCTAAGGCTGTTCTTGTGGAATTGGCAAAGGGATATTTGGAAGCCCATAGAGGGCTATGGTGAAAAAGGAAATATCTTCCGTTCAAAACTGGAAAGAAGCTTTCTGAGAAACTGCTCTGTGTTCTGTTAATTCATCTCACAGAGTTACATCTTTCCCTTCAAGAAGCCTTTCGCTAAGGCTGGTCTTGTGGAATTGGAAAAGGGTTATTTGGAAGCCCATAGAGGGCTATGGTGAAAAAGGGAATATCTTCCGTTCAAAACTGGAAAGAAGCTTTCTGAGAAACTGCTCTGTGTTCTGTTAATTCATCTCACAGAGTTACATCTTTCCCTTCAAGAAGCCTTTCGCTAAGGCTGTTCTTGGGGAATTGGCAAAGAGATATTTTAAGCCCATAGAGGGCTATGGTGAAAAAGGAAATATCTTCCGTTCAAAACTGGAAAGAAGCTTTCTGAGAAACTGCTCTGTGTTCTGTTAATTCATCTCACAGAGTTACATCTTTCCCTTCAAGAAGCCTTTCGCTAAGGCTGTTCTTGTGGAATTGGCAAAGGGATATTTGGAAGCCCATAGAGGGCTATGGTGAAAAAGGAAATATCTTCTGTTCAAAAGTGGAAAGAAGCTTTCTGAGAAACTGCTCTGTGTTCTGTTAATTCATCTCACAGAGTTACATCTTTCCCTTCAGGAAGCCTTTCGCTAAGGCTGTTCTTGTGCAATTGGCAAAGGGATATTTGGAAGCCCATAGAGGGCTATGGTGAAAAAGGAAATATCTTCCGTTCAAAACTGGAAAGAAGCTTTCTGAGAAACTGTTCTATGTTCTGTTAATTCATCCCACAGAGTTACATCTTTCCCTTGAAGAAGCCTTTCGCTAAGGCTGTTCTTGTGCAATTGGCAAAGGGACATTTGGAAGCCCATAGAGGGCTATGGTGAAAAAGGAAATATCTTCCGTTCAAAACTGGAAAGAAGCTTTCTGAGAAACTGCTCTGTGTTCTGTTAATTCATCTCACAGAGTTACATCTTTCCCTTCAAGAAGCCTTTCGCTAAGGCTGTTCTTGTGGAATTGGCAAATTGATATTTGGAAGCCCATAGAGGGCTATGGTGAAAAAGGAAATATCTTCCGGTCAAAACTGGAAAGAAGCTTTTTGAGAAACTGCTCTGTGTTCTGTTAATTCATCTCACAGAGTTACATCTTTCCCTTCAAGAAGCCTTTCGCTAAGGCTGTTCTTGTGGAATTGGCAAAGGGATATTTGGCAGCCCATAGAGGGCTATGGTGAAAAAGGAAATATCTTCCGTTCAAAACTGGAAAGAAGCTTTCTGAGAAACTTTTCTATGTTCTGTTAATTCATCTCACAGAGTTACATCTTTCCCTTCAAGAAGCCTTTCGCTAAGGCTCTTCTTCTGGAATTGACAAAGGGATATTTGGAAGCCCATAGAGGGCTATGGTGAAAAAGGAAATATCTTCCGTTCAAAATTGGAAAGAAGCTTTCTGAGAAACTGCTCTGTGTTCTGTTAATTCATCTCACAGAGTTACATCTTTCCCTTCAAGAAGCCTTTCGCTAAGGCTGTTCTTGTGGAATTTTCAAAAGGATATTTGGAAGCCCATAGTGGGCTATGGTGAAAAAGGAAATATCTTCCGTTCAAAACTGGAAAGAAGCTTTCTGAGAAACTGCTCTGTGTTCTGTTAATTCATCTAGCAGAGTTATATCTTTTCCTTCAAGAAGCCTTTCGCTAAGTCTGTTCTTGTGGAATTGGCAAAGGGATATTTGGAAGCCCATAGAGGGCTATGGTGAAAAAGGAAATATCTTCCGTTGAAAACTGGAAAGAAGCTTTCTGAGAAACTGCTCTGTGTTCTGTTAATTCATCTCACAGAGTTACATCTTTCCCTTCAAGAAGCCTTTCGCTAAGGCTGTTCTTGTGGAATTGGCAAAGGGATATTTGGAAGCCCATAGTGGGCTATGGTGAAAAAGGAAATATCTTCCGTTCAAAACCGGAAAGAAGCTTTCTGAGAAACTGCTCTGTGTTCTGTTAATTCATCTCACAGAGTTACATCTTTCCCTTCAAGAAGCCTTTAGCTAAGTCTGTTCTTGTGCAATTGGAAAAGGGATATTTGGAAGCCCATAGAGGGCTATGGTGAAAAAGGAAATATCTTCCGTTGAAAACTGGAAAGAAGCTTTCTGAGAAACTGCTCTGTGTTCTGTTAATTCATCTCACAGAGTTACATCTTTCCCTTCAAGAAGCCTTTCGCTAAGGTTGTTCTTGTTTAATTGGCAAAGGGATATTTGGAAGCCCATAGAGGGCTAAGGTGAAAAAGGAAATATCTTCCGATCAAAACTGGAAAGAAGCTTTCTGAGAAACTGCTCTGTGTTCTGTTAATTCATCTCACAGAGTTACATCTTTCCCTTCAAGAAGCCTTTCGCTAAAGCTGTTCTTGTGCAATTGGCAAAGGGATATTTGGAAGCCCATAGAGGGCTATGGTGAAAAAGGAAATATCTTCTGTTCAAAACTGTAAAGAAGCTTTCTGAGAAACTGCTCTGTGTTCTGTTAATTCATATCACAGAGTTACATCTTTCCCTTCAAGAAGCCTTTCGCTAAAGCTGTTCTTGTGGAATTGGCAAACGGATATTTGGAAGCCCAGAGAGGGCTACGGTGAAAAAGGAAATATCTTCCGTTCAAAACTGGAAAGAAGCTTTCTGAGAAACTGCTCTGTGTTCTGTTAATTCATCTCACATAGTTACATCTTTCCCTTCAAGAAGCCTTTCGCTAAGTCTGTTCTTGTGGAATTGGCAAAGGGATATTTGGAAGCCCATAGAGGGCTATGGTGAAAAAGGAAATATCTTCCGTTCAAAACTGGAAAGAGGCTTTCTGAGAAACTGCTCTGTGTTCTGTTAATTCATCTCACAGAGTTACATGTTTCCCTTCAAGAAGCCTTTCGCTAAGGCTGTTCTTGTGGAATTGGCAAAAGGATATTTGGAAGCCCATAGAGGGCTATGGTGAAAAAGGAAATATCTTCCGTTCAAAACTGGAAAGAAGCTTTCTGAGAAACTGCTCTGTGTTCTGTTAATTCATCTCACAGAGTTACATCTTTCCCTTGAAGAAGCCTTTCGCTAAAACTGGTCTTGTGGAATTGGAAAAGGGATATTTGGAAGCCCATAGAGGGCTATGGTGAAAAAGGGAATATCTTCCGTTTAAAACTGGAAAGAAGCTTTCTGAGAAACTTTTCTATGTTCTGTTAATTCATCTCACAGAGTTACATCTTTCCCTTCAAGAAGCCTTTCGCTAAGGCTCTTCTTCTGGAATTGGCAAAGGGATATTTGGAAGCCCATAGAGGGCTATGGTGAAAAAGGAAATATCTTCCGTTCAAAATTGGAAAGAAGCTTTCTGAGAAACTGCTCTGTGTTCTGTTAATTCATCTCACAGAGGTACATCTTTCCCTTCAAAAGCCTTTCGCTAAGGCTGTTCTTGTCTAATTGGCAAAGGGATATTTGGAAGCCCATAGAGGGCTATGGTGAAAAAGAAAATATCTTCTGTTCAAAACCGGAAAGAAGTTTTCTGAGAAACTGCTCCGTGTTCTGTTAATTCATCTCACAGAGTTACATCTTTCCCTTCAAGAAGCCTTTCGCTAAGGCTGTTCTTGTGGAATTGGCAAAGGGATATTTGGAAGCCCATGGACGGCTATGGTGATAAAGGAAATATCTTCCGTTCAAAACTGGAAAGAAGATTTCTGAGAAACTGCTCTGTGTTCTGTTAATTCATCTAGCAGAGTTACATCTTTTCCTTCAAGAAGCCTTTCGCTAAGGCTGTTCTTGTGGAATTGGCAAAGGGATATTTGGAAGCCCATAGAGGGCTATGGTGAAAAAGGAAATATCTTCCGTTGAAAACTGGAAAGAAGCTTTCTGAGAAACTGCTCTGTGTTCTGTTAATTCATCTCACAGAGTTACAGCTTTCCCTTCAAGAAGCCTTTCACTAAGGCTGTTCTTGTGGAATTTTCAAAGGGATATTTGGAAGCCCATAGTGGGCTATGGTGAAAAAGGAAATATCTTCCGTTCAAAACTGGAAAGAAGCTTTCTGAGAAACTGCTCTGTGTTCTGTTAATTCATCTAGCAGAGTTACATCTTTTCCTTCAAGAAGCCTTTCGCTAAGGCTGTTCTTGTGGAATTGGCAAAGGGATATTTGGAAGCCCATAGAGGGCTATGGTGAAAAAGGAAATATCTTCCGTTGAAAACTGGAAAGAAGCTTTCTGAGAAACTGCTCTGTGTTCTGTTAATTCATCTCACAGAGTTACATCTTTCCCTTCAAGAAGCCTTTCGCTAAGGCTGTTCTTGTGGAATTGGCAAAGGGATATTTGGAAGCCCATAGTGGGCTATGGTGAAAAAGGAAATATCGTCCGTTCAAAACTGGAAAGAAGCTTTCTGAGAAACTGCTCTGTGTTCTGTTAATTCATCTCACAGAGTTACATCTTTCCCTTCAAGAAGCCTTTAGCTAACGCTGTTCTTGTGCAATTGGCAAAGGGATATTTGGAAGCCCATAGAGGGCTATGGTGAAAAAGGAAATATCTTCCGTTCAAAACTGGAAAGAAGCTTTCTGAGAAACTGCTCTGTGTTCTGTTAATTCATCTCACAGAGTTACATCTTTCCCTTCAAGAAGTCTTTCGCTAAGGCTGTTCTTGTGGAATTGGCAAAGGGATATTTGGAAGCCCATAGAGGGCTATGGTGAAAAAGGAAATATCTTCCGTTCAAAACTGGAAAGAAGCTTTCTGAGGAACTGCTCTGTGTTCTGTTAATTCATCTCACATAGTTACATCTTTCCCTTCAAGAAGCCTTTCGCTAAGGCTGTTCTTGTGAAATTGGAAAAGGGATATTTGGAAGACCATAGAGGGCTATGGTGAAAAAGGAAATATCTTCTGTTCAAAAGTGGAAAGAAGCTTTCTGAGAAACTGCTCTGTGTTCTGTTAATTCATCTCACAGAGTTACATCTTTCCCTTCAGGAAGCCTTTCGCTAAGGCTGCTCTTGTGCAATTGGCAAAGGGATATTTGGAAGCCCATAGAGGGCTATGGTGAAAAAGGAAATATCTTCCGTTCAAAACTGGAAAGAAGCTTTCTGAGAAACTGTTCTATGTCCTGTTAATTCATCCCACAGAGTTACATCTTTCCCTTGAAGAAGCCTTTCGCTAAGGCTGTTCTTGTGCAATTGGCAAAGGGACATTTGGAAGCCCATAGAGGGCTAGGGTGAAAAAGGAAATATCTTCCGTTCAAAACTGGAAAGAAGCTTTCTGAGAAACTGCTCTGTGTTCTGTTAATTCATCTCACAGAGTTACATCTTTCCCTTCAAGAGCCTTTCGCTAAGGCTGTTCTTGTGGAATTGGCAAAGGGATATTTGGAAGCCCATAGAGGGCTATGGTGAAAAAGGAAATATCTTCCGGTCAAAACTGGAAAGAAGCTTTTTGAGAAACTGCTCTGTGTTCTGTTAATTCATCTCACAGAGTTACATCTTTCCCTTCAAGAAGCCTTTCGCTAAGGCTGTTCTTGTGGAATTGGCAAAGGGATATTTGGAAGCCCATAGAGGGCTATGGTGAAAAAGGAATTATCTTATGTTCAAAACTGGAAAGAAGCTTTCTGAGAAACTGCTCTGTGTTCTGATAATTCATCTCACAGAGTTACATCTTTCCCTTCAAGAAGCCTTTCGCTAAGGCTCTTCTTCTGGAATTGGCAAAGGGATATTTGGAAGCCCCTAGAGGGCTATGGTGAAAAAGGAAATATCTTCCGTTCAAAATTGGAAAGAAGCTTTCTGAGAAACTGCTCTGTGTTCTGTTAATTCATCTCACAGAGTTACATCTTTCCCTTCAAGAAGCCTTTCGCTAAGGCTGTTCTTGTGCAATTGGCAAAGTGATATTTGGAAGCCCATAGAGGGCTACGGTGAAAAAGGAAATATCTTCCGTTCAAAACTGGAAAGAAGCTTTCTGAGAAACTGCTCTGTGTTCTGTTAATTCATCTCACAGAGTTACATCTTTCCCTTCAAGAAGCCTTTCGCTAAGGCTGTTCTTGTTTAATTGGCAAAGGGATATTTGGAAGCCCATAGAGGGCTAAGGTGAAAAAGGAAATATCTTCCGATCAAAACTGGAAAGAAGCTTTCTGAGAAACTGCTCTGTGTTCTGTTAATTCATCTCGCAGAGTTACATCTTTCCCTTCAAGAAGCCTTTCGCTAAGGCTGTTCTTGTGGAATTGGCAAAGGGATATTTGAAAGCCCATAGAGGGCTATGGTGAAAAAGGAAATATCTTCCGTTCAAAATTGGAAAGAAGCTTTCTGAGAAACTGCTCTGTGTTCTGTTAATTCATCTCACAGAGTTACATCTTTCCCTTCAAGAAGCTTTTCGCTAAGGCTGTTCTTGTGGAATTGGCAAAGGGATATTTGGAAGCCCATAGAGGGCTATGGTGAAAAAGGAAATATCTTCCGTTGAAAACTGGAAATAATCTTTCTGAGAAACTGCTCTGTGTTCTGTTAATTCATCTCACAGAGTTACATCTTTCCCTTCAAGAAGCCTTTCGCTAAGGCTGTTCTTGTGGAATTGGCAAAGGGATATTTGGAAGCCCATAGTGGGCTACGGTGAAAAAGGAAATATCTTCCGTTCAAAACTGGAAAGAAGCTTTCTGAGAAACTGCTCTGTGTTCTGTTAATTCATCTCACAGAGTTACATCTTTCCCTTCAAGAAGCCTTTCGCTAAAGCTGTTCTTGTGCAATTGGCTAAAGGGATATTTGGAAGCCCATAGAGGGCTATGGTGAAAAAGGAAATATCTTCCGTTCAAAACTGGAAAGAAGCTTTCTGAGAAACTGCTCTGTGTTCTGTTAATTCATATCACAGAGTTACATCTTTCCCTTCAAGAAGCCTTTCGCTAAGGCTGTTCTTGTGGAATTGGCAAACGGATATTTGGAAGCCCAGAGAGGGCTACGGTGAAAAAGGAAATATCTTCCGTTCAAAACTGGAAAGAAGCTTTCTGAGGAACTGCTCTGTGTTCTGTTAATTCATCTCACAGAGTTACATCTTTCCCTTCAAGAAGCCTTTCGCTAAGGCTGTTCTTGTGGAATTGGCAAAGGGATATTTGGAAGCGCATAGAGGGCTATGGTGAAAAAGGAAATATCTTCCGTTCAAAACTGGAAAGAAATTTTCTGAGAAACTGCTCTGTGTTCTGTTAATTCATCTCACAGAGTGACATCTTTCCCTTGAAGATGCCTTTCGCTAAGGCTGGTCTTGTGGAATTGGAAAAGGGATATTTGGAAGCCCATAGAGGGCTATGGTGAAAAAGGGAATATCTTCCGTTCAAAACTGGAAAGAAGCTTTCTGAGAAACTGCTCTGTGTTCTGTTAATTCATCTCACAGAGTTACATCTTTCCCTTCAAGAAGCCTTTCGCTAAGGCTGTTCTTGTGGAATTGGCAAAGGGATATTTGGAAGCCCATAGAGGGCTATGGTGAAAAAGGAAATATCTTCCGTTCAAAATTGGAAAGAAGCTTTCTGAGAAACTGCTCTGTGTTCTGTTAATTCATCTCACAGAGTTACATCTTTCCCTTCAAGAAGCCTTTCGCTAAGGCTGTTCTTGTGGAATTTTCAAAGGGATATTTGGAAGCCCATAGTGGGCTATGGTGAAAAAGGAAATATCTTCCGTTCAGAACTGGAAAGAAGCTTTCTGAGAAACTGCTCTGTGTTCTGTTAATTCATCTAGCAGAGTTACATCCTTTCCTTCAAGAAGCCTTTCGCTAAGTCTGTTCTTGTGGAATTGGCAAAGGGATATTTGGAAGCCCATAGAGGGCTATGGTGAAAAAGGAAATATCTTCCGTTGAAAACTGGAAAGAAGCTTTCTGAGAAACTGCTCTGTGTTCTGTTAATTCATCTCACAGAGTTACATCTTTCCCTTCAAGAAGCCTTTCGCTAAGGCTGTTCTTGTGGAATTGGCAAAGGGATATTTGGAACCCCTAGTGGGCTATGGTAAAAAAGGAAATATCTTCCGTTCAAAACCGGAAAGAAGCTTTCTGAGAAACTGCTCTGTGTTCTGTTAATTCATCTCACAGAGTTACATCTTTCCCTTCAAGAAGCCTTTCGCTAAAGCTGTTCTTGTGCAATTGGCAAAGGGATATTTGGAAGCCCATAGAGGGCTATGGTGAAAAAGGAAATATCTTCCGTTCAAAACTGGAAAGAAGCTTTCTGAGAAACTGCTCTGTGTTCTGTTAATTCATCTCATAGAGTTACATCTTTCCCTTCAAGAAGCCTTTCGCTAAGGCTGTTCTTGTGGAATTGGCAAAGGGATATTTGGAAGCCCATAGAGGGCTATGGTGAAAAAGGAAATATCTTCCGTTGAAAACTGGAAAGAAGCTTTCTGAGAAACTGCTCTGTGTTCTGTTAATTCATCTCACAGAGTTACATCTTTCCCTTCAAGAAGCCTTTCGCTAAGGCTGTTCTTGTGGAATTGGCAAAGGGATATTTGGAAGCCCATAGTGGGCTATGGTGAAAAAGGAAATATCTTCCGTTCAAAACTGGAAAGAAGCTTTCTGAGAAACTGCTCTGTGTTCTGTTAATTCATCTCACAGAGTTACATCTTTCCCTTCAAGAAGCCTTTCGCTAAGGCTGTTCTTGTGCAATTGGCAAAGTGATATTTGGAAGCCCATAGAGGGCTATGGTGAAAAAGGAAATATCTTCCGTTCAAAACTGGAAAGAAGCTTTCTGAGAAACTGCTCTGTGTTCTGTTAATTCATCTCACAGAGTTACATCTTTCCCTTCAAGAAGCCTTTCGCTAAGGCTGTTCTTGTTTAATTGGCAAAGGGATATTTGGAAGCCCATAGAGGGCTAAGGTGAAAAAGGAAATATCTTCCGATCAAAACTGGAAAGAAGCTTTCTGAGAAACTGCTCTGTGTTCTGTTAATTCATCTCGCAGAGTTACATCTTTCCCTTCAAGAAGCCTTTCGCTAAGGCTGTTCTTGTGGAATTGGCAAAGGGATATTTGAAAGCCCATAGAGGGCTATGGTGAAAAAGGAAATATCTTCCGTTCAAAATTGGAAAGAAGCTTTCTGAGAAACTGCTCTGTGTTCTGTTAATTCATCTCACAGAGTTACATCTTTCCCTTCAAGAAGCTTTTCGCTAAGGCTGTTCTTGTGGAATTGGCAAAGGGATATTTGGAAGCCCATAGAGGGCTATGGTGAAAAAGGAAATATCTTCCGTTGAAAACTGGAAATAATCTTTCTGAGAAACTGCTCTGTGTTCTGTTAATTCATCTCACAGAGTTACATCTTTCCCTTCAAGAAGCCTTTCGCTAAGGCTGTTCTTGTGGAATTGGCAAAGGGATATTTGGAAGCCCATAGAGGGCTATGGTGAAAAAGGAAATATCTTCCGTTGAAAACTGGAAAGAAGCTTTCTGAGAAACTGCTCTGTGTTCTGTTAATTCATCTCACAGAGTTACATCTTTCCCTTCAAGAAGCCTTTCGCTAAGGCTGTTCTTGTGGAATTGGCAAAGGGATATTTGGAACCCCTAGTGGGCTATGGTAAAAAAGGAAATATCTTCCGTTCAAAACCGGAAAGAAGCTTTCTGAGAAACTGCTCTGTGTTCTGTTAATTCATCTCACAGAGTTACATCTTTCCCTTCAAGAAGCCTTTCGCTAAAGCTGTTCTTGTGCAATTGGCAAAGGGATATTTGGAAGCCCATAGAGGGCTATGGTGAAAAAGGAAATATCTTCCGTTCAAAACTGGAAAGAAGCTTTCTGAGAAACTGCTCTGTGTTCTGTTAATTCATCTCATAGAGTTACATCTTTCCCTTCAAGAAGCCTTTCGCTAAGGCTGTTCTTGTGGAATTGGCAAAGGGATATTTGGAAGCCCATAGAGGGCTATGGTGAAAAAGGAAATATCTTCCGTTGAAAACTGGAAAGAAGCTTTCTGAGAAACTGCTCTGTGTTCTGTTAATTCATCTCACAGAGTTACATCTTTCCCTTCAAGAAGCCTTTCGCTAAGGCTGTTCTTGTGGAATTGGCAAAGGGATATTTGGAAGCCCATAGTGGGCTATGGTGAAAAAGGAAATATCTTCCGTTCAAAACTGGAAAGAAGCTTTCTGAGAAACTGCTCTGTGTTCTGTTAATTCATCTCACAGAGTTACATCTTTCCCTTCAAGAAGCCTTTCGCTAAGGCTGTTCTTGTGCAATTGGCAAAGTGATATTTGGAAGCCCATAGAGGGCTATGGTGAAAAAGGAAATATCTTCCGTTCAAAACTGGAAAGAAGCTTTCTGAGAAACTGCTCTGTGTTCTGTTAATTCATCTCACAGAGTTACATCTTTCCCTTCAAGAAGCCTTTCGCTAAGGCTGTTCTTGTTTAATTGGCAAAGGGATATTTGGAAGCCCATAGAGGGCTAAGGTGAAAAAGGAAATATCTTCCGATCAAAACTGGAAAGAAGCTTTCTGAGAAACTGCTCTGTGTTCTGTTAATTCATCTCGCAGAGTTACATCTTTCCCTTCAAGAAGCCTTTCGCTAAGGCTGTTCTTGTGGAATTGGCAAAGGGATATTTGAAAGCCCATAGAGGGCTATGGTGAAAAAGGAAATATCTTCCGTTCAAAATTGGAAAGAAGCTTTCTGAGAAACTGCTCTGTGTTCTGTTAATTCATCTCACAGAGTTACATCTTTCCCTTCAAGAAGCTTTTCGCTAAGGCTGTTCTTGTGGAATTGGCAAAGGGATATTTGGAAGCCCATAGAGGGCTATGGTGAAAAAGGAAATATCTTCCGTTGAAAACTGGAAATAATCTTTCTGAGAAACTGCTCTGTGTTCTGTTAATTCATCTCACAGAGTTACATCTTTCCCTTCAAGAAGCCTTTCGCTAAGGCTGTTCTTGTGGAATTGGCAAAGGGATATTTGGAAGCCCATAGTGGGCTACGGTGAAAAAGGAAATATCTTCCGTTCAAAACTGGAAAGAAGCTTTCTGAGAAACTGCTCTGTGTTCTGTTAATTCATCTCACAGAGTTACATCTTTCCCTTCAAGAAGCCTTTCGCTAAAGCTGTTCTTGTGCAATTGGCTAAAGGGATATTTGGAAGCCCATAGAGGGCTATGGTGAAAAAGGAAATATCTTCCGTTCAAAACTGGAAAGAAGCTTTCTGAGAAACTGCTCTGTGTTCTGTTAATTCATATCACAGAGTTACATCTTTCCCTTCAAGAAGCCTTTCGCTAAGGCTGTTCTTGTGGAATTGGCAAACGGATATTTGGAAGCCCAGAGAGGGCTACGGTGAAAAAGGAAATATCTTCCGTTCAAAACTGGAAAGAAGCTTTCTGAGAAACTGCTCTGTGTTCTGTTAATTCATCTCACAGAGTTACATCTTTCCCTTCAAGAAGCCTTTCGCTAAGGCTGTTCTTGTGGAATTGGCAAAGGGATATTTGGAAGCCCATAGAGGGCTATGGTGAAAAAGGAAATATCTTCCGTTCAAAACTGGAAAGAAATTTTCTGAGGAACTGCTCTGTGTTCTGTTAATTCATCTCACAGAGTGACATCTTTCCCTTGAAGATGCCTTTCGCTAAGGCTGGTCTTGTGGAATTGGAAAAGGGATATTTGGAAGCCCATAGAGGGCTATGGTGAAAAAGGGAATATCTTCCGTTCAAAACTGGAAAGAAGCTTTCTGAGAAACTGCTCTGTGTTCTGTTAATTCATCTCACAGAGTTACATCTTTCCCTTCAAGAAGCCTTTCGCTAAGGCTGTTCTTGTGGAATTGGCAAAGGGATATTTGGAAGCCCATAGAGGGCTATGGTGAAAAAGGAAATATCTTCCGTTCAAAATTGGAAAGAAGCTTTCTGAGAAACTGCTCTGTGTTCTGTTAATTCATCTCACAGAGTTACATCTTTCCCTTCAAGAAGCCTTTCGCTAAGGCTGTTCTTGTGGAATTTTCAAAGGGATATTTGGAAGCCCATAGTGGGCTATGGTGAAAAAGGAAATATCTTCCGTTCAGAACTGGAAAGAAGCTTTCTGAGAAACTGCTCTGTGTTCTGTTAATTCATCTAGCAGAGTTACATCCTTTCCTTCAAGAAGCCTTTCGCTAAGTCTGTTCTTGTGGAATTGGCAAAGGGATATTTGGAAGCCCATAGAGGGCTATGGTGAAAAAGGAAATATCTTCCGTTGAAAACTGGAAAGAAGCTTTCTGAGAAACTGCTCTGTGTTCTGTTAATTCATCTCACAGAGTTACATCTTTCCCTTCAAGAAGCCTTTCGCTAAGGCTGTTCTTGTGGAATTGGCAAAGGGATATTTGGAACCCCTAGTGGGCTATGGTAAAAAAGGAAATATCTTCCGTTCAAAACCGGAAAGAAGCTTTCTGAGAAACTGCTCTGTGTTCTGTTAATTCATCTCACAGAGTTACATCTTTCCCTTCAAGAAGCCTTTAGCTAAGGCTGTTCTTGTGCAATTGGCAAAGGGATATTTGGAAGCCCATAGAGGGCTATGGTGAAAAAGGAAATATCTTCCGTTCAAAACTGGAAAGAAGATTTCTGAGAAACTGCTCTGTGTTCTGTTAATTCATCTCACAGAGTTACATCTTTCCCTTCAAGAAGCCTTTAGCTACGGCTGTTCTTGTTTAATTGGCAAAGGGATATTTGGAAGCCCATAGAGGGCTAAGGTGAAAAAGGAAATATCTTCCGATCAAAACTGGAAAGAAGCTTTCTGAGAAACTGCTCTGTGTTCTGTTAATTCATCTCACAGAGTTACATCTTTCCCTTCAAGAAGCCTTTCGCTAAAGCTGTTCTTGTGCAATTGGCAAAGGGATATTTGGAAGCCCATAGAGGGCTATGGTGAAAAAGGAAATATCTTCCGTTCAAAACTGGAAAGAAGCTTTCTGAGAAACTGCTCTGTGTTCTGTTAATTCATCTCATAGAGTTACATCTTTCCCTTCAAGAAGCCTTTCGCTAAGGCTGTTCTTGTGGAATTGGCAAAGGGATATTTGGAAGCCCATAGAGGGCTATGGTGAAAAAGGAAATATCTTCTGTTCAAAAGTGGAAAGAAGCTTTCTGAGAAACTGCTCTGTGTTCTGTTAATTCATCTCACAGAGTTACATCTTTCCCTTCAGGAAGCCTTTCGCTAAGGCTGTTCTTGGGCAATTGGCAAAGGGATATTTGGAAGCCCATAGAGGGCTATGGTGAAAAAGGAAATATCTTCCGTTCAAAACTGGAAAGAAGCTTTCTGAGAAACTGTTCTATGTTCTGTTAATTCATCTCACAGAGTTACATCTTTCCCTTGAAGAAGCCTTTCGCTAAGGCTGTTCTTGTGCAATTGGCAAAGGGACATTTGGAAGCCCATAGAGGGCTATGGTGAAAAAGGAAATATCTTCCGTTCAAAACTGGAAAGAAGCTTTCTGAGAAACTGCTCTGTGTTCTGTTAATTCATCTCACAGAGTTACAGCTTTCCCTTTAAGAAGCCTTTCGCTAAGGCTGTTCTTGTGGAATTGGCAAAGGGATATTTGGAAGCCCATAGAGGGCTATGGTGAAAAAGGAAATATCTTCCGGTCAAAACTGGAAAGAAGCTTTTTGAGAAACTGCTCTGTGTTCTGTTAATTCATCTCAGAGAGTTACATCTTTCCCTTCAAGAAGCCGTTCGCTAAGGCTGTTCTTGTGGAATTGGAAAAGGGATATTTGGAAGCCCATAGAGGGCTATGGTGAAAAAGGAAATATCTTATGTTCAAAACTGGAAAGAAGCTTTCTGAGAAACTGCTCTGTGTTCTGATAATTCATCTCACAGAGTTACATCTTTCCCTTCAAGAAGCCTTTCGCTGAGGCTGTTCTTGTGGAACTGGCAAAGGGAAAATTGGAAGCCCATAGAGGGCTATGGTGAAAAAGGAAATATCTTCCGTTCAAAACTGGAAAGAAGCTTTCTGAGAAACTGCTCTGTGTTCTGTTAATTCATCTCACAGAGTTACATCTTTCCCTTCAAGAAGCCTTTCGCTAAGGCTGTTCTTGTGGAATTGGCAAAGGGATATTTGGCAGGCCATAGAGGGCTATGGTGAAAAAGGAAATATCTTCCGTTCAAAATTGGAAAGAAGCTTTCTGAGAAACTGCTCTGTGTTCTGTTAATTCATCTCACAGAGGTACATCTTTCCCTTCAAAAGCCTTTCGCTAAGGCTGTTCTTGTCTAATTGGCAAAGGGATATTTGGAAGCCCATAGAGGGCTATGGTGAAAAAGAAAATATCTTCTGTTAAAAACCGGAAAGAAGTTTTCTGAGAAACTGCTCTGTGTTCTGTTAATTCATCTCACAGAGTTACATCTTTCCCTTCAAGAAGCCTTTCGCTAAGGCTGTTCTTGTGGAATTGGCAAAGGGATATTTGGAAGCCCATGGACGGCTATGGTGATAAAGGAAATATCTTCCGTTCAAAACTGGAAAGAAGATTTCTGAGAAACTGCTCTGTGTTCTGTTAATTCATCTAGCAGAGTTACATCTTTTCCTTCAAGAAGCCTTTCGCTAAGGCTGTTCTTGTGGAATTGGCAAAGGGATATTTGGAAGCCCATAGAGGGCTATGGTGAAAAAGGAAATATCTTCCGTTGAAAACTGGAAAGAAGCTTTCTGAGAAACTGCTCTGTGTTCTGTTAATTCATCTCACAGAGTTACATCTTTCCCTTCAAGAAGCCTTTCGCTAAGGCTGTTCTTGTGGAATTTTCAAAGGGATATTTGGAAGCCCATAGTGGGCTATGGTGAAAAAGGAAATATCTTCCGTTCAAAACTGGAAAGAAGCTTTCTGAGAAACTGCTCTGTGTTCTGTTAATTCATCTAGCAGAGTTACATCTTTTCCTTCAAGAAGCCTTTCGCTAAGGCTGTTCTTGTGGAATTGGCAAAGGGATATTTGGAAGCCCATAGAGGGCTATGGTGAAAAAGGAAATATCTTCCGTTGAAAACTGGAAAGAAGCTTTCTGAGAAACTGCTCTGTGTTCTGTTAATTCATCTCACAGAGTTACATCTTTCCCTTCAAGAAGCCTTTCGCTAAGGCTGTTCTTGTGGAATTGGCAAAGGGATATTTGGAAGCCCATAGTGGGCTATGGTGAAAAAGGAAATATCGTCCGTTCAAAACTGGAAAGAAGCTTTCTGAGAAACTGCTCTGTGTTCTGTTAATTCATCACACAGAGTTACATCTTTCCCTTGAAGAAGCCTTTAGCTAAGGCTGTTCTTGTGCAATTGGCAAAGGGATATTTGGAAGCCCATAGAGGGCTATGGTGAAAAAGGAAATATCTTCCGTTCAAAACTGGAAAGAAGCTTTCTGAGAAACTGCTCTGTGTTCTGTTAATTCATCTCACAGAGTTACATCTTTCCCTTCAAGAAGTCTTTCGCTAAGGCTGTTCTTGTGGAATTGGCAAAGGGATATTTGGAAGCCCATAGAGGGCTATGGTGAAAAAGGAAATATCTTCCGTTCAAAACTGGAAAGAAGCTTTCTGAGGAACTGCTCTGTGTTCTGTTAATTCATCTCACATAGTTACATCTTTCCCTTCAAGAAGCCTTTCGCTAAGGCTGTTCTTGTGGAATTGGAAAAGGGATATTTGGAAGACCATAGAGGGCTATGGTGAAAAAGGAAATATCTTCCGTTCAAAACTGGAAAGAAGCTTTCTGAGAAACTGCTCTGTGTTCTGTTAACTCATCTCACAGAGTTACATGTTTCCCTTCAAGAAGCCTTTCGCTAAGGCTGTTCTTGAGGAATTGGCAAAGGGATATTTGGAAGCCCATAGAGGGCTATGGTGAAAAAGGAAATATCTTCCGTTCAAAACTGGAAAGAAGCTTTCTGAGAAACTGCTCTGTGTTCTGTTAATTCATCTCACAGAGTTACATCTTTCCCTTGAAGAAGCCTTTCGCTAAGGCTGGTCTTGTGGAATTGGAAAAGGGATATTTGGAAGCCCTTAGAGGGCTAGGGTGAAAAAGGAAATATCTTCCGTTCAAAACTGGAAAGAAGCTTTCTGAGAAACTGCTCTGTGTTCTGTTAATTCATCTCACAGACTTACATCTTTCCCTTCAAGAAGCCTTTCGCTAAGGCTGTTCTTGTGGAATTGGCAAAGAGATATTTTAAGCCCATAGAGGGCTATGGTGAAAAAGGAAATATCTTCCGTTCAAAACTGGAAAGAAGCTTTCTGAGAAACTGCTCTGTGTTCTGTTAATTCATCTCACAGAGATACATGATTCCCTTCAAGAAGCCTTTCGCTAAGGCTGTTCTTGTGGAATTGGCAAAGGGATATTTGGAAGCCCAGGGAGGGCTATGGTGAAAAAGGAAATATCTTCCGTTGAAAACTGGAAAGAAGCTTTCTGAGAAACTGCTCTGTGTTCTGTTAATTCATCTCACAGAGTTACATCTTTCCCTTCAAGAAGCCTTTCGCTAAGGCTGTTCTTGTGGAATTGGCAAAGGGATATTTGGAAGCCCATAGAGGGCTATGGTGAAAAAGGAAATATCTTCCGTTCAAAACTGGAAAGAAGCTTTCTGAGAAACTGCTCTGTGTTCTGTTAATTCATCTCACAGAGTTACATCTTTCCCTTCAAGAAGCCTTTCGCTAAGGCTGTTCTTGTGGAATTGGCAAAGGGATATTTGGAAGCCCATAGAGGGCTATGGTGAAAAAGGAAGTATCTTCTGTTCAAAAGTGGAAAGAAGCTTTCTGAGAAACTGCTCTGTGTTCTGTTAATTCAAGTCACAGAGTTACATCTTTCCCTTCAAGAAGCCTTTCGCTAAGGCTGTTATTGTGCAATTGGCAAAGGGATATTTGGAAGCCCATAGAGGGCTAAGGTGAAAAAGGAAATATCTTCCGTTCAAAACTGGAAAGAAGCTTTCTGAGAAACTGCTCTGTGTTCTGTTAATTCATCTCACAGAGTTACATCTTTCCCTTCAAGAAGCCTTTCGCTAAGGCTGTTCTTGTGGAATTGGCAAAGGGATATTTGGAAGCCCATAGAGGGCTATGGTGAAAAAGGAAATATCTTCCGTTCAAAACTGGAAAGAAGCTTTCTGAGAAACTCCTCTGTGTTCTGTTAATTCATCTCACAGAGTTACATCTTTCCCTTCAAGAAGCCTTTCGCTAAGGCTGTTCTTGTGGAATTGGCAAAGGGATATTTGGAAGCCCATAGAGGGCTATGGTGAACAAGGGAATATCTTCCGTTCAAAACTGGAAAGAAGCTTTCTGAGAAACTGCTCTGTGTTCTGTTAATTCATCTCACAGAGTTACATCTTTCCCTTCAAGAAGCCTTTCGCTAAGGCTGATCTTGTGGAATTGGCAAAGGGATATTTGGAAGCCCAGAGAGGGCTACGGTGAAAAAGGAAATATCTTCCGTTCAAAACTGGAAAGAAGCTTTCTGAGGAACTGCTCTGTGTTCTGTTAATTCATCTCACATAGTTACATCTTTCCCTTCAAGAAGCCTTTCGCTAAGGCTGTTCTTGGGGAATTGGCAAAGAGATATTTTAAGCCCATAGAGGGCTATGGTGAAAAAGGAAATATCTTCCGTTCAAAACTGGAAAGAAGCTTTCTGAGAAACTGCTCTGTGTTCTGTTAATTCATCTCACAGAGTTACATCTTTCCCTTCAAGAAGCCTTTCGCTAAGGCTGTTCTTGTGGAATTGGCAAAGGGATATTTGGAAGCCCATAGAGGGCTATGGTGAAAAAGGAAATATCTTCTGTTCAAAAGTGGAAAGAAGCTTTCTGAGAAACTGCTCTGTGTTCTGTTAATTCATCTCACAGAGTTACATCTTTCCCTTCAGGAAGCCTTTCGCTAAGGCTGTTCTTGTGCAATTGGCAAAGGGATATTTGGAAGCCCATAGAGGGCTATGGTGAAAAAGGAAATATCTTCCGTTCAAAACTGGAAAGAAGCTTTCTGAGAAACTGTTCTATGTTCTGTTAATTCATCCCACAGAGTTACATCTTTCCCTTGAAGAAGCCTTTCGCTAAGGCTGTTCTTGTGCAATTGGCAAAGGGACATTTGGAAGCCCATAGAGGGCTATGGTGAAAAAGGAAATATCTTCCGTTCAAAACTGGAAAGAAGCTTTCTGAGAAACTGCTCTGTGTTCTGTTAATTCATCTCACAGAGTTACATCTTTCCCTTCAAGAAGCCTTTCGCTAAGGCTGTTCTTGTGGAATTGGCAAAGGGATATTTGGAAGCCCATAGTGGGCTATGGTGAAAAAGGAAATATCTTCTGGTCAAAACTGGGAAGAAGCTTTTTGAGAAACTGCTCTGTGTTCTGTTAATTCATCTCACAGAGTTACATCTTTCCCTTCAAGAAGCCTTTCGCTAAGGCTGTTCTTGTGGAATTGGCAAAGGGATATTTGGAAGCCCATAGAGGGCTATGGTGAAAAAGGAATTATCTTATGTTCAAAACTGGAAAGAAGCTTTCTGAGAAACTGCTCTGTGTTCTGATAATTCATCTCACAGAGTTACATCTTTCCCTTCAAGAAGCCTTTCGCTAAGGCTGTTCTTGTGGAATTGGCAAAGGGATATTTGGAAGCCCATAGAGGGCTATGGTGAAAAAGGAAATATCTTCCGTTCAAAACTGGAAAGAAGCTTTCTGAGAAACTGCTCTGTGTTCTGTTAATTCATCTCACAGAGTTACATATTTCCCTTCAAGAAGCCTTTCGCTAAGGCCGTTCTTGTGGAATTGGCAAAGGGATATTTGGCAGCCCATAGAGGGCTATGGGGAAAAGGAAATATCTTCCGTTCAAAACTGGAAAGAAGCTTTCTGAGAAACTTTTCTATGTTCTGTTAATTCATCTCACAGAGTTATATCTTTCCCTTCCAGAAGCCTTTCGCTAAGGCTGTTCTTGTGGAATTGGCAAAGGGATATTTGGAAGCCCATAGAGGGCTATGGTGAAAAAGGAAGTATCTTCTGTTCAAAAGTGGAAAGAAGCTTTCTGAGAAACTGCTCTGTGTTCTGTTAATTCAAGTCACAGAGTTACATCTTTCCCTTCAAGAAGCCTTTCGCTAAGGCTGTTATTGTGCAATTGGCAAAGGGATATTTGGAAGCCCATAGAGGGCTAAGGTGAAAAAGGAAATATCTTCCGTTCAAAACTGGAAAGAAGCTTTCTGAGAAACTGCTCTGTGTTCTGTTTATTCATCTCACAGAGTTACATCTTTCCCTTCAAGAAGCCTTTCGCTAAGGCTGTTCTTGTGGAATTGGCAAAGGGATATTTGGAAGCCCATAGAGGGCTATGGTGAAAAAGGAAATATCTTCCGTTCAAAACTGGAAAGAAGCTTTCTGAGAAACTCCTCTGTGTTCTGTTAATTCATCTCACAGAGTTACATCTTTCCCTTCAAGAAGCCTTTCGCTAAGGCTGTTCTTGTGGAATTGGCAAAGGGATATTTGGAAGCCCATAGAGGGCTATGGTGAAAAAGGGAATATCTTCCGTTCAAAACTGGAAAGAAGCTTTCTGAGAAACTGCTCTGTGTTCTGTTAATTCATCTCACAGAGTTACATCTTTCCCTTCAAGAAGCCTTTCGCTAAGGCTGATCTTGTGGAATTGGCAAAGGGATATTTGGAAGCCCAGAGAGGGCTATGGTGAAAAAGGAAATATCTTCCGTTCAAAACTGGAAAGAAGCTTTCTGAGGAACTGCTCTGTGTTCTGTTAATTCATCTCACATAGTTACATCTTTCCCTTCAAGAAGCCTTTCGCTAAGGCTGTTCTTGGGGAATTGGCAAAGAGATATTTTAAGCCCATAGAGGGCTATGGTGAAAAAGGAAATATCTTCCGTTCAAAACTGGAAAGAAGCTTTCTGAGAAACTCCTCTGTGTTCTGTTAATTCATCTCACAGAGTTACATCTTTCCCTTCAAGAAGCCTTTCGCTAAGGCTGTTCTTGTGGAATTGGCAAAGGGATATTTGGAAGCCCATAGAGGGCTATGGTGAAAAAGGAAATATCTTCTGTTCAAAAGTGGAAAGAAGCTTTCTGAGAAACTGCTCTGTGTTCTGTTAATTCATCTCACAGAGTTACATCTTTCCCTTCAGGAAGCCTTTCGCTAAGGCTGTTCTTGTGCAATTGGCAAAGGGATATTCGGAAGCCCATAGAGGGCTATGGTGAAAAAGGAAATATCTTCCGTTCAAAACTGGAAAGAAGCTTTCTGAGAAACTGTTCTATGTTCTGTTAATTCATCCCACAGAGTTACATCTTTACCTTGAAGAAGCCTTTCGCTAAGGCTGTTCTTGTGCAATTGGCAAAGGGACATTTGGAAGCCCATAGAGGGCTATGGTGAAAAAGGAAATATCTTCCGTTCAAAACTGGAAAGAGGCTTTCTGAGAAACTGCTCTGTGTTCTGTTAATTCATCTCACAGAGTTACATGTTTCCCTTCAAGAAGCCTTTCGCTAAGGCTGTTCTTGTGGAATTGGCAAAGGGATATTTGGAAGCCCATAGAGGGCTATGGTGAAAAAGGAAATATCTTCCGTTCAAAACTGGAAAGAAGCTTTCTGAGAAACTGCTCTGTGTTCTGTTAATTCATCTCACAGAGTTACATCTTTCCCTTCAAAAGCCTTTCGCTAAGGCTGTTCTTGTCTAATTGGCAAAGGGATATTTGGAAGCCCATAGAGGGCTATGGTGAAAAAGAAAATATCTTCTGTTCAAAACCGGAAAGAAGTTTTCTGAGAAACTGCTCTGTGTTCTGTTAATTCATCTCACAGAGTTACATCTTTCCCTTCAAGAAGCCTTTCGCTAAGGCTGTTCTTGTGGAATTGGCAAAGGGATATTTGGAAGCCCATGGAGGGCTATGGTGATAAAGGAAATATCTTCCGTTCAAAACTGGAAAGAAGATTTCTGAGAAACTGCTCTGTGTTCTGTTAATTCATCTAGCAGAGTTACATCTTTTCCTTCAAGAAGCCTTTCGCTAAGGCTGTTCTTGTGGAATTGGCAAAGGGATATTTGGAAGCCCATAGAGGGCTATGGTGAAAAAGGAAATATCTTCCGTTGAAAACTGGAAGGAAGCTTTCTGAGAAACTGCTCTGTGTTCTGTTAATTCATCTCACAGAGTTACATCTTTCCCTTCAAGAAGCCTTTCGCTAAGGCTGTTCTTGTGGAATTGGCAAAGGGATATTTGGAAGCCCATAGTGGGCTATGGTGAAAAAGGAAATATCTTCCGTTCAAAACTGGAAAGAAGCTTTCTGAGAAACTGCTCTGTGTTCTGTTAATTCATCTCACAGAGTTACATCTTTCCCTTCAAGAAGCCTTTAGCTAAGGCTGTTCTTGTGCAATTGGCAAAGTGATATTTGGAAGCCCATAGAGGGCTATGGTGAAAAAGGAAATATCTTCCGTTCAAAACTGGAAAGAAGCTTTCTGAGAAACTGCTCTGTGTTCTGTTAATTCATCTCACAGAGTTACATCTTTCCCTTCAAGAAGCCTTTCGCTAAGGCTGTTCTTGTTTAATTGGCAAAGGGATATTTGGAAGCCCATAGAGGGCTAAGGTGAAAAAGGAAATATCTTCCGATCAAAACTGGAAAGAAGCTTTCTGAGAAACTGCTCTGTGTTCTATTACTTCATCTCGCAGAGTTACATCTTTCCCTTCAAGAAGCCTTTCGCTAAGGCTGTTCTTGTGGAATTGGCAAAGGGATATTTGAAAGCCCATAGAGGGCTATGGTGAAAAAGGAAATATCTTCCGTTCAAAATTGGAAAGAAGCTTTCTGAGAAACTGCTCTGTGTTCTGTTAATTCATCTCACAGAGTTACATCTTTCCCTTCAAGAAGCCTTTCGCTAAGGCTGTTCTTGTGGAATTGGCAAAGGGATATTTGGAAGCCCATAGAGGGCTATGGTGAAAAAGGAAATATCTTCCGTTGAAAACTGGAAATAATCTTTCTGAGAAACTGCTCTGTGTTCTGTTAATTCATCTCACAGAGTTACATCTTTCCCTTCAAGAAGCCTTTCGCTAAGGCTGTTCTTGTGGAATTGGCAAAGGGATATTTGGAAGCCCATAGTGGGCTACGGTGAAAAAGGAAATATCTTCCGTTCAAAACTGGAAAGAAGCTTTCTGAGAAACTGCTCTGTGTTCTGTTAATTCATCTCACAGAGTTACATCTTTCCCTTCAAGAAGCCTTTCGCTAAAGCTGTTCTTGTGCAATTGGCAAAGGGATATTTGGAAGCCCATAGAGGGCTATGGTGAAAAAGGAAATATCTTCCGTTCAAAACTGGAAAGAAGCTTTCTGAGAAACTGCTCTGTGTTCTGTTAATTCATCTCACAGAGTTACATGTTTCCCGTCAAGAAGCCTTTCGCTAAGGGTGTTCTTGTGGAATTGGCAAAGGGATATTTGGAAGCCCATAGAGGGCTATGGTGAAAAAGGAAATATCTTCCGTTCAAAACTGGAAAGAAGCTTTCTGAAAAACTGCTCTGTGTTCTGTTAATTCATCTCACAGAGTTACATCTTTCCCTTGAAGAAGCCTTTCGCTAAGGCTGGTCTTGTGTAATTGGAAAAGGGATATTTGGAAGCCCATAGAGGGCTATGGTGAAAAAGGGAATATCTTCCGTTCAAAACTGGAAAGAAGCTTTCTGAGAAACTGCTCTGTGTTCTGTTAATTCATCTCACAGAGTTACATCTTTCCCTTCAAGAAGCCTTTCGATAAGGCTGTTCTTGGGGAATTGGAAAAGAGATATTTTAAGCCCATAGAGGGCTATGGTGAAAAAGGAAATATCTTCCGTTCAAAACTGGAAAGAAGCTTTCTGAGAAACTGCTCTGTGTTCTGTTAATTCATCTCATAGAGTTACATCTTTCCCTTCAAGAAGCCTTTCGCTAAGGCTGTTCTTGTGGAATTGGCAAAGGGATATTTGGAAGCCCATAGAGGGCTATGGTGAAAAAGGAAATATCTTCTGTTCAAAAGTGGAAAGAAGCTTTCTGAGAAACTGCTCTGTGTTCTGTTAATTCATCTCTCAGAGTTACATCTTTCCCTTCAGGAAGCCTTTCGCTAAGGCTCTTCTTCTGGAATTGGCAAAGGGATATTTGGAAGCCCATAGAGGGCTATGGTGAAAAAGGAAATATCTTCCGTTCAAAATTGGAAAGAAGCTTTCTGAGAAACTGCTCTGTGTTCTGTTAATTCATCTCACAGAGTTACATCTTTCCCTTCAAAAGCCTTTCGCTAAGGCTGTTCTTGTCTAATTGGCAAAGGGATATTTGGAAGCCCATAGAGGGCTATGGTGAAAAAGAAAATATCTTCTGTTCAAAACCGGAAAGAAGTTTTCTGAGAAACTGCTCTGTGTTCTGTTAATTCATCTCACAGAGTTACATCTTTCCCTTCAAGAAGCCTTTCGCTAAGGCTGTTCTTGTGGAATTGGCAAAGGGATATTTGGAAGCCCATAGAGGGCTATGGTGAAAAAGGAAATATCTTCCGTTGAAAACTGGAAAGAAGCTTTCTGAGAAACTGCTCTGTGTTCTGTTAATTCATCTCACAGAGTTACATCTTTCCCTTCAAGAAGCCTTTCGCTAAGGCTGTTCTTGTGGAATTGGCAAAGGCATATTTGGAAGCCCATAGTGGGCTACGGTGAAAAAGGAAATATCTTCCGTTCAAAACTGGAAAGAAGCTTTCTGAGAAACTGCTCTGTGTTCTGTTAATTCATCTCACAGAGTTACATCTTTCCCTTCAAGAAGCCTTTCGCTAAGGTTGTTCTTGTGGAATTGGCAAAGGGATATTTGGAAGCCCATAGAGGGCTATGGTGAAAAAGGAAATATCTTCCGTTCAAAACTGGAAAGAAGCTTTCTGAGAAACTGCTCTGTGTTCTTTTAATTCATCTCACAGAGTTACATCTTTTCCTTCAAGAAGCCTTTCGCTAAGGCTGTTCTTGTGGAATTGGCAAAGGGATATTTGGAAGCCCATAGAGGGCTATGGTGAAAAAGGAAATATCTTCCGTTCAAAACTGGAAAGAAGCTTTCTAAGAAACTGCTCTGTGTTCTGTTAATTCATCTCACAGAGTTACATCTTTCACTTCAAGAAGCCTTTCGCTAAGGCTGTTCTTGTTTAATTGGCAAAGGGATATTTGGAAGCCCATAGAGGGCTAAGGTGAAAAAGGAAATATCTTCCGATCAAAACTGGAAAGAAGCTTTCTGAGAAACTGCTCTGTGTTCTGTTAATTCATCTCACAGAGTTACATCTTTCCCTTCAAGAAGCCTTTCGCTAAGGCTGTTCTTGTGGAATTGGCAAAGGGATATTTGAAAGCCCATAGAGGGCTATGGTGAAAAAGGAAATATCTTCCGTTCAAAACTGGAAAGAAGCTTTCTGAGAAACTGCTCTGTGTTCTGTTAATTCATCTCACAGAGTTACATGTTTCCCTTCAAGAAGCCTTTCGCTAAGGCTGTTCTTGTGGAATTGGCAAAGGGATATTTGGAAGCCCATAGAGGGCTATGGTGAAAAAGGAAATATCTTCCGTTGAAAACTGGAAAGAAGCTTTCTGAGAAACTGCTCTGTGTTCTGTTAATTCATCTCACAGAGTTACATCTTTCCCTTGAAGAAGCCTTTCGATAAGGCTGGTCTTGTGGAATTGGCAAAGGGATATTTGGAAGCCCATAGAGGGCTATGATGAAAAAGGAAATATCTTCCGTTCAAAACTGGAAAGAAGCTTTCTGAGAAACTGCTCTGTGTTCTGTTAATTCATCTCACAGAGTTACATCTTTCCCTTCAAGAAGCCTTTCGCTAAGGCTGTTCTTGTGGAATTGGCAAAGGGATATTTGGAAGCCCATAGAGGGCTATGGTGAAAAAGGAAGTATCTTCTGTTCAAAAGTGGAAAGAAGCTTTCTGAGAAACTGCTCTGTGTTCTGTTAATTCATCTCACAGGGTTACATCTTTCCCTTCAAGAAGCCTTTCGCTAAGGCTGTTATTGTGCAATTGGCAAAGGGATATTTGGAAGCCCATAGAGGTCTATGGTGAAAAAGGAAATATCTTCCGTTCAAAACTGGAAAGAAGCTTTCTGAGAAACTGCTCTGTGTTCTGTTAATTCACCTCACAGAGTTACATCTTTCCCTTCAAGAAGCCTTTGGCTAAGGCTGTTCTTGTGAAATTGGCAAAGTTATATTTGGAAGCCCCTAGATTGCTATGGTGAAAAAGGAAATATCTTCCGTTCAAAACTGGAAAGAAGCTTTCTGAGAAACTCCTCTGTGTTCTGTTAATTCATCTCACATAGTTGCATCTTTCCCTTCAAGAAGCCTTTCGCTAAGGCTGTTCTTGTGGAATTGGCAAAGGGATATTTGGAAGCCCATAGAGGGCTATGGTGAAAAAGGGAATATCTTCCGTTCAAAACTGGAAAGAAGCTTTCTGAGAAACTGCTCTGTGTTCTGTTAATTCATCTCACAGAGTTACATCTTTCCCTTCAAGATGCCTTTCGCTAAGGCTGTTCTTGTGGAATTGGCAAAGGGATATTTGGAAGCCCATAGAGGGTTATGGTGAAAAAGGAAATATCTTCCGTTCAAAACTGGAAAGAAGCTTTCTGAGAAACTGCTCTGTGTTCTGTTAATTCATCTCACAGAGTTACATCTTTCCCTTGAAGAAGCCTTTCGCTAAGGCTGTTCTTGGGGAATGGGAAAAGGGATATTTGGAAGCCCATAGAGGGCTATGGTGAAAAAGGAAATATCTTCCGTTCAAAACTGGAAAGAAGCTTTCTGAGAAACTGCTCTGTGTTCTGTTAATTCATCTCACAGAGTTACATCTTTCCCTTCAAGAAGCCTTTCGCAAAGGCTGTTCTTGTGGAATTGGCAAAGGGATATTTGGAAGCCCTTAGAGGGCTATGGTGAAAAAGGAAATATCTTCCGTTCAAAACTGGAAAGAAGCTTTCTGAGAAACTGCTCTGTGTTCTCTTAATTCATCTCACAGAGTTACATCTTTCCCTTCAAGAAGCCTTTCGCTAAGGTTGTTCTTGTGGAATTGGCAAAGGGATATTTGGAAGCCCATAGAGGGCTATGGTGAAAAAGGAAATATCTTCCGTTCAAAACTGGAAAGAAGCTTTCTGAGAAACTGCTCTGTGTTCTTTTAATTCATCTCACAGAGTTACATCTTTCCCTTCAAGAAGCCTTTCGCTAAGGCTGTTCTTGTGGAATTGGCAAAGGGATATTTGGAAGCCCATAGAGGGCTATGGTGAAAAAGGAAATATCTTCCGTTCAAAACTGGAAAGAAACTTTCTAAGAAACTGATCTGTGTTCTGTTAATTCATCTCACAGAGTTACATCTTTCACTTCAAGAAGCCTTTCGCTAAGGCTGTTCTTGTTTAATTGGCAAAGGGATATTTGGAAGCCCATAGAGGGCTAAGGTGAAAAAGGAAATATCTTCCGATCAAAACTGGAAAGAAGCTTTCTGAGAAACTGCTCTGTGTTCTGTTAATTCATCTCACAGAGTTACATCTTTCCCTTCAAGAAGCCTTTCGCTAAGGCTGTTCTTGTGGAATTGGCAAAGGGATATTTGAAAGCCCATAGAGGGCTATGGTGAAAAAGGAAATATCTTCCGTTCAAAACTGGAAAGAAGCTTTCTGAGAAACTGCTCTGTGTTCTGTTAATTCATCTCAAAGAGTTACATCTTTCCCTTCAAGAAGCCTTTCGCTAAGGCTGTTCTTGTGGAATTGGCAAAGGGATATTTGGAAGCCCATAGAGGGCTATGGTGAAAAAGGAAATATCTTCCGTTGAAAACTGGAAAGAAGCTTTCTGAGAAACTGCTCTGTGTTCTGTTAATTCATCTCACAGAGTTACATCTTTCCCTACAAGAAGCCTTTCGCTAAGGCTGTTCTTGTGGAATTGGCAAAGGCATATTTGGAAGCCCATAGTGGGCTACGGTGAAAAAGGAAATATCTTACGTTCAAAACTGGAAAGAAGCTTTCTGAGAAACTGCTCTGTGTTCTGTTAATTCATCTCACAGAGTTACATCTTTCCCTTCAAGAAGCCTTTCGCTAAGGCTGTTCTTGTGCAATTGGCAAAGGGATATTTGGAAGCCCATAGAGGGCTATGGTGAAAAAGGAAATATCTTCCGTTCAAAACTGGAAAGAAGCTTTCTGAGAAACTGCTCTGTGTTCTGTTAATTCATATCACAGAGTTACATCTTTCCCTTCAAGAAGCCTTTCGCTAAGGCTGTTCTTGTGGAATTGGCAAAGGGATATTTGGAAGCCCATAGTGGGCTATGGTGAAAAAGGAAATATCTTCCGTTCAAAACTGGAAAGAAGCTTTCTGAGGAACTGCTCTGTGTTCTGTTAATTCATCTCACATAGTTACATCTTTCCCTTCAAGAAGCCTTTGGCTAAGGCTGTTCTTGTGGAATTGGCAAAGGGCTATTTGGAAGCCCATAGAGGGCTATGGTGAAAAAGGAAATATCTTCCGTTCAAAACTGGAAAGAGGCTTTCTGAGAAACTGGTCTGTGTTCTGTTAATTCATCTCACAGAGTTACATGTTTCCCTTCAAGAAGCCTTTCGCTAAGGCTGTTCTTGTGGAATTGGCAAAGGGATATTTGGAAGCCCATAGAGGGCTATGGTGAAAAAGGAAGTATCTTCTGTTCAAAAGTGGAAAGAAGCTTTCTGAGAAACTGCTCTGTGTTCTGTTAATTCATCTCACAGGGTTACATCTTTCCCTTCAAGAAGCCTTTCGCTAAGGCTGTTATTGTGCAATTGGCAAAGGGATATTTGGAAGCCCATAGAGGGCTATGGTGAAAAAGGAAATATCTTCCGTTCAAAACTGGAAAGAAGCTTTCTGAGAAACTGCTCTGTGTTCTGTTAATTCACCTCACAGAGTTACATCTTTCCCTTCAAGAAGCCTTTGGCTAAGGCTGTTCTTGTGAAATTGGCAAAGTTATATTTGGAAGCCCCTAGATTGCTATGGTGAAAAAGGAATTATCTTCCGTTCAAAACTGGAAAGAAGCTTTCTGAGAAACTCCTCTGTGTTCAGTTAATTCATCTCACATAGTTGCATCTTTCCCTTCAAGAAGCCTTTCGCTAAGGCTGTTCTTGTGGAATTGGAAAAGGGATATTTGGAAGCCCATAGAGGGCTATGGTGAAAAAGGGAATATCTTCCGTTCAAAACTGGAAAGAAGCTTTCTGAGAAACTGCTCTGTGTTCTGTTAATTCATCTCACAGAGTTACATCTTTCCCTTCAAGATGCCTTTCGCTAAGGCTGTTCTTGTGGAATTGGCAAAGGGATATTTGGAAGCCCATAGAGGGTTATGGTGAAAAAGGAAATATCTTCCGTTCAAAACTGGAAAGAAGCTTTCTGAGAAACTGCTCTGTGTTCTGTTAATTCATCTCACAGAGTTACATCTTTCCCATGAAGAAGCCTTTCGCTAAGGCTGTTCTTGGGGAATGGGAAAAGGGATATTTGGAAGCCCATAGAGGGCTATGCTGAAAAAGGAAATATCTTCCGTTCAAAACTGGAAAGAAGCTTTCTGAGAAACTGCTCTGTGTTCTGTTAATTCATCTCACAGGGTTACATCTTTCCCTTCAAGAAGCCTTTCGCTAAGGCTGTTATTGTGCAATTGGCAAAGGGATATTTGGAAGCCCATAGAGGGCTATGGTGAAAAAGGAAATATCTTCCGTTCAAAACTGGAAAGAAGCTTTCTGAGAAACTGCTCTGTGTTCTGTTAATTCACCTCACAGAGTTACATCTTTCCCTTCAAGAAGCCTTTGGCTAAGGCTGTTCTTGTGAAATTGGCAAAGTTATATTTGGAAGCCCCTAGATTGCTATGGTGAAAAAGGAATTATCTTCCGTTCAAAACTGGAAAGAAGCTTTCTGAGAAACTCCTCTGTGTTCAGTTAATTCATCTCACATAGTTGCATCTTTCCCTTCAAGAAGCCTTTCGCTAAGGCTGTTCTTGTGGAATTGGAAAAGGGATATTTGGAAGCCCATAGAGGGCTATGGTGAAAAAGGGAATATCTTCCGTTCAAAACTGGAAAGAAGCTTTCTGAGAAACTGCTCTGTGTTCTGTTAATTCATCTCACAGAGTTACATCTTTCCCTTCAAGATGCCTTTCGCTAAGGCTGTTCTTGTGGAATTGGCAAAGGGATATTTGGAAGCCCATAGAGGGTTATGGTGAAAAAGGAAATATCTTCCGTTCAAAACTGGAAAGAAGCTTTCTGAGAAACTGCTCTGTGTTCTGTTAATTCATCTCACAGAGTTACATCTTTCCCATGAAGAAGCCTTTCGCTAAGGCTGTTCTTGGGGAATGGGAAAAGGGATATTTGGAAGCCCATAGAGGGCTATGCTGAAAAAGGAAATATCTTCCGTTCAAAACTGGAAAGAAGCTTTCTGAGAAACTGCTCTGTGTTCTGTTAATTCATCTCACAGAGTTACATCTTTCCCTTCAAGAAGCCTTTCGAAAAGGCTGTTCTTGTGGAATTGGCAAAGGGATATTTGGAAGCCCTTAGAGGGCTATGGTGAAAAAGGAAATATCTTCCGTTCAAAACTGGAAAGAAGCTTTCTGAGAAACTGCTCTGTGTTCTCTTAATTCATCTCACAGAGTTACATCTTTCCCTTCAAGAAGCCTTTCGCTAAGGTTGTTCTTGTGGAATTGGCAAAGGGATATTTGGAAGCCCATAGAGGGCTATGGTGAAAAAGGAAATATCTTCAGTTCAAAACTGGAAAGAAGCTTTCTGAGAAACTGCTCTGTGTTCTTTTAATTCATCTCACAGAGTTACATCTTTCCCTTCAAGAAGCCTTTCGCTAAGGCTGTTCTTGTGGAATTGGCAAAGGGATATTTGGAAGCCCATAGAGGGCTATGGTGAAAAAGGAAATATCTTCCGTTCAAAACTGGAAAGAAGCTTTCTAAGAAACTGCTCTGTGTTCTGTTAATTCATCTCACAGAGTTACATCTTTCCCTTCAAGAAGCCTTTCGCTAAGGCTGTTCTTGTTTAATTGGCAAAGGGATATTTGGAAGCCCATAGAGGGCTAAGGTGAAAAAGGAAATATCTTCCGATCAAAAGTGGAAAGAAGCTTTCTGAGAAACTGCTCTGTGTTCTGTTAATTCATCTCACAGAGTTACATCTTTCCCTTCAAGAAGCCTTTCGCTAAGGCTGTTCTTGTGGAATTGGCAAAGGGATATTTGAAAGCCCATAGAGGGCTATGGTGAAAAAGGAAATATCTTCCGTTCAAAACTGGAAAGAAGCTTTCTGAGAAACTGCTCTGTGTTCTGTTAATTCATCTCACAGAGTTACATGTTTCCCTTCAAGAAGCCTTTCGCTAAGGCTGTTCTTGTGGAATTGGCAAAGGAGTATTTGGAAGCCCATAGAGGGCTATGGTGAAAAAGGAAATATCTTCCGTTGAAAACTGGAAAGAAGCTTTCTGAGAAACTGCTCTGTGTTCTGTTAATTCATCTCACAGAGTTACATCTTTCCCTTCAAGAAGCCTTTCGCTAAGGCTGTTCTTGTGGAATTGGCAAAGGCATATTTGGAAGCCCATAGTGGGCTACGGTGAAAAAGGAAATATCTTCCGTTCAAAACTGGAAAGAAGCTTTCTGAGAAACTGCTCTGTGTTCTGTTAATTCATCTCACAGAGTTACATCTTTCCCTTCAAGAAGCCTTTCGCTAAGGCTGTTCTTGTGCAATTGGCAAAGGGATATTTGGAAGCCCATAGAGGGCTATGGTGAAAAAGGAAATATCTTCCGTTCAAAACTGGAAAGAAGCTTTCTGAGAAACTGCTCTGTGTTCTGTTAATTCATATCACAGAGTTACATCTTTCCCTTCAAGAAGCCTTTCGCTAAGGCTGTTCTTGTGGAATTGGCAAAGGGATATTTGGAAGCCCATAGAGGGCTATGGTGAAAAAGGAAATATCTTCCGTTCAAAACTGGAAAGAAGCTTTCTGAGGAACTGCTCTGTGTTCTGTTAATTCATCTCACATAGTTACATCTTTCCCTTCAAGAAGCCTTTGGCTAAGGCTGTTCTTGTGGAATTGGCAAAGGGATATTTGGAAGCCCATAGAGGGCTATGGTGAAAAAGGAAATATCTTCCGTTCAAAACTGGAAAGAGGCTTTCTGAGAAACTGCTCTGTGTTCTGTTAATTCATCTCACAGAGTTACATGTTTCCCTTCAAGAAGCCTTTCGCTAAGGCTGTTCTTGTGGAATTGGCAAAGGGATATTTGGAAGCCCATAGAGGGCTATGGTGAAAAAGGAAATATCTTCCGTTCAAAACTGGAAAGAAGCTTTCTGAGAAACTGCTCTGTGTTCTGTTAATTCATCTCACAGAGTTACATCTTTCCCTTGAAGAAGCCTTTCGCTAAGGCTGGTCTTGTGGAATTGGAAAAGGGATATTTGGAAGCCCATTGAGGGCTAAGGTGAAAAAGGGAATATCTTCCGTTCAAAACTGGAAAGAAGCTTTCTGAGAAACTGCTCTGTGTTCTGTTAATTCATCTCACAGAGTTACATCTTTCCCTTCAAGAAGCCTTTCGCTAAGGCTGTTCTTGTGGAATTGGCAAAGGGATATTTGGAAGCCCATAGAGGGCTATGGTGAAAAAGGAAATATCTTCTGTTCAAAAGTGGAAAGAAGCTTTCTGAGAAACTGCTCTGTGTTCTGTTAATTCATCTCACAGAGTTACATCTTTCCCTTCAAGAAGCCTTTCGCTAAGGCTGTTCTTGAGCAATTGGCAAAGGGATATTTGGAAGCCCAGAGAGGGCTATGGTGAAAAAGGAAATATCTTCCGTTCAAAACTGGAAAGAAGCTTTCTGAGAAACTGCTCTGTGTTCTGTTAATTCAACTCACAGAGTTACATCTTTCCCTTCAAGAAGCCTTTCGCTAAGGCTGTTCTTGTGGAATTGGCAAAGGGATATTTGGAAGCCCATAGAGGGCTATGGTGAAAAAGGAAATATCTTCCGTTCAAAACTGGAAAGAAGCTTTCTGAGAAACTGCTCTGTGTTCTGCTAATTCATCTCATATAGTTACATCTTTCCCTTCAAGAAGCCTTTCGCTAAGGCTGTTCTTGTGGAATTGGCAAAGGGATATTTGGAAGCCCATAGAGGGCTATGGTGAAAAAAGAAATCTCTTCCGTTCAAAACTGGAAAGAAGCTTTCTGAGAAACTGCTCTGTGTTCTGTTAATTCATCTCACAGAGTTACATATTTCCCTTCAAGAAGCCTTTCGCTAAGGCTGTTCTTGTGAAATTCGCAAAGTTATATTTGGAAGCCCCTAGATTGCTATGGTGAAAAAGGAATTATCTTCCGTTCAAAACTGGAAAGAAGCTTTCTGAGAAACTCCTCTGTGTTCAGTTAATTCATCTCACATAGTTGCATCTTTCCCTTCAAGAAGCCTTTCGCTAAGGCTGTTCTTGTGGAATTGGAAAAGGGATATTTGGAAGCCCATAGAGGGCTATGGTGAAAAAGGGAATATCTTCCGTTCAAAACTGGAAAGAAGCTTTCTGAGAAACTGCTCTGTGTTCTGTTAATTCATCTCACAGAGTTACATCTTTCCCTTCAAGATGCCTTTCGCTAAGGCTGTTCTTGTGGAATTGGCAAAGGGATATTTGGAAGCCCATAGAGGGTTATGGTGAAAAAGGAAATATCTTCCGTTCAAAACTGGAAAGAAGCTTTCTGAGAAACTGCTCTGTGTTCTGTTAATTCATCTCACAGAGTTACATCTTTCCCATGAAGAAGCCTTTCGCTAAGGCTGTTCTTGGGGAATGGGAAAAGGGATATTTGGAAGCCCATAGAGGGCTATGCTGAAAAAGGAAATATCTTCCGTTCAAAACTGGAAAGAAGCTTTCTGAGAAACTGCTCTGTGTTCTGTTAATTCATCTCACAGGGTTACATCTTTCCCTTCAAGAAGCCTTTCGCTAAGGCTGTTATTGTGCAATTGGCAAAGGGATATTTGGAAGCCCATAGAGGGCTATGGTGAAAAAGGAAATATCTTCCGTTCAAAACTGGAAAGAAGCTTTCTGAGAAACTGCTCTGTGTTCTGTTAATTCACCTCACAGAGTTACATCTTTCCCTTCAAGAAGCCTTTGGCTAAGGCTGTTCTTGTGAAATTGGCAAAGTTATATTTGGAAGCCCCCAGATTGCTATGGTGAAAAAGGAATTATCTTCCGTTCAAAACTGGAAAGAAGCTTTCTGAGAAACTCCTCTGTGTTCAGTTAATTCATCTCACATAGTTGCATCTTTCCCTTCAAGAAGCCTTTCGCTAAGGCTGTTCTTGTGGAATTGGAAAAGGGATATTTGGAAGCCCATAGAGGGCTATGGTGAAAAAGGGAATATCTTCCGTTCAAAACTGGAAAGAAGCTTTCTGAGAAACTGCTCTGTGTTCTGTTAATTCATCTCACAGAGTTACATCTTTCCCTTCAAGAAGCCTTTCGAAAAGGCTGTTCTTTTGGAATTGGCAAAGGGATATTTGGAAGCCCTTAGAGGGCTATGGTGAAAAAGGAAATATCTTCCGTTCAAAACTGGAAAGAAGCTTTCTGAGAAACTGCTCTGTGTTCTCTTAATTCATCTCACAGAGTTACATCTTTCCCTTCAAGAAGCCTTTCGCTAAGGCTGTTCTTGTGGAATTGGCAAAGGCATATTTGGAAGCCCATAGTGGGCTACGGTGAAAAAGGAAATATCTTCCGTTCAAAACTGGAAAGAAGCTTTCTGAGAAACTGCTCTGTGTTCTGTTAATTCATCTCACAGAGTTACATCTTTCCCTTCAAGAAGCCTTTCGCTAAGGCTGTTCTTGTGCAATTGGCAAAGGGATATTTGGAAGCCCATAGAGGGCTATGGTGAAAAAGGAAATATCTTCCGTTCAAAACTGGAAAGAAGCTTTCTGAGAAACTGCTCTGTGTTCTGTTAATTCATATCACAGAGTTACATCTTTCCCTTCAAGAAGCCTTTCGCTAAGGCTGTTCTTGTGGAATTGGCAAAGGGATATTTGGAAGCCCATAGAGGGCTATGGTGAAAAAGGAAATATCTTCCGTTCAAAACTGGAAAGAAGCTTTCTGAGGAACTGCTCTGTGTTCTGTTAATTCATCTCACATAGTTACATCTTTTCCTTCAAGAAGCCTTTGGCTAAGGCTGTTCTTGTGGAATTGGCAAAGGGATATTTGGAAGCCCATAGAGGGCTATGGTGAAAAAGGAAATATCTTCCGTTCAAAACTGGAAAGAGGCTTTCTGAGAAACTGCTCTGTGTTCTGTTAATTCATCTCACAGAGTTACATGTTTCCCTTCAAGAAGCCTTTCGCTAAGGCTGTTCTTGTGGAATTGGCAAAGGGATATTTGGAAGCCCATAGAGGGCTATGATGAAAAAGGAAATATCTTCCGTTCAAAACTGGAAAGAAGCTTTCTGAGAAACTGCTCTGTGTTCTGTTAATTCATCTCACAGAGTTACATCTTTCCCTTGAAGAAGCCTTTCGCTAAGGCTGGTCTTGTGGAATTGGAAAAGGGATATTTGGAAGCCCATTGAGGGCTATGGTGAAAAAGGGAATATCTTCCGTTCAAAACTGGAAAGAAGCTTTCTGAGAAACTGCTCTGTGTTCTGTTAATTCATCTCACAGAGTTACATCTTTCCCTTCAAGAAGCCTTTCGCTAAGGCTGTTCTTGTGCAATTGGCAAAGGGATATTTGGAAGCCCAGAGAGGGCTATGGTGAAAAAGGAAATATCTTCCGTTCAAAACTGGAAAGAAGCTTTCTGAGAAACTGCTCTGTGTTCTGTTAATTCATCTCACAGAGTTACATCTTTCCCTTCAAGAAGCCTTTCGCTAAGGCTGTTCTTGTGGAATTGGCAAAGGGATATTTGGAAGCCCATAGAGGGCTATGGTGAAAAAGGAAATATCTTCCGTTCAAAACTGGAAAGAAGCTTTCTGAGAAACTGCTCTGTGTTCTGCTAATTCATCTCATATAGTTACATCTTTCCCTTCAAGAAGCCTTTCGCTAAGGCTGTTCTTGTGGAATTGGCAAAGGGATATTTGGAAGCCCATAGAGGGCTATGGTGAAAAAGGAAATACCTTCCGTTCAAAACTGGAAAGAAGCTTTCTGAGAAACTGCTCTGTGTTCTGTTAATTCATCTCACAGATTTACATCTTTCCCTTCAAGATGCCTTTCGCTAAGGCTGTTCTTGTGGAATTAGCAAAGGGATATTTGGAAGCACATAGAGGGCTATGGTGAAAAAGGAAATATCTTCCGTTCAAAACTGGAAAGAAGCTTTCTGAGAAACTGCTCTGTGTTCTGTTAATTCATCTCACAGAGTTACATCTTTCCCTTCAAGAAGCCTTTCGCTAAGGCTGTTCTTGTGGAATGGGAAAAGGGATATTTGGAAGCCCATAGAGGGCTACGGTGAAAAAGGAAATATCTTCCGTTCAAAACTGGAAAGAAGCTTTCTGAGAAACTGCTCTGTGTTCTGTTAATTCATCTCACAGAGTTACATCTTTCCCTTCAAGAAGCCTTTCGCTTAGGCTGTTCTTGTTGAATTGGCAAAGGGATATTTGGAAGCCCATAGAGGGCTATGGTGAAAAAGGATATATCTTCCGTTGAAAACTGGAAATAAGCTTTCTGAGAAACTGCTCTGTGTTCTGTTTATTCATCTCACAGAGTTACATCTTTAACATCAAGAAGACTTTCGCTAAGGCTGTTCTTGTGCAATTGGCAAAGGGATATTTGGAAGCCCATAGAGGGCTATGGTAAAAAGGAAATATCTTCCGTTCAAAACTGGAAAGAAGCTTTCTGAGAAACTGCTCTGTGTTCTGTTAATTCATCTCACAGAGTTACATCCTTCCCTTCAAGAAGCCTTTCGCTAAGGCTGTTCTTCGGGAATTGGCAAAGAGATATTTTAAGCCCATAGAGGGCTATGGTGTAAAAGGAAATATCTTCCGTTCAAAACTGGAAAGAAGCTTTCTGAGAAACTGCTCTGTGTTCTGTTAATTCATCTCACAGAGTTACATCTTTCCCTTCAAGAAGCCTTTCGCTAAGGCTGTTCTTGTGGAATTGGCAAAGAGATATTTTAAGCCCATAGAGGGCTATGGTGAAAAAGGAAATATCTTCCGTTCAAAATTGGAAAGAAGCTTTCTGAGAAACTGCTCTGTGTTCTGTTAATTCATCTCACAGAGTTACATCTTTCCCTTCAAGAAGCCTTTCGCTAAGGCTGTTCTTGTGGAATTGGCAAAGGGATATTTGGAAGCCCATAGAGGGCTATGGTGAAAAAGGAAGTATCTTCTGTTCAAAAGTGGAAAGAAGCTTTCTGAGAAACTGCTCTGTGTTCTGTTAATTCAACTCACAGAGTTACATCTTTCCCTTCAAGAAGCCTATCGCTAAGTCTGTTATTGTGCAATTGGCAAAGGGATATTTGGAAGCCCATAGAGGGCTATGGTGAAAAAGGAAATATCTTCCGTTCAAAACTGGAAAGAAGCTTTCTGAGAAACTGCTCTGTGTTCTGTTAATTCATCTCACAGAGTTACTTCTTTCCCTTCAAGAAGCCTTTCGCTAAGGCTGTTCTTGTGGAATTGGCAAAGGGATATTTGGAAGCCCATAGAGGGCTATGGTGAAAAAGGAAATATCTTCCGTTCAAAACTGGAAAGAAGCTTTCTGAGAAACTCCTCTGTGTTCTGTTAATTCATCTCACATAGTTACATCTTTCCCTTCAAGAAGCCTTTCGCTTAGGCTGTTCTTGTGGAATTGGCAAAGGGATATTTGGAAGCCCATAGAGGGCTATGGTGAAACAGGGAATATCTTCCGTTCAAAACTGGAAAGAAGCTTTCTGAGAAACTGCTCTGTGTTCTGTTAATTCATCTCACAGAGTTACATCTCTCCCTTCAAGAAGCCTTTCGCTAAGGCTGTTCTTGTGGAATTGGCAAAGGGATATTTGGAAGCCCATAGTGGGCTATGGTGAAAAAGGAAATATCTTCCGTTCAAAACTGGAAAGAAGCTTTCTGAGAAACTGCTCTGTGTTCTGTTAATTCATCTCACAGAGTTACATGTTTCCCTTCAAGAAGCCTTTCGCTAAGGCTGTTCTTGTGGAATTGGTAAAGGGATATTTGGAAGCCCATAGAGGGCTATGGTGAAAAAGGAAATATCTTCCGTTCAAAACTGGAAAGAAGCTTTCTGAGAAACTGCTCTGTGTTCTGTTAATTCATCTCACAGAGTTACATCTTTCCCTTCAAGAAGCCTTTCGCTAAAGCTGTTCTTGTGGAATTGGCAAAGGGATATTTGGAAGCCCATAGAGGGCTATGGTGAAAAAGGAAGTATCTTCTGTTCAAAAGTGGAAAGAAGCTTTCTGAGAAACTGCTCTGTGTTCTGTTAATTCAACTCACAGAGTTACATCTTTCCCTTCAAGAAGCCTTTCGCTAAGGCTGTTATTGTGCAATTGGCAAAGGGATATTTGGAAGACCATAGAGGGCTATGGTGAAAAAGGAAATATCTTCCGTTCAAAACTGGAAAGAAGCTTTCTGAGAAACTGCTCTGTGTTCTGTTAATTCATCTCACAGAGTTACATCTTTCCCTTCAAGAAGCCTTTCGCTAAGGCTGTTCTTGTGGAATTGGCAAAGGGATATTTGGAAGCCCATAGAGGGCTATGGTGAAAAAGGGAATATCTTCCGTTCAAAACTGGAAAGAAGCTTTCTGAGAAACTGCTCTGTGTTCTGTTAATTCATCTCACATAGTTACATCTTTCCCTTCAAGAAGCCTTTCGCTAAGGCTGTTCTTGGGGAATTGGCAAAGGGATATTTGGAAGCCCATAGAGGGCTATGGTGAAAAAGGAAATATCTTCCGTTCAAAACTGGAAAGAAGCTTTCTGAGAAACTGCTCTGTGTTCTTTTAATTCATCTCACAGAGTTACATCTTTCCCTTCAAGAAGCCTTTCGCTAAGGCTGTTCTTGTGGAATTGGCAAAGGGATATTTGGAAGCCCATAGATTGCTATGGTGAAAAAGGAAATATCTTCCGTTCAAAACTGGAAAGAAGCTTTCTAAGAAACTGCTCTGTGTTCTGTTAATTCATCTCACAGAGTTACATCTTTCACTTCAAGAAGCCTTTCGCTAAGGCTGTTCTTGTTTAATTGGCAAAGGGATATTTGGAAGCCCATAGAGGGCTAAGGTGAAAATGGAAATATCTTCCGATCAAAACTGGAAAGAAGCTTTCTGAGAAACTGCTCTGTGCTCTGTTAATTCATCTCACAGACTTACATCTTTCCCTTCAAGAAGCCTTTCGCTAAGGCTGTTCTTGTGGAATTGGCAAAGGGATATTTGGAAGCCCATAGAGGGCTATGGTGAAAAAGGAAATATCTTCCGTTCAAAACTGGAAAGAAGCTTTCTGAGGAACTGCTCTGTGTTCTGTTAATTCATGTCACATAGTTACATCTTTCCCTTCAAGAAGCCTTTCGCTAAGGCTGTTCTTGTGGAATTGGCAAAGGGATATTTGGAAGCCCATAGAGGGCTATGGTGAAAAAGGAAATATCTTCCGTTCAAAACTGGAAAGAGGCTTTCTGAGAAACTGCTCTGTGTTCTGTTAATTCATCTCACAGAGTTACATGTTTCCCTTCAAGAAGCCTTTCGCTAAGGCTGTTCTTGGGGAATTGGCAAAGAGATATTTTAAGCCCATAGAGGGCTATGGTGAAAAAGGAAATATCTTCGGTTCAAAACTGGAAAGAAGCTTTCTGAGAAACTGCTCTGTGTTCTGTTAATTCATCTCACAGAGTTACATCTTTCCCTTCAAGAAGTCTTTCGCTAAGGCTATTCTTGTGGAATTGGCAAAGGGATATTTTGAAGAACATAGAGGGCTATGGTGAAAAAGGAAATATCTTCTGTTCAAAAGTGGAAAGAAGCTTTCTGAGAAACTGCTCTGTGTTCTGTTAATTCAACACACAGAGTTACATCTTTCCCTTCAGGAAGCCTTTCGCTAAGGCTGTTCTTGTGCAATTGGCAAAGGCATATGTGAAAGCCCACAGAGGGCTATGGTGAAAAAGGAAATATCTTCCGTTCAAAACTGGAAAGAAGCTTTCTAAGAAACTGTTCTATGTTCTGTTAATTCATCTCACAGAGTTACATCTTTCCCTTCAAGAAGCCTTTCGCTAAGGCTGTTCTTGTGGAATTGGCAAAGGGATATTTGGCAGCCCATAGAGGGCTATGGTGAAAAAGGAAATAACTTCCGTTCAAAACTGGAAAGAAGCTTTCTGAGAAACTTTTCTATGTTCTGTTAATTCATCTCACAGAGTTACATCTTTCCCTTCAAGAAGCCTTTCGCTAAGGCTCTTCTTCTGGAATTGGCAAAGGGATATTTGGAAGCCCATAGAGGGCTATGGTGAAAAAGGAAATATCTTCCGTTCAAAACTGGAAAGAAGCTTTCTGAGAAACTGCTCTGTGTTCTGTTAATTCATCTCACAGAGTTACATCTTTCCCTTCAAGAAGTCTTTCGCTAAGGCTGTTCTTGTGGAATTGGCAAAGGGATATTTGGAAGCCCATAGAGGGCTATGGTGAAAAAGGAAATATCTTCCGTTCAAAACTGGAAAGAAGCTTTCTGAGGAACTGCTCTGTGTTCTGTTAATTCATCTCACATAGTTACATCTTTCCCTTCAAGAAGGCTTTCGCTAAGGCTGTTCTTGTGGAATTGGAAAAGGGATATTTGAAAGCCCATAGAGGGCTATGGTGAAAAAGGAAATATCTTCCGTTCAAAACTGGAAAGAAGCTTTCTGAGAAACTGCTCTGTGTTCTGTTAATTCAACTCACAGAGTTGCATGTTTCCCTTCAAGAAGCCTTTCGCTAAGGCTGTTCTTGTGGAATTGGCAAAGGGATATTTGGCAGCCCATAGAGGGCTATGGTGAAAAAGGAAATATCTTCCGTTCAAAACTGGAAAGAAGCTTTCTGAGAAACTGCTCTGTGTTCTGTTAATTCATCTCACAGAGTTACATCTTTCCCTTCAAGAAGCCTTTCGCTAAGGCTGTTCTTGTGGAATTGGCAAAGGGATATTTGGAAGCCCATAGAGGGCTATGGTGAAAAAGGAAATATCTTCCGTTCAAAACTGGAAAGAAGCTTTCTGAGAAACTGCTCTGTGTTCTGTTAATTCAACTCACAGAGTTACATCTTTCCCTTCAAGAAGCCTTTCGCTAAGGCTGTTCTTGTGGAATTGGCAAAGGGATATTTGGAAGCCCCTAGAGGGCTATGGTGAAAAAGGAAATATCTTCCGTTCAAAACTGGAAAGAAGCTTTCTGAGAAACTGCTCTGTGTTCTGTTAATTCATGTCACATAGTTACATCTTTCCCTTCAAGAAGCCTTTCGCTAAGGCTGTTCTTGTGGAATTGGCAAAGGGATATTTGGAAGCCCATAGAGGGCTATGGTGAAAAAGGAAATATCTTCCGTTCAAAACTGGAAAGAGGCTTTCTGAGAAACTGCTCTGTGTTCTGTTAATTCATGTCACAGAGTTACATGTTTCCCTTCAAGAAGCCTTTCGCTAAGGCTGTTCTTGTGCAATTGGCAAAGGGATATTTGGAAGCCCATAGAGGGCTATGGTAAAAAGGAAATATCTTCCGTTCAAAACTGGAAAGAAGCTTTCTGAGAAACTGCTCTGTGTTCTGTTAATTCATCTCACAGAGTTACATCCTTCCCTTCAAGAAGCCTTTCGCTAAGGCTGTTCTTGGGGAATTGGCAAAGAGATATTTTAAGCCCATAGAGGGCTATGGTGAAAAAGGAAATATCTTCCGTTTAAAACTGGAAAGAAGCTTTCTGAGAAACTGCTCTGTGTTCTGTTAATTCATCTCACAGAGTTACATCTTTCCCTTCAAGAAGTCTTTCGCTAAGGCTATTCTTGTGGAATTGGCAAAGGGATATTTGGAAGAACATAGAGGGCTATGGTGAAAAAGGAAGTATCTTCTGTTCAAAAGTGGAAAGAAGCTTTCTGAGAAACTGCTCTGTGTTCTGTTAATTCAACACACAGAGTTACATCTTTCCCTTCAGGAAGCCTTTCGCTAAGGCTGTTCTTGTGCAATTGGCAAAGGGATATTTGGAAGCCCATAGAGGGCTATGGTGAAAAAGGAAATATCTTCCGTTCAAAACTGGAAAGAAGCTTTCTAAGAAACTGTTCTATGTTCTGTTAATTCATCTCACAGAGTTACATCTTTCCCTTCAAGAAGCCTTTCGCTAAGGCTGTTCTTGTGGAATTGGCAAAGGGATATTTGGAAGCCCATAGAGGGCTATGGTGAAAAAGGAAATTTCTTCCGTTCAAAACTGGAAAGAAGCTTTCTGAGAAACTGCTCTGTGTTCTGTTAATTCGTCTCACAGAGTTACATCTTTCCCTTCAAGAAGCCTTTCGCTAAGGCTGTTCTTGTGGAATTGGCAAAAGGATATTTGGAAGCCCATAGAAGGCTATGGTGAAAAAGGAAATATCTTCCGTTCAAAACTGGAAAGAAGCTTTCTGAGAAACTGCTCTGTGTTCTGTTAATTCATCTCACAGAGTTACATCTTTCCCTTCAAGAAGCCTTTCGCTAAGGCTGTTCTTGTGGAATTGGCAAAGGGATATTTGGCAGCCCATAGAGGGCTATGGTGAAAAAGGAAATAACTTCCGTTCAAAACTGGAAAGAAGCTTTCTGAGAAACTTTTCTATGTTCTGTTAATTCATCTCACAGAGTTACATCTTTCCCTTCAAGAAGCCTTTCGCTAAGGCTGTTCTTGTGGAATTGGCAAAGGGATATTTGGAAGCCCATAGAGGGCTATGGTGAAAAAGGAAATATCTTCCGTTCAAAACTGGAAAGAAGCTTTCTGAGAAACTGCTCTGTGTTCTGTTAATTCATCTCACAGAGTTACATCTTTCCCTTCAAGAAGTCTTTCGCTAAGGCTGTTCTTGTGGAATTGGCAAAGGGATATTTGGAAGCCCATAGAGGGCTATGGTGAAAAAGGAAATATCTTCCGTTCAAAACTGGAAAGAAGCTTTCTGAGGAACTGCTCTGTGTTCTGTTAATTCATCTCACATAGTTACATCTTTCCCTTCAAGAAGCCTTTCGCTAAGGCTGTTCTTGTGGAATTGGCAAAGGGATATTTGGAAGCCCATAGAGGGCTATGGTGAAAAAGGAAATATCTTCCGTTCAAAACTGGAAAGAAGCTTTCTGAGAAACTGCTCTGTGTTCTGTTAATTCATCTCACAGAGTTGCATGTTTCCCTTCAAGAAGCCTTTCGCTAAGGCTGTTCTTGTGGAATTGGCAAAGGGATATTTGGAAGCCCATAGAGGGCTATGGTGAAAAAGGAAATATCTTCCGTTCAAAACTGGAAAGAAGCTTTCTGAGAAACTGCTCTGTGTTCTGTTAATTCATCTCACAGAGTTACATCTTTCCCTTCAAGAAGCCTTTCGCTAAGGCTGTTCTTGTGGAATTGGCAAAGGGATATTTGGAAGCCCATAGAGGGCTATGGTGAAAAAGGAAGTATCTTCTGTTCAAAAGTGGAAAGAAGCTTTCTGAGAAACTGCTCTGTGTTCTGTTAATTCAACTCACAGAGTTACATCTTTCCCTTCAAGAAGCCTTTCGCTAAGGCTGTTATTGTGCAATTGGCAAAGGGATATTTGGAAGCCCATAGAGGGCTATGGTGAAAAAGGGAATATCTTCCGTTCAAAACTGGAAAGAAGCTTTTTGAGAAACTGCTCTGTGTTCTCTTAATTCATCTCACAGAATTACATCTTTCCCTTCAAGAAGCCTTTCGCTAACGCTGTTCTTGTGGAATTGGCAAAGGGATATTTGGAAGCCCATAGTGGGCTACGGTGAAAAACGAAATATCTTCCGTTCAAAACTGGAAAGAAGCTTTCTGAGAAACTGCTCTGTGTTCTGTTAAATCATCTCACAGAGTTACATCTTTCCCTTCAAGATGCCTTTCGCTAAGGCTGTTCTTGTGCAATTGGCAAAGGGATATTTGGAAGCCCATAGAGGGCTATATTGAAAAAGGAAATATCTTCCGTTCAAAACTGGAAAGAAGCTTTCTGAGAAACTGCTCTGTGTTCTGTTAATTCATCTCACAGAGTTACATCTTTCCCTTCAAGAAGCCTTTTGCTAAGGATGTTCTTGTGGAATTGGCAAAGGGATATTTGGAAGCCCATAGAGGGCTATGGTGAAAAAGGAAATATCTTCCGTTCAAAACTGGAAAGAAGCTTTCTGAGGAACTGCTCTGTGTTCTGTTAATTCATCTCACATAGTTACATCTTTCCCTTCAAGAAGCCTTTCGCTAAGGCTGTTCTTGTGTAATTGGCAAAGGGATATTTGGAAGCCCATAGAGGGCTATGGTGAAAAAGGAAATATCTTCCGTTCAAAAGTGGAAAGAGGCTTTCTGAGAAACTGCTCTGTGTTCTCTTAATTCATCTCACAGAGTTACATCTTTAACATCAAGAAGCCTTTCGCTAAGGCTGTTCTTGTGCAATTGGCAAAGGGATATTTGGAAGCCCATAGAGGGCTATGGTAAAAAGGAAATATCTTCCGTTCAAAACTGGAAAGAAGCTTTCTGAGAAACTGCTCTGTGTTCTGTTAATTCATCTCACAGAGTTACATCCTTCCCTTCAAGAAGCCTTTCGCTAAGGCTGTTCTTGGGGAATTGGCAAAGAGATATTTTAAGCCCATAGAGGGCTATGGTGAAAAAGGAAATATCTTCCGTTCAAAACTGGAAAGAAGCTTTCTGAGAAATTGCTCTGTGTTCGGTTAATTCATCTCACAGAGTTACATCTTTCCCTTCAAGAAGTCTTTCGCTAAGGCTATTCTTGTGGAATTGGCAAAGGGATATTTTGAAGAACATAGAGGGCTATGGTGAAAAAGGAAATATCTTCTGTTCAAAAGTGGAAAGAAGCTTTCTGAGAAACTGCTCTGTGTTCTGTTAATTCAACACACAGAGTTACATCTTTCCCTTCAGGAAGCCTTTCGCTAAGGCTGTTCTTGTGCAATTGGCAAAGGGATATTTGGAAGCCCATAGAGGGCTATGGTGAAAAAGGAAATATCTTCCGTTCAAAACTGGAAAGAAGCTTTCTAAGAAACTGTTCTATGTTCTGTTAATTCATCTCACAGAGTTACATCTTTCCCTTCAAGAAGCCTTTCGCTTAGGCTGTTCTTGTGGAATTGGCAAAGGGATATTTGGAAGCCCATAGAGGGCTATGGTGAAAAAGGAAATTTCTTCCGTTCAAAACTGGAAAGAAGCTTTCTGAGAAACTGCTCTGTGTTCTGTTAATTCGTCTCACAGAGTTACATCTTTCCCTTCAAGAAGCCTTTCGCTAAGGCTGTTCTTGTGGAATTGGCAAAGGGATATTTGGAAGCCCATAGAGGGCTATGGTGAAAAAGGAAATATCTTCCGTTCAAAACTGGAAAGAAGCTTTCTGAGAAACTGCTCTGTGTTCTGTTAATTCATCTCACAGAGTTACATCTTTCCCTTCAAGAAGCCTTTCGCTAAGGCTGTTCTTGTGGAATTGGCAAAGGGATATTTGGCAGCACATAGAGGGCTATGGTGAAAAAGGAAATATCTTCCGTTCAAAACTGGAAAGAAGCTTTCTGAGAAACTTTTCTATGTTCTGTTAATTCATCTCACAGAGTTACATCTTTCCCTTCAAGAAGCCTTTCGCTAAGGCTCTTCTTCTGGAATTGGCAAAGGGATATTTGGAAGCCCCTAGAGGGCTGTGGTGAAAAAGGAAGTATCTTCTGTTCAAAAGTGGAAAGAACCTCTCTGAGAAACTGCTCTGTGTTCTGTTAATTCAACTCACAGAGTTACATCTTTCCCTTCAAGAAGCCTTTCGCTAAGGCTGTTAGTGTGCAATTGGCAAAGGGATATTTGGAAGCCCATAGAGGGCTATGGTGAAAAAGGAAATATCTTCCGTTCAAAACTGGAAAGAAGCTTTCTGAGAAACTGCTCTGTGTTCTGTTAATTCATCTCACAGAGTTACATCTTTCCCTTCAAGAAGACTTTCGCTAAGGCTGTTCTTGTGGAATTGGCAAAGGGATATTTGGAAGCCCATAGAGGGCTATGGTGAAAAAGGAAATATCTTCCGTTCAAAACTGGAAAGAAGCTTTCTGAGAAATTCCTCTGTGTTCTGTTAATTCATCTCACATAGTTACATCTTTCCCTTCAAGAAGCCTTTCGCTAAGGCTGTTCTTGTGGAATTGGCAAAGGGATATTTGGAAGCCCATAGTGGGCTACGGTGAAAAAGGAAATATCTTCCGTTCAAAACTGGAAAGAAGCTTTCTGAGAAACTGCTCTGTGTTCTGTTAAATCATCTCACAGAGTTACATCTTTCCCTTCAAGATGCCTTTCGCTAAGGCTGTTCTTGTGCAATTGGCAAAGGGATATTTGGAAGCCCATAGAGGGCTATGGTGAAAAAGGAAATATCTTCCGTTCAAAACTGGAAAGAAGCTTTCTGAGAAACTGCTCTGTGTTCTGTTAATTCATCTCACAGAGTTACATCTTTCCCTTCAAGAAGCCTTTGGCTAAGGCTGTTCTTGTGGAATTGGCAAAGGGATATTTGGAAGCCCCTAGAGGGCTATGGTGAAAAAGGAAATATCTTCCGTTCAAAACTGGAAAGAAGCTTTCTGAGAAAATCCTCTGTGTTCTGTTAATTCATCTCACATAGTTACATCTTTCCCTTCAAGAAGCCTTTCGCTAAGTCTGTTCTTGTGGAATTGGCAAAGGGATATTTGGAAGCCCATAGAGGGCTATGGTGAAAAAGGGAATATCTTCCGTTCAAAACTGGAAAGAAGCTTTCTGAGAAACTGCTCTGTGTTCTGTTAATTCATCTCACAGAGTTACATCTTTCCCTTCAAGATGCCTTTCGCTAAGGCTGTTCTTGTGGAATTGGCAAAGGGATATTTTGAAGCCCATAGAGGGTTATGGTGAAAAAGGAAATATCTTCCGTTCAAAACTGGAAAGAAGCTTTCTGAGAAACTGCTCTGTGTTCTGTTAATTCATCTCAGAGAGTTACATCTTTCCCTTCAAGAAGCCTTTCGCAAAGGCTGTTCTTGTGGAATTGGCAAAGGGATATTTGGAAGCCCATAGAGGGCTATGGTGAAAAAGGAAATATCTTCCGTTCAAAACTGGAAAGAAGCTTTCTAAGAAACTGCTCTGTGTTCTGTTAATTCATCTCACAGAGTTACATCTTTCACTTCAAGAAGCCTTTCGCTAAGGCTGTTCTTGTTTAATTGGCAAAGGGATATTTGGAAGCCCATAGAGGGCTAAGGTGAAAAAGGAAATATCTTCCGATCAAAACTGGAAAGAAGCTTTCTGAGAAACTGCTCTGTGTTCTGTTAATTCATCTCACAGAGTTACATCTTTCCCTTCAAGAAGCCTTTCGCTAAGGCTGTTCTTGTGGAATTGGCAAAGGGATATTTGAAAGCCCATAGAGGGCTATGGTGAAAAAGGAAATATCTTCCGTTCAAAACTGGAAAGAAGCTTTCTGAGAAACTGCTCTGTGTTCTGTTAATTCATCTCACAGAGTTACATCTTTCCCTTCAAGAAGCCTTTCGCTAAGGCTGTTCTTGTGGAATTGGCAAAGGGATATTTGGCAGCCCATAGAGGGCTATGGTGAAAAAGGAAATATCTTCCGTTCAAAACTGGAAAGAAGCTTTCTGAGAAACTTTTCTATGTTCTGTTAATTCATCTCACAGAGTTACATCTTTCCCTTCAAGAAGCCTTTCGCTAAGGCTCTTGTTCTGGAATTGGCAAAGGGATATTTGGAAGCCCATAGAGGGCTATGGTGAAAAAGGAAATATCTTCCGTTCAAAACTGGAAAGAAGCTTTCTGAGAAACTGCTCTGTGTTCTGTTAATTCATCTCACAGAGTTACATCTTTCCCTTCAAGAAGCCTTTCGCTAAGGCTGTTCTTGTGGAATTGTCAAAGGGATATTTGGAAGCCCATAGAGGGCTATGGTGAAAAAGGAAATATCTTCCGTACAAAACTGGAAAGAAGCTTTCTGAGGAACTGCTCTGTGTTCTGTTAATTCATCTCACATAGTTACATCTTTCCCTTCAAGAAGCCTTTCGCTAAGGCTGTTCTTGTGGAATTGGAAAAGGGATATTTGGAAGCCCATAGAGGGCTATGGTGAAAAAGGAAATATCTTCCGTTCAAAAGTGGAAAGAGGCTTTCTGAGAAACTGCTCTGTGTTCTCTTAATTCATCTCACAGAGTTACATCTTTAACATCAAGAAGCCTTTCGCTAAGGCTGTTCTTGTGCAATTGGCAAAGGGATATTTGGAAGCCCATAGAGGGCTATGGTAAAAAGGAAATATCTTCCGTTCAAAACTGGAAAGAAGCTTTCTGAGAAACTGCTCTGTGTTCTGTTAATTCATCTCACAGAGTTACATCCTTCCCTTCAAGAAGCCTTTCGCTAAGGCTGTTCTTGGGGAATTGGCAAAGAGATATTTTAAGCCCATAGAGGGCTATGGTGAAAAAGGAAATATCTTCCGTTCAAAACTGGAAAGAAGCTTTCTGAGAAATTGCTCTGTGTTCGGTTAATTCATCTCACAGAGTTACATCTTTCCCTTCAAGAAGTCTTTCGCTAAGGCTATTCTTGTGGAATTGGCAAAGGGATATTTTGAAGAACATAGAGGGCTATGGTGAAAAAGGAAATATCTTCTGTTCAAAAGTGGAAAGAAGCTTTCTGAGAAACTGCTCTGTGTTCTGTTAATTCAACACACAGAGTTACATCTTTCCCTTCAGGAAGCCTTTCGCTAAGGCTGTTCTTGTGCAATTGGCAAAGGGATATTTGGAAGCCCATAGAGGGCTATGGTGAAAAAGGAAATATCTTCCGTTCAAAACTGGAAAGAAGCTTTCTAAGAAACTGTTCTATGTTCTGTTAATTCATCTCACAGAGTTACATCTTTCCCTTCAAGAAGCCTTTCGCTTAGGCTGTTCTTGTGGAATTGGCAAAGGGATATTTGGAAGCCCATAGAGGGCTATGGTGAAAAAGGAAATTTCTTCCGTTCAAAACTGGAAAGAAGCTTTCTGAGAAACTGCTCTGTGTTCTGTTAATTCGTCTCACAGAGTTACATCTTTCCCTTCAAGAAGCCTTTCGCTAAGGCTGTTCTTGTGGAATTGGCAAAGGGATATTTGGAAGCCCATAGAGGGCTATGGTGAAAAAGGAAATATCTTCCGTTCAAAACTGGAAAGAAGCTTTCTGAGAAACTGCTCTGTGTTCTGTTAATTCATCTCACAGAGTTACATCTTTCCCTTCAAGAAGCCTTTCGCTAAGGCTGTTCTTGTGGAATTGGCAAAGGGATATTTGGCAGCACATAGAGGGCTATGGTGAAAAAGGAAATATCTTCCGTTCAAAACTGGAAAGAAGCTTTCTGAGAAACTTTTCTATGTTCTGTTAATTCATCTCACAGAGTTACATCTTTCCCTTCAAGAAGCCTTTCGCTAAGGCTCTTCTTCTGGAATTGGCAAAGGGATATTTGGAAGCCCCTAGAGGGCTGTGGTGAAAAAGGAAGTATCTTCTGTTCAAAAGTGGAAAGAACCTCTCTGAGAAACTGCTCTGTGTTCTGTTAATTCAACTCACAGAGTTACATCTTTCCCTTCAAGAAGCCTTTCGCTAAGGCTGTTAGTGTGCAATTGGCAAAGGGATATTTGGAAGCCCATAGAGGGCTATGGTGAAAAAGGAAATATCTTCCGTTCAAAACTGGAAAGAAGCTTTCTGAGAAACTGCTCTGTGTTCTGTTAATTCATCTCACAGAGTTACATCTTTCCCTTCAAGAAGACTTTCGCTAAGGCTGTTCTTGTGGAATTGGCAAAGGGATATTTGGAAGCCCATAGAGGGCTATGGTGAAAAAGGAAATATCTTCCGTTCAAAACTGGAAAGAAGCTTTCTGAGAAACTGCTCTGTGTTCTGTTAATTCATCTCACAGAGTTACATCTTTCCCTTCAAGAAGCCTTTGGCTAAGGCTGTTCTTGTGGAATTGGCAAAGGGATATTTGGAAGCCCCTAGAGGGCTATGGTGAAAAAGGAAATATCTTCCGTTCAAAACTGGAAAGAAGCTTTCTGAGAAAATCCTCTGTGTTCTGTTAATTCATCTCACATAGTTACATCTTTCCCTTCAAGAAGCCTTTCGCTAAGTCTGTTCTTGTGGAATTGGCAAAGGGATATTTGGAAGCCCGTAGAGGGCTATGGTGAAAAAGGAAATATCTTCCGTTCAAAACTGGAAAGAAGCTTTCTGAGAAACTGCTCTGTGTTCTGTTAATTCATCTCACAGAGTTACATCTTTCCCTTCAAGAAGCCTTTCGCTAAGGCTGTTCTTGTGGAATTGGCAAAGGGATATTTGGCAGCCCATAGAGGGCTATGGTGAAAAAGGAAATATCTTCCGTTCAAAACTGGAAAGAAGCTTTCTGAGAAACTTTTCTATGTTCTGTTAATTCATCTCACAGAGTTACATCTTTCCCTTCAAGAAGCCTTTCGCTAAGGCTCTTGTTCTGGAATTGGCAAAGGGATATTTGGAAGCCCATAGAGGGCTATGGTGAAAAAGGAAATATCTTCCGTTCAAAACTGGAAAGAAGCTTTCTGAGAAACTGCTCTGTGTTCTGTTAATTCATCTCACAGAGTTACATCTTTCCCTTCAAGAAGCCTTTCGCTAAGGCTGTTCTTGTGGAATTGTCAAAGGGATATTTGGAAGCCCATAGAGGGCTATGGTGAAAAAGGAAATATCTTCCGTACAAAACTGGAAAGAAGCTTTCTGAGGAACTGCTCTGTGTTCTGTTAATTCATCTCACATAGTTACATCTTTCCCTTCAAGAAACCTTTCGCTAAGGCTGTTCTTGTGGAATTGGAAAAGGGATATTTGGAAGCCCATAGAGGGCTATGGTGAAAAAGGAAATATCTTCCGTTCAAAACTGGAAAGAAGCTTTCGGAGAAACTGCTCTGTGTTCTGTTAATTCATCTCACAGAGTTGCATGTTTCCCTTCAAGAAGCCTTTCGCTAAGGCTGTTCTTGTGGAATTGGCAAAGGGATATTTGGAAGCCCATAGAGGGCTATGGTGAAAAAGGAAATATCTTCCGTTCAAAACTGGAAAGAAGCTTTCTGAGAAACTGCTCTGTGTTCTGTTAATTCATCTCACAGAGTTACATCTTTCCCTTGAAGAAGCCTTTCGCTAAGGCTGTTCTTGTGGAATTGGCAAAGGGATATTTGGAAGCCCATAGAGGGCTATGGTGAAAAAGGAAATATCTTCCGTTCAAAACTGGAAAGAAGCTTTCTGAGAAACTCCTCTGTGTTCTGTTAATTCATCTCACATAGTTACATCTTTCCCTTCAAGAAGCCTTTCGCTAAGGCTGTTCTTGTGGAATTGACAAAGGGATATTTGGAAGCCCATAGAGGGCTATGGTGAAAAAGGGAATATCTTCCGTTCAAAACTGGAAAGAAGCTTTCTGAGAAACTGCTCTGTGTTCTGTTAATTCATCTCACAGAGTTACATCTTTCCCTTCAAGAAGCCTTTCGCTAAGGCTGTTCTTGGGGAATTGGCAAAGGGATATTTGGAAGCCCATAGAGGGCTATGGTGAAAAAGGAAATATCTTCCGTTCAAAACTGGAAAGAAGCTTTCTGAGAAACTGCTCTGTGTTCTTTTAATTCATCTCACAGAGTTACATCTTTCCCTTCAAGAAGCCTTTCGCTAAGGCTGTTCTTGTGGAATTGGCAAAGGGATATTTGGAAGCCCATAGAGGGCTATGGTGAAAAAGGAAATATCTTCCGTACAAAACTGGAAAGAAGCTTTCTCAGAAACTGCTCTGTGTTCTGTTAATTCATCTCACAGAGTTACATCTTTCACTTCAAGAAGCCTTTCGCTAAGGCTGTTCTTGTTTAATTGGCAAAGGGATATTTGGAAGCCCATAGAGGGCTAAGGTGAAAAAGGAAATATCTTCCGATCAAAACTGGAAAGAAGCTTTCTGAGAAACTGCTCTGTGTTCTGTTAATTCATCTCACAGAGTTACATCTTTCCCTTCAAGAAGCCTTTCGCTAAGGCTGTTCTTGTGGAATTGGCAAAGGGATATTTGAAAGCCCATAGAGGGCTATGGTGAAAAAGGAAATATCTTCCGTTCAAAACTGGAAAGAAGCTTTCTGAGAAACTGCTCAGTGTTCTGTTAATTCATCTCACAGAGTTACATGTTTCCCTTCAAGAAGCCTTTCGCTAAGGCTGTTCTTGTGGAATTTTCAAAGGGATATTTGGAAGCCCATAGAGGGCTATGGTGAAAAAGGAAATATCTTCCGTTGAAAACTGGAAAGAAGCTTTCTGAGAAACTGCTCTGTGTTCTGTTAATTCATCTCACAGAGTTACATCTTTCCCTTCAAGAAGCCTTTCGCTAAGGCTGTTCTTGTGGAATTGGCAAAGGGATATTTGGAAGCCCATAGTGGGCTACCGTGAAAAAGGAAATATCTTCCGTTCAAAACTGGAAAGAAGCTTTCTGAGAAACTGCTCTGTGTTCTGTTAATTCATCTCACAGAGTTACATCTTTCCCTTCAAGAAGCCTTTCGCTAAGGCTGTTCTTGTGGAATTGGCAAAGGGATATTTGGAAGCCCATAGAGGGCTATGGTGAAAAAGGAAATATCTTCCGTTCAAAACTGGAAAGAAGCTTTCTGAGAAACTGCTCCGTGTTCTGTTAATTCATATCACAGAGTTACATCTTTCCCTTCAAGAAGCCTTTCGCTAAGGCTGTTCTTGTGGAATTGGCAAAGGGATATTTGGAAGCCCATAGAGGGCTATCTTGAAAAAGGAAATATCTTCCGTTCAAAACTGGAAAAAAGCTTTCTGAGGAACTGCTCTGTGTTCTGTTAATTCATCTCACATAGTTACATCTTTCCCTTCAAGAAGCCTTTCGCTAAGGCTGTTCTTGTGGAATTGGCAAAGGGATATTTGGAAGCCCATAGAGGGCTATGGTGAAAAAGGAAATATCTTCCGTTCAAAACTGGAAAGAGGCTTTCTGAGAAACTGCTCTGTGTTCTGTTAATTCATCTCACAGAGTTACATGTTTCCCTTCAAGAAGCCTTTCGCTAAGGCTGTTCTTGTGGAATTGGCAAAGGGATATTTGGAAGCCCATAGAGGGCTATGGTGAAAAAGGAAGTATCTTCTGTTCAAAAGTGGAAAGAAGCTTTCTGAGAAACTGCTCTGTGTTCTGTTAATTCAACTCACGGAGTTACATCTTTCCCTTCAAGAAGCCTTTGGCTAAGGCTGTTATTGTGCAATTGGCAAAGGGATATTTGGAAGCCCATAGAGGGCTATGGTGAAAAATGAAATATCTTCCGTTCAAAACTGGAAAGAAGCTTTCTGAGAAACTGCTCTGTGTTCTGTTAATTCATCTCACAGAGTTACATCTTTCCCTTGAAGAAGCCTTTCGCTAAGGCTGTTCTTGCGGAATTGGCAAAGGGATATTTGGAAGCCCATAGAGGGCTATGGTGAAAAAGGAAATATCTTCCGTTCAAAACTGGAAAGAAGCTTTCTGAGAAACTCCTCTGTGTTCTGTTAATTCATCTCACATAGTTACATCTTTCCCTTCAAGAAGCCTTTCGCTAAGGCTGTTCTTGTGGAATTGGCAAAGGGATATTTGGAAGCCCATAGAGGGCTATGGTGAAAAAGGGAATATCTTCCGTTCAAAACTGGAAAGAAGCTTTTTGAGAAACTGCTCTGTGTTCTCTTAATTCATCTCACAGAATTACATCTTTCCCTTCAAGAAGCCTTTCGCTAACGCTGTTCTTGTGGAATTGGCAAAGGGATATTTGGAAGCCCATAGTGGGCTACGGTGAAAAACGAAATATCTTCCGTTCAAAACTGGAAAGAAGCTTTCTGAGAAACTGCTCTGTGTTCTGTTAAATCATCTCACAGAGTTACATCTTTCCCTTCAAGATGCCTTTCGCTAAGGCTGTTCTTGTGCAATTGGCAAAGGGATATTTGGAAGCCCATAGAGGGCTATGGTGAAAAAGGAAATATCTTCCGTTCAAAACTGGAAAGAAGCTTTCTGAGAAACTGCTCTGTGTTCTGTTAATTCATCTCACAGAGTTACATCTTTCCCTTCAAGAAGCCTTTCGCTAAGGATGTTCTTGTGGAATTGGCAAAGGGATATTTGGAAGCCCATAGAGGGCTATGGTGAAAAAGGAAATATCTTCCGTTCAAAACTGGAAAGAAGCTTTCTGAGGAACTGCTCTGTGTTCTGTTAATTCATCTCACAGAGTTACATCTTTCCCTTCAAGAAGCCTTTGGCTAAGGCTGTTCTTGTGGAATTGGCAAAGGGATATTTGGAAGCCCCTAGAGGGCTATGGTGAAAAAGGAAATATCTTCCGTTCAAAACTGGAAAGAAGCTTTCTGAGAAAATCCTCTGTGTTCTGTTAATTCATCTCACATAGTTACATCTTTCCCTTCAAGAAGCCTTTCGCTAAGGCTGTTCTTGTGGAATTGGCAAAGGGATATTTGGAAGCCCATAGAGGGCTATGGTGAAAAAGGGAATATCTTCCGTTCAAAACTGGAAAGAAGCTTTCTGAGAAACTGCTCTGTGTTCTGTTAATTCATCTCACAGAGTTACATCTTTCCCTTCAAGAAGCCTTTCGCTAAGGCTGTTTTTGTGGAATTGGCAAAGGGATATTTGAAAGCCCATAGAGGGCTATGGTGAAAAAGGAAATATCTTCCGTTCAAAACTGGAAAGAAGCTTTCTGAGAAACTGCTCTGTGTTCTGTTAATTCATCTCACAGAGTTACATCTTTCCCTTCAAGAAGCCTTTCGCTAAGGCTGTTCTTGTGGAATTGGCAAAGGGATATTTGGCAGCCCATAGAGGGCTATGGTGAAAAAGGAAATATCTTCCGTTCAAAACTGGAAAGAAGCTTTCTGAGAAACTTTTCTATGTTCTGTTAATTCATCTCACAGAGTTACATCTTTCCCTTCAAGAAGCCTTTCGCTAAGGCTCTTGTTCTGGAATTGGCAAAGGGATATTTGGAAGCCCATAGAGGGCTATGGTGAAAAAGGAAATATCTTCCGTTCAAAACTGGAAAGAAGCTTTCTGAGAAACTGCTCTGTGTTCTGTTAATTCATCTCACAGAGTTACATCTTTCCCTTCAAGAAGCCTTTCGCTAAGGCTGTTCTTGTGGAATTGTCAAAGGGATATTTGGAAGCCCATAGAGTGCTATGGTGAAAAAGGAAATATCTTCCGTACAAAACTGGAAAGAAGCTTTCTGAGGAACTGCTCTGTGTTCTGTTAATTCATCTCACATAGTTACATCTTTCCCTTCAAGAAGCCTTTCGCTAAGGCTGTTCTTGTGGAATTGGAAAAGGGATATTTGGAAGCCCATAGAGGGCTATGGTGAAAAAGGAAATATCTTCCGTTCAAAACTGGAAAGAAGCTTTCGGAGAAACTGCTCTGTGTTCTGTTAATTCATCTCACAGAGTTGCATGTTTCCCTTCAAGAAGCCTTTCGCTAAGGCTGTTCTTGTGGAATTGGCAAAGGGATATTTGGAAGCCCATAGAGGGCTATGGTGAAAAAGGAAATATCTTCCGTTCAAAACTGGAAAGAAGCTTTCTGAGAAACTGCTCTGTGTTCTGTTAATTCATCTCACAGAGTTACATCTTTCCCTTGAAGAAGCCTTTCGCTAAGGCTGTTCTTGTGGAATTGGCAAAGGGATATTTGGAAGCCCATAGAGGGCTATGGTGAAAAAGGAAATATCTTCCGTTCAAAACTGGAAAGAAGCTTTCTGAGAAACTCCTCTGTGTTCTGTTAATTCATCTCACATAGTTACATCTTTCCCTACAAGAAGCCTTTCGCTAAGGCTGTTCTTGTGGAATTGACAAAGGGATATTTGGAAGCCCATAGAGGGCTATGGTGAAAAAGGGAATATCTTCCGTTCAAAACTGGAAAGAAGCTTTCTGAGAAACTGCTCTGTGTTCTGTTAATTCATCTCACAGAGTTACATCTTTCCCTTGAAGAAGCCTTTCGCTAAGGCTGTTCTTGCGGAATTGGCAAAGGGATATTTGGAAGCCCATAGAGGGCTATGGTGAAAAAGGAAATATCTTCCGTTCAAAACTGGAAAGAAGCTTTCTGAGAAACTCCTCTGTGTTCTGTTAATTCATCTCACATAGTTACATCTTTCCCTTCAAGAAGCCTTTCGCTAAGGCTGTTCTTGTGGAATTGGCAAAGGGATATTTGGAAGCCCATAGAGGGCTATGGTGAAAAAGGGAATATCTTCCGTTCAAAACTGGAAAGAAGCTTTTTGAGAAACTGCTCTGTGTTCTCTTAATTCATCTCACAGAATTACATCTTTCCCTTCAAGAAGCCTTTCGCTAACGCTGTTCTTGTGGAATTGGCAAAGGGATATTTGGAAGCCCATAGTGGGCTACGGTGAAAAACGAAATATCTTCCGTTCAAAACTGGAAAGAAGCTTTCTGAGAAACTGCTCTGTGTTCTGTTAAATCATCTCACAG